>NW_024871332.1:0-476557 GCF_019054845.1 Dipodomys spectabilis
AAAATGCTAATGAAGCTCCTTGGCTTGGAATGTGCCATTTTTTCTCTTCAAGACCTGGGATTAGAACTCAGTGCAACTCTGTTGCACTGTGGGGAAAGGGGAAGCTCACTCTGCTTGAAGACCAGAAAGTCAGGCCTGTTCCTGGGCCTGAATTCATGCCCCAGTCATATTCCTTATATACATTTTAAAGATAAGATTGAACTTCTGTACAGTTGTTCAGTCTATATCATATTTGGTGTGGTTATTCATTGTATTTTTTTGTTTTATTCATTTATTTACCGTTTGTTTTATTGACTTTGATGACACCTAACCATGTATTACATCCTATCCCATAGCATCTAGATTTGTAGACTTGTTCTCCATCATGCCTCCCACCCAGCACTCTCCCAGAAAAGGAAAACAAGTGTCACACTTGTCTTCTTATTCCAGGTTGAAATTTTTGTCAGGCGTTGAGATCAAGCCCCAGAGGTGGCCAAAATAGCTATACATGGATAGGCAGGCGGTAGTATACCAATAAATGCATATTAGTACAGAGTGTCAGAGCCGTGTATCTAGTATTCAATGACATCTACTAGGTTCCTAACCAGTCTTAGGTATTTATTATGCCTCCATTGAAGTAATATTATTCTTTCATGCCTAATTAACCATTAATTAAATGCAGTCTGTGTCCTAGGATTATTGTGTCTAATTTGATACTAGACCGCCACACAGACTACTCATTCAATCATGAGTTGGATACTATTCCATCAGAACTTCTATGCATGGGCAGGAGTCTCTTGTGATCTCTTGCCATTGGTAGGTGTCAGGACTGGAATTTGAACTCAGGGACTCTGTTGTGGGGTTGAACTATGGCTTTTCTGACAGTTTGCCAGCTCTCAGCAATGACAAGTCACCTGTGCATGGCAATCATGTCATTCAGACCCAGGATAGTCACAGTGCAAGGAACCACAGCCAAGAAACCACTTACATTTGCAGCTTGCGGCTTTTTTTTTTTTTTTTTTTTTTTTGGTGACATTTTCATTTTGTTTTCCTGTCACAACTAGGGTCTTAGGATTCCAGGATCAGCTTTGGTTCCTGAGGCTGCACCCCAGCCTAGTGTGATGGAAGCTGAGACAGAGCTGACATGATTGAGTTCAAGACATGTGCATGGCCAAAAAAAAGGAAAGAAAAGAAAAAAATACAAAATTAAAAAATTAAGACAATTTAAAAAATTAACAAAACAATTACTTATCTCCCTGATTTGCAATTCATGCCATTTTTTCTACCAGGCCTGGGATTTGAACTCAAGGTCTGGCAAAATAGGCAACACTGTGGGGAAAGGGGAATCTCACTATGCTTGAAGACAAGAAAGTCAGACCTGTTCCCTAGGCCTGAATTCAAGCCTCAGTCCTGGAAAACATACTCCTTATATACATTTTAAAAATAGGACTTATACTTCCATTCAGATATTCAGTCCATATCATGTTTGGTGTGGTTATTCATTTTATTTCTTGTTTTATTCATTTATTTACCATTTATTTTATTGATTCTGATGACATTTATACCATTTATTACCTTGTTTATATACTATCACCTAGCAGCTAGATTTGTAGATGTGTTCTCTATCATGCCTGACATCCAGGACTCTCCCAGAAAAGGAACACATGTGTCACACTCGGCTTCTTATTCCAAGATTAAATTATTGGCAGTGCTGGGATCTGAACTCAGGGCCTAGCAGGCCCAATTCATGAATGGGTGAGTGTGAGAACAGCAGCCTCTAGCCAGTGAAGCCTTCAGATGGTTCCCATGCACTGAGATCGAGCACCAGGTTTGTACAAAACAGCAATACATGGATAGGCAGACGATGGTATACAAATAAATATATATTGGTAAAAAGTGCCAGTCTGTCTATGACTGAATTACATCTACTACGTTCTGACAAACTCTTAGGTATTTATTATACCACCATTGAAGGAATATTATTCTTTTCATGTTTAATAAACTATTAATTAAGATCAATCAGCATCCTAGGACTATTGCATAAAATTTTAGACTCGACTGATGCACAAACTACTCTTTCAATTGAATCTCTAGTGATCTCCTGCCATTGGTAGGTGTCAGGACTTGGATTTGAACCCGGGGCCTATGTAGACAGGTCGGCTTTAGATTCCCTCATAGCCCACCAGACTTCAGCAATGTCAGGTCAGGTCCACTTTGCAACCCTGTCATTCAGACCCGGGATGGTAACCGTCCAAAGAAAAAACGTAAAACACCCAGCCCTCTGCAGCTCACCACTTTTTGTGCTTTCCCACTTTTTTTTCTTCCTACAAACCCTCTGGGCCTTAGATCCCAAGATTGGCTATAGGTCTGGTGGCTGCACCCAGCCTAGATGATTGAGGCTGAGGTAGAGTTGCCATGACCTGAGTTCAAGCCCCGTGGTTGGCAAAAAAAAAAAAAAAAGAATAAATTAAAAAAAAATCTAAGTAAGTAAGTAAATTAAAAAAAAAAATCTCCCTGGTTTGGCGTATCTGCCAGTTTTCATTCCTAGCCTGGGATTTGAACTCAGGCTCTTGGTAAATCTGTAGCAATGTGAGGGAAGGTGCAGTGTTGCCACTACTTGAGTTCAAATCCCATGCCAAGCCAAAATAAAAAATTAAGTCACTGATCTTGGCAGGAGGAGAAGTTGTGGAGATAGGAGGGAAGGGATGGTAGGGGGAAACAAAGAAGGAGGCAACAATGCTCAACAGGAAATGTATTCTTTACCTTGTTCATGTAATTGAAACCCTCTGTACAACATTTTTACAATAAAAAGTGTACAATAAAAGAAACAATGTAATGCTCAGAGAAGCATTTTGGGAGTAAAGGAAGGATGTCTGAATAGCTGTACAAAATTCTACACTGCTTTGTTTTTTAATGTTCACTAAGAAACTGAATAAACATAACTGCTTTTATTAAAAAAATTAAGTCACTGTCTTGGAACTGGGACCAGTATTTCTGCCATTTCTGGGATTTGATCTCACCGTCCAGGTAACTCTTTTGAACCATGGGTGAAGTCAAGGCTAACTGTTCTGGAGGAAAAGAAATTCAGGCTAGAGTTCCCAGGGACTGAATGCAGGCCCTGCAATAGAAAAAATATTTCTACATATGTGTAATATATGATATAAACTTACATATGTATGCTAACTACATATTATGATTATTTATTATTGATTTTATATTAATTTATTATTTGATTCATTTATTGTTTATTGTATTTAGTGTTATTATACACATATTTATTACATGTTGTACATGTATTTTAAAATTATACAAAATAATTTAGGACATTGACTCATTTTTCATTAATACTATATTAAGTGTTGAAACATGATACATAATTAAATGAAGGCATTTGTCACAGTCTTCACATGTTTAGAGTCTCTCCCAAGTATGAGATTTGACTTCTTTATCTATGGACATCTTCCTCTCGGGATTTCTATAGATGATTTATACTCAGAAGCCTTTTCATGAGGATAGGCAAGTTGAGGGATAAAATTGCAAAGGTGGGGTTAGAAATGTGGCTGAGTGGTAAAGAGCTCGCTCAGCATGCATAAATGCCAAGGTTTGAATCCTCAGTGCCACATACTCAGAAAAAGTCAGAAGCTGTAGAGTGGCTCAAGTGGCACAGTGCTAGGCTTGATAAAAAGGAGCTCAGAGACAGTACCCAGGCCCTAAGATCAAGCCCCAGGACTGGCAAATAACAATTGGCCAGATGCCAGTGGCTCACACCTGGAACCCTAGCTTCTCAGGAGGCTGAGATCTAAAGACCACAGTTCAAAGACAGCCTAGGAAAGGAAAGACAGTTAGACTCTTTTCTCCAATGAACCACCAAAAGACCCCACATGGCGCCATGGCTCAAGTGGTAGTGTTCACCTTGAGCTGTAGGGCTCAGGGACAGTGCCCAGGCATGAGTTCGAGAAACAAAACAGGAAAAATGTGGAGGATAATCAAAGTACTTTTCTTATTTGCTAATTATGAGAACATTATCTGGAAAATTAATGCTGATGTACACCAGAATTGGAGTCTGAGTTCATTGTTCAAGTGTAGCAGATCCATATGCTGAGGCTCTCTGTCTCTAGCATTATAACTTTGCGTCCTAGAGGGTTCTGAGAGGTCCAATGTTGAAAGGCTTAATATGCTCCTCAACCCTTTGTGATAAGCAGATGACTTGTATTGTCAATGTCATTACAGTTCTGAACCTAGCAAAGCACCAGTAGCTCATGCCCCTCACCCTAGCTCAGGAGGCTGAGTTCTGAGCATCACAGGGTGAAGGCAGCCAGGGCAGGAAAGTCTATGACACTCTGACTTCCACTTCTGAAAGATCAGATATTCAACAGCTTCCTAGATTTCCTTTGGTATTGAGAAGTTATTTGCCCCTAAATGTTCTTAGAGTTCTCAAGCTATAGAAGCAGGATAAAAAACATCATTGACCCATCCTGGGTTTAAATGAAGTTCTCAGGATCCAACCTGTAGCCCTGTTAGCAAGATGAACTCCAGTGTAACACTGTATTTGAAGGACAGAAAACAGTTTCAAAAGCTAGGCTAGGTGAAGAAACCTAGGCCTGCTGGACTAGGACGCAGAATGAACACACTCAACAGGGAAGTGAGCTGCAAAACCACTTCATTCATTCCTGGCACAGTCAGCAATGGGAGGAAACCTGAAACATTTGTTAGAATTACACCAGGATCAGGCTTTTGTCAGCAGCTTCAAACAATGACTAATTAACCTTCCTCCTTCAGGTGAAGGGAGCCTCAGGCTATCTTTAGTTTAACAATTGAGAGCCAGTTTAGAAGCGTATAGGGGAGGAACAGAGTAGAAAACCCTGCTCGCTGGTGTTAGGGAGTGGGTTTTGACTCTCCATCTGTCAGATTTAAAGGCCCTTCTTCTAGCTCTGCCAGTGCTTTTTCCTTCCTTCATTCTCCACATCATTAATGCAAATCCCCAGTCCAAGGAGAGAGGTAAGGCTGTTTCTTTTCTGTCTCTGAGCACCTGAGTTAGAACCTGGCTCTGCCTTCTTGGCTCTGGGGCCCTTGGCTTCCTGAGAAGTGGGACAGATGCAGTCTTCCTGCTCTGTGGTTGTGTGAAGGCGATGCTGGTGGCGTGGCACACTGCAGAAGGCCTCATCACTGGAAAATATTCCCTTCTTTACTCCTGACATCCAAGACCAGGTTCATCAATCTATGTATCTATGTATCTATGTATCTATGTATCTATGTATCTATGTATCTATGTATCTATGTATCTATGTATCTATGTATCTATGTATCTATCTATCTATCTATCTATCTATCTATCTATCTATCTATCTATCTATCTATCCATCCATCAATCTATGTATCTACTTAGGTATCTAGATACCTACCTAGCTATCTCTTTGCCAGTTCTTGGGTTGAACTCAAGGCCTGGGCACTGTCTCTATCATTGTACTACTGGAGCAATACCAATTCTGACTTTTTCTGTGTATGTGCTACTGAGGAATCAAACCCAGGGCTTCCTGCATCATAGGCAAGCACTCTCTCAGTAATCCACATTCCCAGGCCCATCATCTTTTTCTTAGTGGTAGTTTTTACATAATTATGCTACCAGCCTACATCTCCAAGTTTAATTTTCTGAATACAGGTTATTTCTACAAAACCTATCCTTCTCTTCCCCAACCTGATTTGTGACTGTACTGGCCTTCGCCTCATAATAAAATGTAAATAAAGGCTACTGTGAGCTTAGGTGGGCATCATATAAGGACACATGCCTGGAACCCTGGAAGAGAAAAGCCATGGGCCAGAAATGAAGAGTATGATGCAGTATGCACAAGAGCACATCTGAAAAATAAATCAGTAAATAAAAGCAGAAGCATTTCATACGGTCTGTTTGCACTCAGGGAGGTAATATACACACGTTAGTAGTTAGGGCTCTCATTTTTTTGAATTTTTTTGGCCTTCTCTTTTTGAATTTTTTTTATGGTCATCCCAGGGCTTAAACTCAAGGCCGGATGCATTCTTCAGCTGTTTTGCTCAAGGCTGAGGCTCTACCATTGCCACAACTGCACTTACAGCCATCTGGTCGTTAATTGGACAAAAGCGCCTCCCAGGCTTTCCTGCCTGGTCTGGACTGTATCTACTACTTGGCTTTTTGAAAGCTGAAGCTCTACCCTCTGGGCCACTGCTCCACTTCTGGTTTTCTGGGGGCTTATTGGAGATAAGACTCTCACAGTCTCTCCTGCTCAGGCTGGCATTGGATTGCGATATCTTGAGGAGGCTTCAAGAGGCTTTCCTCAGGGATTCACCAAAAGCAGATTCACATAAACCCTTAGTCTAAATCTTGAGAGCAACTAGAGGAAAACAGACACATGAAGATACTTCTAGTGTGTTCTAGATAATTAAAGTGGGAGACAAAAAACACTCATAATAATTAGATCATTTTATAGGCAAAAGGAGCAATGCAGACAGCATGAAGATTACTCCAGCTTTCGGTACTCTCATCCTGAGACAGTAAATTCACTTCAGCTCAATGCTAAGTTACAGAACTGGTATGTCTTGTGGACATTTGCTCCCAAATCCTGCGACAATCATTTCTCACTTTTGGCTTCCAACCTGTGATCAGAGGAGAAGATGATGAGAGAGATTCCTTCTCAGAGAAGTATCTATAAAGAACATTGGGTAGTTTACTTATAAATTCAAACAATTGGAATGACCTTGTGAAGAAGTCAGATTGTCCAGATTAAAAAATAAAGAAGAAAAGGAAGGCAGGTGCCAGTGGCTGCTGGCTGTAATCCCAGCTCCTAAGGATGCTGAGATGTAGAGAATCTGAGTTTGAATCCAGCCAGCATAGGAAAGTCTATGACACTGTTATTTCTAAAAGATCAAAGTAAAACACAGAAGTGAGGCAGTGACTCAAGGTTAATGCATGACCCTTGAATAAAGGAGCTCAGGGACAACCCCTAGGGTCATATTTCAACCCCAGGACCTTCCCCCCCAAAAAAAATAGCCTTACATCATGTCTTTTGTATATATGGATGTATTCCTATAGGTGAAGCTCCAGAGTATCTATGATGATTGGCACCAAGCTAGGAAATTGGTATTCAATACAATTATTTCATAACAGAGAGACTGCTTTGATGACAGTACATATTTCAGGCTTCCCTTCACCGTTCCCAGTGTAGGCTGAGGGTTTCTCTGCCTCCAAGGCCTGCTGGAAGAAGTCTCTCTCATTGTCTGGATACACAGACAAAAGGCCTCACTCCTGTACAGCTGTGTAACAAACAATTCCATCTGGGCCACTTAGTGAGGAGGAGTGTGGGAGGGCTCTGAAGGTCATGAGAAAAAGACCTCTTTGTACCCCGAGTTAGCTCTGTCCCCAGTGCTCCGTGTTGACAGGAAGCCTTCATTTGTGCTACCTCCTGTTGGCAGGCCAAGTTCTATTCACTTATCCTGCCTTCGTGAGACAATGTAACTGGTGTTCAAATACAGTGCTCAATATAATTCAGGAGTACTTCTGGCAGACAACTCGGGCAAGGGGCCTTATGAGATGTTTCACTGATGGTGATGATGGGCCTATGACATCTCTTCTAGGTTTGCTGAAGCTTGAGAAATCCAAGTGTATGTCAAATATCACATCGTTCCCTGTCATATGGGGCTGGTGAAGCTCATCAGGTTTTGAAATCTTTGACCTCTCCTACTTGGGCCCTGGTGGCTAGAATTTGGGTTGAACACAGGGCCTGGAGGCTGAGCATGAGCTCAGTGCAGAATCCCAGTGCTTTACCATTTTGTGTCACAGCTTCACTTATGGTCTGCTTTTGTGTGTGTGTGTGTGTGTGTGTGTGTGTGTGTGTGTGTGAGTGTGTGTGTGTGTGTGTGTGTCTGTGTCTATGTCTTTGTCTGTCTGTGTGCATGTCCATGTGCGTGCACACTTACACCAGTCCTGGAGCTTGAACTCAGCACCTGAGTACTGTACCTAGTTTTTCTTGTACAAGGATAGCCCTCTCCCACTTGAGCCACAGAGACACTTCAGGATTTTTTTTCTAGTGATGTAGTCCTGAGAAATCATGCCCAGGGTTTCATATATGCAAAGCACTCTATCCCTAAGGCACATTCCCTGCCCTCTACTTCAGGTTTGTTAGTTGGTTTCTTTCTTTTTTTGTTGTTGTCGGTTTCAAGAGTTGAAGTCTAGGCCTGGTGCTGTCCCTGAGCTCTTCAGCTCAAGTCTTGTGCTTTACCACTTGAGCCACTTCACATTTTCTGGTGGTTCATTGGAGCTAAATGTCTCAAGGACTTTCCTGCCCAGGCTAGCTTTGAATCATGTTCTTCAGATCTCATCCCCTGAGTAGCTAGGATGGCAGGCATGAGCCACAAGCACCCATCTTCCACTTCAGGTTTCTTAGTGCTGAATTGGAGATAATAGTATCATGGGACCTTTTGTGTCTGGGATACTTTGGAACCCAGGTCCTCAGATCTCAGCTTCCTGAGAAGTCAGGATGATAGACCTCAGCTATAGACCCCTAGGTTGTGGCACTCTGCTGCAAGGCGGTCCTTGGCTCCACGTGGTGGAGTGCTAGCCATGAGCCCAAGAGGTAAGGGTCAGCGCGTAGGCCCCGAGTTGAAGATTCATGACTCAGGAAAAACAAAACAAAACAATTGTCTGCAGGAGACAACTCAGCCACCCTTTAGTAATACATAATTTTGTCCCTGCCAGGGGACATATCTGGGCCTCAATATTCGTGTCTGCATAATCATCTCAGTTGTGGAGCTCTTACAAGGACCAGATGAAAGAATGTATCCTGTGAAGGACACATCACATGGCACTCTTTGAAGGACTCAGCCCACAGCATCATGTGATAGACTCAGCACACTGCACCCTGTGAAGGTCTCAGCACATAGCTTTATTTCACAAGCTGTCATTAGAATTAGGGTGCTGTCAACAATATCACCATTCTTTGAGGAACATTTCATAAGCCACACAAGTTCACATCTAATGGTTTATTGGGGTGGTTTTTTGGGGGTTACCCATGGGACTTGTACTGAATGCATGGGGATACTGTTCTAATAATATTTGCTTAAAGCTAGAGATCTACTTCTTCGAGCCACATTTCCAGGATTCTCACAGACTTCCTGACAGGGCTGGGTTTTTAAGCCCCCAAGCAGCCAGAATAATGGGGGTAAACCAGCAGTGTCTGGTTTCATGGAGCTGGATTGCAGCAGTTTACATCTGGCTGTCAGGTTAAGTGGCAGCTGTCAGCGCCAGACTCCTAGCTTGCAATGTGATGAGGTATTTGAAGTCCTGGCCTTGTATAGTTGCAGTTGGAACATTCTACCTTTTTTTGGCAGCAGTCCTGGGCTTTGAGTAAGGGCTTAGACACGGTCCCTAAGCGTTTGTGCTCCAGGCTAGCACTCAATTGATTGACAGCAGAACTTCTGGGTTTTCTGTTTATGTGGCACTGAGGAATCGAACCCAGGGCTTCCTGCTTACTAGGGAAGCACTCAACCACCGAGCCCCAGGAGTGAATGAGGTATAAGTAGATAAACATTGCTGTATATAAATATTATGTAAAAAAAAGAGATATCCCTATATTATTACCTTATAGATATTACTGCCAATTATTAGATATTGAATTATGTCTCTACTTAATGATGTGTCCCAGTTGAACAATTAATAAAGCATCAATTAAAATTACTCAATATCCTGTTATTATTTATCATATATGTACAAATATACACACATATATTTACATACTTTATAGAATGAGACAGATGTCTATATATAATTAAATATACATCATGTGTCACTACCAATTATTAGGTATTTAATTATGACTCCATGCAAGTTTTATTCTGTTAATGCTTAATAAAATATTAATAAAACTTAATACACATCCTATAAATATTGTGTCTAATTTTATCTAGAATGATTGACTAATTCAATTCAACCCTTCATAATTTATGGTAGTGACAATTATTCCACCTATGACATTTATTACATTTATGACATCCTATTACATAGCATATAGATTTGCATCCGAATTATGCATCCTACATGACACCGAGGACTTTCAAAGAAAAAAAAATGTGTCATGTTCGGCTTCTCACTCCAAGATTACATTTTTGGCAGTGCTGGGATCCAAAGTCAGGGCCTGAATGGGTGATTTTCAGGGCAGCAACCTCTAGCCAATTCTGCTCTTATGCAGTTCCCAAGCCCTGAGATGGAGCCCCATATGTGGACTCCATATTGTGCCTTGTGTAGTTATTCGTTTTATTTTTTTGTTTTATTCATCTATTTACCATTTATTTTATTGACTGTTATTACACATGGAATATTTATTACATTTATTACAGAGGTTATAGATTTGCCTATGTATGAAACTTCACCCTGACACCCAGGACTTTCACAGCAAAGGAAAACATATGTCACCATAGGCTTCTTACTCCACGATTCAATTTTCGGGAATGCTGGCATCTGAACTCACAGTCTACAAGGATCAATGCACGAATGGGTGATTGTCAGCACGCTAGCCTGGTGCATATTGAGCCGACAAGTAGTTCCCAGCACCTGAGATTGAGCTCCAGGGGTTGACAAAATGAGAACAGATTGACATGCAGATGGTAGTACACAAATAAATATAGATCTTTATAGAATGCCAGAGATGTCTATACAATATTCAGTTATATATGCTACATTCCTACCAATTCTTGAGTATTTATTATGCCTCCATGTAATTAATATTGTTCTCATCTTTAATGAATTATTAATTAAATCAACCACTGCCCTGGAATTATTGTGTCTTTGTAATTAAAAGTATTCTTTTAACGTGTCAAAATATTCAGTAAAAACCATCAGCCTCCTAAAATCACTCTAATTTTATAGTAGTATCATTCAGGAACAACTAATTCAACCTTGACATTCATAACCTTCCATTGGTATTCCTATGAATAGGAATGAGACTCTTAGAATTTCCCACCATTGGTAAAGGTCAGGACCGAGCTTCAAACCCAGGGCCTATTTTGTCCTGCTGGCCAAAGGCTTCCCTGGAAGCCCAACAGCCTTCAGCAATGCCAGGTTACCAACACTTTTCATGTCATTCAAACCCAGGAGGGTTACCTTGCAAAGAAAACAAATGTAAAACCTGCAGCTATCTGCAAGTTGCTATTATTTTTTCCTGTGTCAGTTTATTTTATTTTCTCCTGTCAGCCTTTGGGGCCCACGAACCAGGTTTGGCTTTGGGTCCAATGGCTGCACCCTAGCTTAGAGTGATCAAAGCTGAGGCAGAGTTGACATGACCTGAGTTCAAGCCCTGTCTTTGACAAAATAAAAATACATACATACATACATACATACATTTAAAAAATTTTGAGGCTCCTTGGCTTGGAATTCATGCCATTTTTTTTTCTGCCAGACCTGAGATTTGAACTCAGGGTTGGGTAAATCTGCAGCATAGTGGGGGAAGGGGAAGCTCACCTTGCTGGTAGACAAGAAAGTCAAGCCTGTTCCCAGGGCCTGAATTCAAGTCCTACCACTCGTATACATTTTAAATACATGATTTATATTTACATACACATGTTTACTGCATATTTCAATTAGTGTAGTTATTCATTTTATTTTGTATTATATTTATTTATTATGTATTTTAGTGAATATGATTACACATATAACATTTTTTACATCCTATTACATAGGACATAGATTTGCGTATGTATTATGCATCATTCCTGAGACCCAGAACTTTCACTGATAAGGAAAATAAGTAGGACACTTGGCTTCTTCCACAAGGATTAAGTTTTTGGCAGTTCTGTCATTTGAACTCCGGGCCTAGAAGGCCCACTTCATGAATGGGTCAATGTTATCCCACCAGTCTGATGCAAGTGAAATTTTTAGGCAAATTTGAAGACTGGAGATCAAGCCCTAAGGGTGGTCAATATATAAACACATACATGTGTAGATTGCAGTGTGTGTGTATTTACATATGTATATGCATCTATAAATGTATACAGAGACAGATAAACATTTATGTAGATGCTAGTGTATAACTCTATATAAAGAGTGATGTCTATATCTTATTTTCATATGTTCTATTATAACTAACAAATATTTGGTCTAAAATTATGCCTCCATTAATTAATCACAATAGAAGACTTAATAAATTATTAAATTAATCAATGACTTGTATTCATTGCATACAATCTTATACTAGAATGACTAGCTAATTAGTAATTCAATTAGTACATTTCAAACATTCTATTAGTATACCTATACATATGAATGAGTTTTCTAGGATCTTCAGCAGTGTGTAAGTGCCATTCCCAGGATCCAACTCAGGTCCTAGGTGTGTGTGGGTTGGGCTCGGGCTTCACTGACCAGCCTTAAGCCAGGAAAGAAAATTTCAATCTGAAATTTTCAATCTGAGTCAATGAGACCCAGGATGGTCAAGTTCAAAGGAAAAAAACGTAAAACGGTAATGTAAAACTTCCTGTTCTTTTTCCTTCTCCATTTGTGTTGGTTTGATGTTTTTATGCCAGGGTTCGGAGTGGAACTCAGACCCTAGGATCCCCAGATCATCTGTGGGTGTAAAAGCTGCACCCCAGCCTAGGGTAATGAAAGTTTAAGACACAATAAAATGCTTCCTTTAGCAAAAAGAGCTCAGGGAAAGTGGCTAGGCTAACAGTTCAAGCCTCAGGACCTGCCACACAAAAATAGAGCCAGTAACTCCATATGTCTATGTATGTATGCATGCATTTCTATTGGTGAACATCCAGAGTCTCTCTGAAGAAAGGCACCCAGCTAGGAAATTTGCTTTGAATAGAATTATTTCATAGTACAGAGAGTGCTTTCAAGACAGTGCATGTTCGGGGCTCCCCTCACTGTTCCCAGTGTAGCCTGAATGTTTCTCCACACCTCAGGCTGTTGGAGGAAGTCTGCCTCATTGTTGGAACAGGCAGACAAAAAGCCTTACTCCTGTACAGCTCTGTAACAAACAATTCATCTGGGGGCAATTAGTGAGGATGAATGTGGTTGGGCCCTGAAGTCCAGGAGATAAAGGCCTCTTTGTACCCCAAGCTCTTTCTCTCCCCAGTGCTCTGTTTTTATAGGAAGCCTTCATTTGTGTCATCTTCCATGGCAGGCCAAGTTCCTTATACTTATCCTGTCTTTGTTAGACAATGTCTCAGTGTTGAAACAAACTGCTACAATTAATTCAAGAGTCCTTCTGGCAGACAACAGGGGAGCTGACCTAATAAAATGATTCACTATTGGCAACAGTGCCTCACTTGGTTTCCAGAAGCTTGGTAAATCTAAGTACATGTGTAATATGACAGTGCTTCCAGTCATCTAGGGTTGGTGAAGCTCATCAGGTTTTGAAACCTTTGACATCTCCTAGTTGGGCCCTGGGTGGCTAGGTTTTGCGGTTGAGCATAGGGCCAGGGTGCTGACCATGAGTAGAAGCTCTTTGATTTAACATTTGGTGTCACAGCTTCCTTTCTGGTATCTTTATCTGTGTGTGTGTGTGTGTGTGCGTGTGTGTGTGTGTGTGTGTGTGTGTGTGTGTGTGTGTGTGTCCATGCACCAGTCCTGGAGATTGAAGTCAGGACCTGAGCATTGTACATGAGTTTCTCCTGTATGAGGACAGCACTCTACCACTTGAGCCACAGGGCTACTTCAGGCTTTTTTTTCTAGTGATATGGTACTGAGGATTCAAACCCAGGGTTTCATATATGCAAGGCACTCTACTCCTAAGACACATTCCTAACACTCAACTTCAGGTTTCTTGAGTTATTTTCTTGTAAGTTGGAGGAGTTGAAGTCTGGACCTGGGTGCTGGCTCTGAGCTCTCCACCTCAAGTCTAGAACTCTGCTACTTGAGCTCCAATGCTCCTTCAGCTTTCTGGTGTTTAATTGGAGATAACCATCTCAAGGAATCTCCTGCCCAGGCTGGCTTTGGACCCTGATCCTCAGCTCTCAGGCTCCTGAGTAGCTAGGATGAGGTAAAAGTCACCAGTTCACAGCTTCCACTTTAAGTTTCTAAGTGGTGAATAGGAGATAATAGTCTCATGGGACCTTTTGTGTCTGGGATAATGTTGAACCCAGATTGTCAGATCTCAGCTTTCTGAGTAGGCAAGATGACAGACCTCAGCTACAGATGTCTAGGGTCGTTGGCTCGATGTGATAGGACACTAGCCATGAACCCAACAGGGAAGTGTCAGTGCCTAGGCCCTGAATTCCACATTTACAACTGGGAAAAATAAACCAAAACAATTGTCTGCAGGAGACAACTCATTAGAGTTGAGAACACACAAAATTTTAGCCCTGACATGGGACAGATTTGAGCCTCAACTTTCTCATATGCACAATCATCTTACATGTGGAGCTCTTACAAGGACCAGATGAAAGAATGTACCCCATGAAGGACTCAGCACATAACACCTCATGAAGGACTAATCACATAGCTCTATCCCACAAGCTGTCATTAAAATTAGGGTGTTTTCATCAGTATCACCTTTTTTTTCAGAAACACGTCACAAACCGCACAAAGTTCACATCTAATGGTTTAAAGGGGTGGGGTTTCTTAGGGGGAAGGAAGCCACGGAGATTGCACTCAAAGGTTGGGGCTACTGTCCGAAGATTTTAGCTCAAGTCTAGAGCTCTAACACTTTGAGCCACACCTTAGAGTTTCACAGACTTGCTGCCAGGGCTGGGTTTTAAACCACCAGTCTTAGACCTCTGCCCCGGAGTATCTTGGATGATAAGGGTGAGTGAGCCAGCAGCATCTGGTTCCATGGAGCTGGGTTGCAGCAGTTTACCTCTTGCTAAATCAGGTTAGATGACAACTGTCAGCACCAGACTCCCAGCTTACTCTGTGTTGAGGTATTTGCAGTCCTATCCTTGTATCGTTGAGGTCAGAACATTCTTTTTTTTCTTTTTTGGTGCCAGTCTTGGGTCTTGACTAAGGGTCTAGACACAGTCCTAGCTTTTATGCTCAAAGCTAGTGCTCAACTGCTCGAGCAACAGCACAACTTCCGGATTTTTCTGTGCATGTGGTAGCGAGGAATCAAACCCAGGGCTTTGAACGTACTAGGGGAGCAGTCTACCACAGAGCTCCAGGAGTAATAAGTGTATAAACAGATAAGTGTGTAGATTGCTAGGTAGATAGATAGATAGATGTATATGTATAAACTAAGAGAAATTTCTATATTATGATATTGCATATATAATATTACTACA
Organism: Dipodomys spectabilis; assembly: GCF_019054845.1. NCBI lineage: Eukaryota > Metazoa > Chordata > Mammalia > Rodentia > Heteromyidae > Dipodomys > Dipodomys spectabilis. The sequence goes on from NW_024871332.1 coordinate 15,217, forward strand.
ATTATTGGCAACTAAATTATTCCTTCCTTTTGTAATTATCATGATTGAATACATAATCCCTTAATTGAAAATTAGTAAATGTAGTATAATTGTGTATAATATGAAAATCATACACTACTAATGAGAGATCATGGACCAAAGCTAGCTCAGGGAAGGAATGTTAGTGAGACTCTTCTTGCCAGTGAACTACCAAAGGCCAGAAATGGCACTGTTGCTCAAGTGGTAGAGTGCCAGCCTTGAGGGAAAATGTAAAGTGACTGGAGCCAGACCCTGAGTTCAAGGCCAGTAATAGCATAGAAAAAAAAAAAGAAAAGCTTTCAGGAGCTCCTAGTTCACTGTGGTGAATGGCCAGATCAGCTGGGCGCCGGTGACTCACATCTGTCACCCTAGCTCCTCAGGAGGCTGAAATCTGAGGAGTGTGGATGAAAGCCAGCCCGGGCAGGAAAGTCTGGGAGACTCTGATCTCCAAGGAAGCACCAAAAAATTGGAAGTGGCACTGTGGCTCAAGCAATAAGCTGAAGAGCTGAGGGGACAGCACCCAGGCCCAGAGTTCCAGTACCATCATGAACTCCCCTGGCCTGCTTGGAACTCACTCTTTTGTTCTAGCCAGAGTATTTTCCAGTGGGCAGCTGAGTTTATCCCAATGTCTAGGTGTCCTACAAGTCTTGAGAGCAGCCCATTTTGAGGCCTTTGCTACAGAGCGGGCCACATTATCAGAGAAGTTTCCAGCCTTGGGGAACGGAGGTCATTGGCTGGGTCATCAGAATGGCATCTCTCAGGGGTGCATTGTGGATCTGAGCAGTAAATCAACTTCTCAGACCATGGGTTTGGGGAAAGCAGGTCCAGAAGTTGCAACTGCCATGGCAAGTAACACCTGCTCAAGCGGGTATCACAAGAGTGCAAATCTGGCAGGCACACCTCCGGCGGGTGTTGAGTTGCGGTCATGAAAGACTTGTGGGCTCACAAATCCACAGCCAGCTGGCTGCTGCTAGTAACAGTTGCTATTCCAGGAGTCCCAGAGATCGGAGCCCCGCTTTCCTCACCAGTGCTCGGGGGCAGATGAAGGTCTGCAAATGGGGGCCAACTACAAAGGAGCATCCGTAGTGTCCTTTCCCTTGGTCCTCTGGCTCCGTGCAATGATGGAGGGGCAGGTACCATGGAACTACTGTCATAGCCCAGACCCCTCAGCCCAAGAAGGACTCAGGGAGAAACCACTTGAACTGACTTAAGACTTTACTGTTACTATGTGTCAGGATTGCCCCCAGTTCTGGCTCAGCTCATCATTACCACCTTTCTGTGTGTGCCCACAACTTGGTATTTGGGCTTGAACTCAGGGCCTGGACTCTGACCCTCAGTTTTTTTTTTATTCAAGGCTAGAACTCTACCACTTGAGCCACAGCTTTTCTTCCAGCTTTTGGGTGGTTATTGGGAGAGGAGAGTCTTATACACTTTTCTAGCTGGACTGCCTCTGAATGGCAATCCTCAGATCTCAGCCTTCTGAGTTGCTAGGAATATGAGAGCATGACCTATTAGCACCTGGCTACACTTTCCTTCTTGGATAAAGAAAGAGTACCTCTCTCCCAGCCTAGCACCCATGTACAGTTACACCTCCTACTCCACCCCTACTTCTCCAGGCTTCAGAGGAATCATACCCATCCCTGAGGACAAAGAAATTGGAATAGTTTGAGCTTTATATTCTCCACACAATCAGGGGTTGCTGGGAGCTGATGTGTACTATAATTCAAGTGGTAGAGCACCAACCTTGTGCAAACCAGCTAAAGGATACCACCTAGGCTCTGAGTTCAAGCCCCAGTAAACTCACACAAACATACGCATGTGCACACATACACACACACACACACACACACACACACACACAAAAAAAAAGCATACACACAAATATCCTTAGCGGGTCCCAATGGCTCATACAAGCAATCCTAGCTACTTAAGATGCTGAGCTCTTAGGATGGCAACTTGAAGCCAGCACGGGCAGTATAATCCATGAGACTCTTCTCTCCACTAAACAACTAAAAAAGATGAAAGTTGAGCTGTGTTTCAAGTGGTACAGTGTCAGCTTTGAGCAAAGGAAGCTCAGGGACTATGCCTAGGCCCTGAGTTCCAGCTCTCAAAATTTTTTAAGACACCCTTTTCCCCAACCTCACCCCCAATCAGGCCACAAATCCAGAATTTGTTCATCCTGGATCTCACTTCACTCCTGCCACTTTCACAGCACTGCCAAAAGTGGCCAGAAAGTGGCCAGAACTGGATTAAGAAGTAAACGTACAACAAGGGTGCATAGCCAGGTCAAGGCTAATGCCCCAGAACATTGAGGTATTGGCCATACTAGGCTTTCATCCCCCCAGTTTCCTGGACCTAGAATATAAAGTGTGTGCGTCTGTATTCTGGGCATCCAGAATTGTCTAGAAGGACATGAGAGCCCAAGCTGTTTTGGGAAGATAGAATTTCCTGCGACAAGATACGTTGACATTTCCTAGACACCGATGGATACTTCCAAGCCACCTTGGCCTCAAATCCCATGTAGTCCAGAATCCTCTTTGCTTGGGTGGCCTTCAGTCAGCTATCAAGTTCAAGTTGGCCAGAGCCATCAGAAACCCCGCTTCCCCCACTCCACTGTCACCATGCAGGGAGGGACATGAGCCAGAGGCCCAGCTGGGAAAAGGAGAGGACATCACATGACTAAACCCCCCACCCAGAGGCAGAGGAGACCTTATACCAGTCGGCCTTGCTGACCCAGAATCCCCTGTAGGCATCCAAAGATTTGGACAGGCCAGTCATGGGCCCCAAAGTAAAGCTGGAAAGCAGGCTTCTGGCAATTTTGGACTCATTGTTGACCCTGATAGGGGGCTAAAGGGCAAATCAGTGTGGAGGAGGGCACCATCTGAGGTCAGAAAGAGGCAGTCAGGAACTCAGAAAGGGGACAGAGAAAGATGAGAAAAAAAACACACAAACACACACAGTCACACATACACACACACACACACACACACACACATGGGTAGCCCAAGACCTCAGCAGTCCATGAGCACCCTGAACATCTCATCATCAAGAAGATGGCACTACCATCCTCAGACCAACTGTAGATAAAACTCAGGCCTCTCACACATCTGGAATGGCTCATAACACAGCTTGACATTTCCTAAATATACACACCACTATGCAGAAAACTTAGCTACCTTATTTTTGGATATCGGTCATGGGGTTTGAACTATGGACCTGTGCGCAGTCCCTCAGCTCTTCAGCTGAAGGTGGGCGCTCTACCATTGGAGCTACAGTGCCATTTCTGGCTTTCTGGTGCTTCACTGGAGATAAAATCTCACAGATATTCCTGCACAAGCTGGCTTTGAACCATGATCCTCAAATCTCAGCTTCCTGAGTAGCTAGGATGACAGTTGTGAGCCACCAGCAACGACTGGCTTCAGCCAACTTCTTAGACCCACGGGAAACCCAACTCGTCAGGCCACAAACCACATGCAACCCTTCACTTCAGACTTTGACACCAACATCCAAAACCATTATTCCATGGATGGAGAGCATATAATTGACACTACCATCCCACACCTGCTCCCATTCACCCACTTCCTGCTTGCCACGTCCTCTGGAGTTCTTGGTAAGACACCGCCCACCATGCGGTGGCTTCACACTGGGGCAAACCTGGGGAGTTCTTAGAAATGTCTGTACAGTGAGGCCAGCACCTGTTCTCCCAACCACAGCACCCCCACTACTTCACCATATCTTGCAAGCAAGGAAGGGGTGTCTTTCTTTCTTTTTTTTTCTGGTTGAGGGGCTTGAACTCAGGACTTGGGTACTATCCCTGATGTCTGTTTTTCCTCAAGGCCAGTGCTCTACCTCTTGAGCCACACCTCCACTTCCAGATGGAAATTGGAGATGAGGCTCTCCTGGGACTTTCCTGTCTGGGTTGGTAAATGAGATCTCCTTTGGATGTCGGCCTCCTTAGTGACCAGGTTGACAGGCATGAGATGACAGGTGTGCACCATCGGTTCAGGGCTTAAGGTGTCTAGACCTTCAGAATTTCCACCTAGTCCTCCTCTAGATGCTACCACCTAGACACTCCTCTACTTCCCTCAGGGACAGCAAAAGGAGGCTGAGAATCTGGGTGGGGCCACAGGCATGAAAGTGCCCCTCTCTAAGTTCCCATCTGCCTCCTCTGGGTGGACTGGTCGTACTGGGCAGATTAGACCCACTAGGAGTTCTGGGACCTGACCTATATCCCCTACCCCACCCAACAGGTACTTAACGATTTCTGGGGCCAGCTGCTTCATGTCTTAGTGAAGACGTTGGGAGGGTTGCTGATAATTAGGTCCAGGGGTGCTCAGGGAAGAAGGAGTGTCCAGCTCTCCTCTGTCAATGACGGAAACACAAAGCATGGATGGACTCCTAAGAGCTTCAGGGCATAGCCATCTACCTGTCACCAAGGTTCCTTGAAGAACTGTTTTATGTTGACAGCCCTGGGGCCAGACCTCAGGGACCTTGTGCTGTCCCCGACTTTCTTTGTCTACGGGGGAGCACACTTCCACCTGAGCCACGGTGCCACTTCCAGCTTTCTCTGTGTATGCAAGACCTAGGAATCGAACCCGAGCTTTCCTGCAAGCTAGGCGTGCCCTCTACCTCTAAGACACAATCCCAGACCTGGATAGCTATTCTTCAGTGACCCCTCAGACCTGTCTTGGGACAGTCTCGCACTTCTATACAGAGTCTCACACATCTGTACCGAGTCTCTCACCTGCAGCCCTGGCTGGAAATGAACACGCTCTGATATGTTGTCCATCATCTGCAGGACCTTTGCTCTCTGTGTTTTTTGTCAGATACTCCTTGTTAAGCAGGATCCCCTTTTCAATTGCTGCCTCCAAGAAGCCCATTCTGATCACCTTGGCAGAGCTGGAGCCTCTCCCTTCTGCAGGGTGCTGACCTTGTCACCCTCTGCCTTCTGGCTACTATGGGTTGAGAGTGCAAGAAGGGGAAGGCCTGGATTCCACCACCAGATTTCTGAAGGCCCTGATACACCACCCAGGGACAGGTGTTGTATCACACTCCGTGAGAGGGCACTCTCCCAGGCAGTCTCTGGACACAAGACGGGGCCATTTCTATGGGTGGGCTTGAACTAAGGCTCTGGGAGCTGACTCTCTGAGTTTAATTGCTCAAACCTGGTGTTCTACCTCTTGAGCCACAGCTTCACTTCTGGATTTTTGGTGGTTCCATGGAGAGTAGAGTCTCTTGGGCTTTCCAGCTTATGGTTGGCTTCAAATCGTGATCCTCAGATATCAGCCTCCTGAGTAGCCAGGATGACAGGCATGAGCCTGAGCACCAGGTAATGGGCACCACTTTTTTTCTTTTTTTGCTCCTGTTTATCTCTTGTCAACTAGCAAGCACAAGTTAAAATAATCAGTTACAGGGGATAAAAATCCTCTCCTAGCTTTCTTTGATTTTAAAAAAATAAAAAAAAAATCCTCTCCTAGGTCAGTTAATCCAAAGAGATAAAGTGTCTTTGGAAAAGGCTAGTCTGAGTTGGCCTTAGTGTGTGTGTGTGTGTGTGTGTGTGTGTGTGTGTGTGTGTGTGTGTGTGTGTGTGTGTGTGTTGTAAGTGTCAGGGATACCTACCCTCATCTCTGTGCTGCCTCATCCTCCCAGCAGGGAGTGCAACTAGGATCCTGACCCCAAGGAAGGTGGATGGGGGAGGGTACTTAAGGTCACATCCAGGGGGATGATTCGAATTCTGTCCTACAACTGAAAGCTAGACAGATAAAGGAGAGGAGAAGTTTAGGGGAACATCAAGGGAAGCCCCTTAACTTTAGCTAAAAATACTAGCCAGGTAGAAGACTGAATTCATCTTTCTTGGTAGTCAGATAAAATATGTGCACTGTTCATTTATTTTATTATGATTGTGTGAGTCCTAGGGCTTGGATTCAGGGCCTGGGTTTTATCCTTGAGCTACTTTTGTTCAAGGCTGAGGCTCTACCACTTGAGCCACAGCACCACATCTGTCTTTTTTGTGTGTTGGTTGGGGGGGGGGGGGATAGGTGGTATATGGGAGATAATAATTTCATGGACTTTCCCGCCCTGGTTGGTGCTGAGTCATGACCATCAGACCTCAGTCTCCCGAATAGCCAGGATGATGAGTGGGAGCCACGAGCTCCTGATGGCCACCATCCATTTATACTCCTTTAGGACCAGGGCTGGGCCACCACACTGAACCTCCTTGTTGGGAGTGGGTGTGATACTTCAACAGCCTACCAATCTTTGAGAATTGTTCCAGGTCAGTCTGATGGCGGCTTCCTCCTTATTGACAGTAATGATTTGGCTCTGTCACTAGATCAAATATCCCCCTGTCAGATCCGTCGGGGGTCTTTCCTCTGCACCCCACCCCCCTAGCCGAAATGACACTCCCCAGCAAAGGGTAGTAGACACAGAGTTTTTTCATTGTATTATAGCCAGGGTCTGGCCAGATAGGTGGGGGTATGGGTCAGAAGCCCGGGATTGTGCTGGGCAGGGTAACAATGTGACACCTCCTCATCCATTTTCATTCAATGGTCTAGCAGAGGGATGTGGGGAAGGACTCATGGGCTGGGCAATGAATAACTATCACGGCCTAGCCAGGGCATAGAAGGGCTTACCTCATGAACCTGGTTCAACAGGCTGAGTGACACAGCTCCTGAACCACTGCCTACATCCAGAATGAGAGGGCCACTTTGGGTTCCAGCCACATGGGGATGCTGGGCCACTTCCTCCAGGACCCATTCAACTAGTTCCAGAGAGAGAGAAAGAGAGGGAGGGAGAGAGAGAGAGGGACAGAGACAGAGAGACAGAGAGAGACACAGAGAGAGACAGAGACAAAGAGGGAGAGGGAGAGGAAGGCAGAGAGAGAGAGAGAGGGCCAGAATTACACTTAAGCCAGTTGCAGGTGGCTCAGGCCTATAATCCTAACTACACAGGAGGCTGAGATATGAAGATCATGGTTCATAGGTGGCCAGGGAAAGAACATATGTGAGACTCTTATCCTCAAAGAACCACAAGAAAAATGGAAAAGACATTGTGGCTCATGAGGCAGACCGCTAGCCTTGACCTGAGGAGCTCGGGGACAGCGGCCAGGCCCAGAATTCAAGCCCCACGAATGACAAGAAGTGGACTTCCCACCACAAGAAGTGGACTGAATAACACCCACTGTCCTAGGGAGCATGGCAGAGAAGTTAGGCCGAGCTTCCTGTCAGCTGGGGGTCATGAGTAGTTCACCCAGCTTCTCCATGCCACGTTTTCCCCAGCTGCAAAACTGAATACAGTGAAGGATCCCCTTCGTCATGGGGATAGAGTAATGATGAAAGACAGCCATGTTTTGTTTCATAATTCCACACCTGTTGCATGATTAATAACAGGGCCCATCTGAGCCCTTTCCGGGTAACTTCCTGTCATATGCTCACAGAATTGCTGACAACCGTATCTGACAGCCGTGCCCTCTGTGCCTGGCCCTGCTCAGGAGATCCCTCTGTATAAGTTCCTTATTTCCTCACAACTCTCCCGTGAGGAGACTGAGGTCCAATGGTTGACGTCCAACCCAGAACTTCACCTGGGTTCAAGAATCGGCTACTGTGGACTAGGAGCTTGGGACAATCCATCTAAACCGATGACTAAGCATGGCACTAATGCCTACCATCCCACCCCCCTCCCCCCCAGACACACACCTCCACAGTCCTTTGCAGGCAACGATGTTTTACTTTCTTTCTTTTTGTTGGTTGTGGCGCTTGAACTTTGGGCCTGGGTGCTGTTCTGGAGCTCCTCAGCTCAAGGCCAGCAATCTACTACTTGAGCCACAGCATCACTTCTGGTTTTCTGGTGCTTTGTTGGAGAGAAGAGTCTGAGAATCTTTCCTGCCCAACCTTGCTTTGAACCATGATCTTCAGTTCTCAGCTCCTGAGTCCTTAGGATGACAGACATGAGCCACTGGCACCCAGCCAAAGATGCTTTTCCATGCCTGTCATCCTATCCCCTCAGGGGACTGAGATCTGAGGACTGCAGTTGGATGCCACCCTTGGCAGCAAAGCCCATGAGAACTCTTATCTCCAATCAAACCCCCAAAAACCTTGCAAGTGGACCTGTGGATCAAATGGCAGAGTGCTAGCTTTGAGCATAAAACAACGGATGAGACCCAGGCCCTAGTTTTAAAACTTTTCTAGCATAGACCCACCCAAGAAAGGGAAGCAGGTGGGCACACAGGATCTCAAAGCCCGCAAATAATACTCAAGACTCACAGAATAGATCCCATCCTGCTCTGATTCTCTGGATTCTATGTCCTAGATCACAGCAGTCTTAGATGGCACTGACCATGCACCAAGTGAGGACCGTCAAGTACAATCTCATACTGAGGATCCCATGATCTCATCAAGGACTCAAGTTCTCACTGTCCTGCATCGACACTGAGCAGTCAGGTGAGATCTAGTTATCCAACCACAAGATATGGGAAAGAAAGGATTTCTTGGCCAAGGGATGCAGACTGGAGGGCTCTCGGTCCCACTCTCAGGAGGGAGAAAAAGGCCAATCCATCCCAGGAATGTTTCTGGGTTGTGAGTATCCTCAATAAAACAACCCTGCTCAGATTCAGTGCCTCTGTTTTATCCACTAGCCTCTACCCAGTCCTACCACACTTTCAATAGGCCCTCTCTGCATCCCAGATCTGCCATCTAGACTAAAGGCTGAGCCAGCAAAGAAACCCACCTCTGCCTCTGAGAATGGCAGTCACGGGGCCCAAGAGTCCCTGAGAGGAAGTCTCGGGGCAACACGGGTCTAACTCCAGCCCTCATTCTCTGGCTGTGCTGTGCCAGTGGCACACTTACCTCTGTCTCTGGTCGAGGAATGAACACCGGGGGTGTCATCTTCAGATAGAGCCAGCAAAAATCCCAGTCCCCAAGGATGTACCACACAGGCATCCTGCAGCGGATGACAACCAGCTTTTCAATGATCAACCCAAAGTGCCAGGACTTTTAACAGCCATGTGGCTCGGTCGAAGGCTCTATCACTGGTGGTCTAGGTTGTCAGGTGAGGTCATGGCTCCAATGGCCTGACACACCTGACCTGGGATGGTCCTCCCTCTTCATCTTCCTGTTTATCCTTTGCCCCCCTCCTCTTGACACTCCCTCAGCCTATACCTCCCTATTCCTTGGACACTTTCTTCTTATCTGACCAGAAAATAAACTTGGAAGGCCTGGGGAGACTGAAATTTGGTGACGCATCCTGAGCCATAAGGTCTACCCGAGGCTGTTTCCCTCTGCAGTCGGCGAACACACAGCTCCTGGATGTCATGAAGTTGCTGAGGGTTCAGTGGCTTGGTTCTACATACTGGCTTTAGGCTCTGAAACTGTCCCCACAGAGATTGTGAGTGGTTGGCTCCCTTAATTCAGGGACTTCTAACTAAGGCTTGCATGATCCCTTCTTCCTTCCTTTACTTCTTTTCTCCCTCCGTCCTTTCTTCCTCTCTTTCTCTTTCCTTTCTTTGTGTCACTCCTGGGTCTTGAAATCAGAAACTGGATGCTGTCTCTGAGCCTTTTTACTCAAGGCCAAAAGTCTACAGCTTGAGCCACTCATCCACTTCTGGCATTTTCTTTTTGGTAGTTTGTTGGTGATAAGAGTCTTACAGGCTTTTCTGCATGGGAATTAAGCCTCAGTCCTCCCATCTCAGCCTCCCAAGTAGCTAGGATGTCAGGTGTAAAGCACCGGCATCCAGCTCAAACCAATCTTTCTTCATGTGCTGTGGAACCGGTACAGGAACCTTTCATCGTCTATGACCGCCTGGACCTGGCACACATTGTAACGGTTTGTTGCACAAATAAATGAGCATCTCTCTATGACAATATTACAGAAAACTCCCATCCAACTCAGGTAAGCATCCAGGGGGTGGAGGGGTTGGTGGGGGAGGTGTCAAAGAATATGTAGTTCTACCACAGTTCTCCCTCGTCCCTCGTCCTGCCCTCCTGATGCCACTGCACTTAACTGTTTTGGCTCTGAGGATGTGAGCCACGACGTACTCGCTGGATTCTGGGGCCTCTTGAATGCCTCTCTTCTCAAAGATCTTTGTCCATCCATCAGCTGAGCCACACTTTGGCACTCAGCTCCACCCTCAGTTGTGAATGAGGCTGCCATGAGGTGAACGCCTGGCTCAAGGGGCCTCCTCTACTCCCCCTGGGGCCAGACAGGACGGTCCACCACATCTGGCCCCCAAGTTTCATGTTGCAGAGAAAGGAGCCTTGAGGCATCCGGGGTCTCTGGATCTCTCAGATTCCAGTGCAGGTACTGGGAATCGTCTCTGCTCACAGCTGGCAGGCTTGGGATGGCGAGGTCACCATCTCTGCTGCCCATGATGTCCTTGACTGTGGTGGTCACCCTAGAGAGAACCAGAAGAGGATCAGCAGGTGCTGGAGGAAGGCAGTCAAGGTATGATATTCATGACAAGAGACGATCTGGCTTGGGAACTCTGCCTGTGCTGCTTTGAACATCATAGTTTGGCAGCTGAAATCCTCCATCTAATTTGACCTATAATCCCAGTCATTAGTAGTAATTGCCAGCTTAAAGAAAAAACCCTGGAAAAGCTGGCATTTCAGTTGTCCCAATCAAACTTAAAGGGTTCCAAAGTCAGTGGTCCCCTTTTCCTTCCAGACAGCCTACAGCAAGTTACAGAAACTGGCATTCAGCCAGCCCTAGCTAACTGCCATGGCCTGATTCTGAGCAGGCTTCAGCAGGGGGAACACAGTTGCCTCCCACTGCCCAGCTGGAAACAGCCCAGGCAGGACACAGATTGGAGTATACAGGACTCCAGAGAGGACTGTCCACTGGTGCACTGCCCTGGGAGGGAATCCACACCACCAGTTGTGACCCGGAGCCCCCTGAGCAGATGGGCATGGACAACGTCAAGCCCTGCGTAAGGTTCCCCTCTCATCCTTGTTTGTGGTGATCCTTCTGCAGTGTCACACCATTCACAACCCCCCAGACTCTCCTAGCTTCACATCCTCTGCCCTACTCTCCCCATCTCATTCCTTAACTACATTTGGCAGACACATTCCCGATCCTTGAATTAGCTCCAACTCTACACACTAGAGCAGAGTTTCTGGCTGGAAGAGTGTGGCTGTGGTCACACTCTCCTCATGAGCCTTCTGGCTGAAGACAGAAGGACAGGTGTCCACTCTAGTCATACAATTCGCACAGGCCTCCGAGGCGAGACCCACGCAGGCCAAGCAACTACTGTGGGCTACAGGAAAGGGGGAAGAGAGAGGTGGAAAGATGTAGAAAGGAGCATCTACTGAAACCTTCCCCAAAGGTGCCACAAAATGTTGAAGGAGAAAACAAAACTAGTGGCTGGGCTTGTACTTGGCATCGATGACAAAAGAAAAATACGCATTTACACAAAATGTTTTTGCTCTTTTTAGACATGGTGACTTAAATATGTTCCTATTGTTCTCATCTCCCTTGTTTCCCAACACACACACACACACACACACACACACACACACACACACACAAACACATCCAGACTGGTGATAGAAGACTCATCCATGCAGCACCTGCAATTTGCCAACTGATCATTAACCTGAGCAGTCAGCCTGTACAAGGAGAAAGATGATCTCTCTCTCTCCCTCTCTTCACCCATCTTTATCTCTCACTCATACACACACACACACACACACACAGACTCAGAGCAGTGCCTCTCCTGAGTTTGTCAGTTCCTCATCTGGGACAATGTACAAGCTGGGGCATGGGGGTTCCCTTGTCAGAACAAGGGGCTCCCACCAAAGGGGAGCACCGCTCTAAAAACAAAGAATCACTCTGCCTCTACCTTTCTCCAGGGCCAGAACCTTCCTCTTGGGAACAACAAACCTTGACTCCCATTCAGCAAAACCCTAGGCCAGGATGCTGGATGAAGGAGTCCTGAGACAGGTGGCTCCTCAGAGCCAGGACAGATAATAAGCAGGGGTTCATGGTGCCCCCAGATGGGTGTCTGACCTGGGGCGGGATTGGTGTTGGGGAAATTGATGGGGTCCAATATGTTACATACATGGATGGACTCACTACTTCCAGCTTAGATGTTTCTGGGCGACTTGGAGCATTCTTGGGGAGGATGAGGTCACCAAATGGGCCTGGAGTACCAGCGGATACTGGCATAGCTGCAAAATGTGATTACCCTGTGAGAACTGATGACAGCTGGGGTGGGGGGAACAGGCTGGGTGTATGTGTGTGGGAGGGGTTGTGTTCTTCCCAGATATTCATCTTCTATCTGACCCCCAGTGCCCTCACCTCCCTAGTGGGCTCGTCTAGGACCCTCCACATGTGAAAGGGTGACTGAGCACAGAGGACAAGGGCTCACACAGCATGGGGTCTATCTTCTGCATTAAACACTGCCACCCCCACAAAAAAGGAAAAGACCCGAGAAGGCAGGTGTGCAGATGCTGCTCTCCACCTCTGACTGAATCCACCAGGTTCCCACCAGGGTGAGGAAGGGTGCAGATGGGTGGCTGTGAGGGTCCATTACTCCAGGCCAGGAGCTCTCTGGTGCCCCCTCCTCACCCCACCCTACATCTTCCCATTTCCTGGGACACTGGCCACTCAGGACAGGAGTGGGATACTCAGATTGCCACCCACCTATACCCCTACCCCTGTGGGGCATTTGTGGCTGAGCCAGAGTGTACTGTTGGGTACAGGGGAGGCACAGGTGGGACTGGAGAGGGGAAGCGGGAGGCATGGGTCCGGGTCCGGTGATTTGAGGGTATGTTAGGGGGGTTTGAGGGATTTGTAGGGTTCAGGGTTCCCGGGGTATGGGCCCACAGGGCAGCCACTCACATGTGCTGCTGGGAGAAGCTATAGGCAATGGCTCCAGGTGCCGCAGCCTGGAGTTGAGGACCAGGACTGGGACCGGGTCTCTGAGGCAAGACAGCCAGGGGTGTGTTATCTCCACCGGGCAACTGAGAGAGGCTCCATGGGTCTGAGCCAGCAGGGCCATGTTTGAAACACAGCACCTTGGGGAGGGTGGGCAAGGGAGGCAGGCATATGTAGGCGTATGGTGGGGCTGAGCTCGGTCTCTCCTCCTCCCCATCAGCTGCAGCCACCTCAGCTGCCTCCTCCTCAGAGGACTCCCCCATCCACAGCCACAGCTGTTTCTGCTGATGCCACCATCACCCCTGCCCCTGCTGCCGCCGCTGCCACTTCTTCAGCTGCCTCCTCCTAAGCGGCCTCCTCCTTTGTGGCTGCTGCTACCACCAAGATAATTGGAACCTTGGACTCAGGACAGCCCATGGGCGCTGCACCACCGCGGGGCTGCTTGAGGTGATGTGTCTGCTGTGCCAGCTCTGTATGCTCTGGGTTCCCGGCCGGGACCTTCACTTCAATTGAGGCCTCAGCCAGCCACTGAAGCCACTTCCTCTTGTGCATGTGCTCGCTCTTCTCTGCACACTCTCTCTCTCTCTCTCTCTCTCTGCCTCCACTACTCTTGCGTGCCGTCTAGCCCCTCCACGCATACGTGCCTGCCACTGAGAGACCCTGGCCACTGCTGCCACCACAGTGAGCCCCCTGGGCCATGCCTCCTCCTCCCCTGGGCCCCACCCCCTCCTCCCCTCAGCCTGGCCCCCATCCTTGACTAAAAGAACAGCCCTGACTGGGGCCTAAGGCTTCCAGGCCATGGGAATTGCAACCTCACCTCAGTTCAGCACTCCCTGCCAACCCTAGCACTTGCACTGGGGATCGAATCTCAACTCTCCTCTCCACCTCTGAAGGAGACTCTCCTCCATTCCTCTCCACTCCACACATCAAGCAGGTGCACAGTGACTGCTGTGTGTGTGTGTGTGTGTATGTGTGTGTGTGTGTGTGTGTGTCTGTGAGAGAGAGAGAGAGAGAGAGATTGTTGGGGATAACTACCTCAGAACATAGCATCCTTTGGGATGTCTCAGCACACAGCACACTTCAAAAAACAGCACAAAGCACCCTGCGTAATGGACTCAGCACAATGCACCCTTTGAAGGACTTAGCATATAGTAACCTTTGGGATGACTCAACACACAGCTCCCTTTGAAGGAGGGAGTCCATAGCACGCAGTGTATAGGACTCGGTACATGGCAGGCTTTGAAAAACTCAGCACATAGCACTCTTTCCCAGAACTCAGCACTAGCATGCTGTCTTAAGACTCCACACACACCACTCTTTGAAGGGCTGGGTATGTAGCACCCTGTGTAAAACATTCAGGGCACAACACCCTTTGAAAAACTCAGCACATAACACAGTTTTGAAGGACTCACACATACCAGCCTGTGGAAGGACTCAGCACACAGCATCATTTGAAGGACAGTACAGAGAAACCTGTGCAAAGTACTTGGCACACAGCACTCGAAAAACTCACCTTGTCCCACTCTGCTCAAGGATGCAGCACATTCCAATTATTTGGATGACTCAACACACAGCTTCTTTTGAAGGACTCACCAAAAGTACCCTGTGTAAAAGACTCAGCCCACAGAACCCATTGGAAAATTCACCTGTCCCTCCCTTCTCAAGGGCTCAGCACATAGCAACTTTTGGGATGAATTGGCACACTGCACCTTTTGAAGGACTCAGCATAAAGTAAATTGTGTAATGGACTCAGCACACAGCACACTTTGGAAAACCCAGCACGGCCCACTGTTCTCAAGGACTCAGAACATAGCACCCTTTGGGATAACTTAGTACACAAAATGCTTTTTGAGGACTCAGCACAAAACCCTCATGTGGGAAGGAACCAGAAAACAGCACCCTGTGAAGGACTCAGCACATAGCTGTATGTCACAAGTTCATCTGTAATTAGAATTAGGATGCTTTCTTCTGTATCACCATTCTTCAGAAACACTTCACAAATCCTACTAGCTCACATTTAGTTAAATTATGTTTTATGGGGGAGGGTCAGCTGGGGGTCCTGAACTAAAAGATTGGGGGCCCTGTCTCTGAGCTCTTTGGTTCACTGTTAGAGCTCTATCACTTTGAGCCACAGCTCCAATTTTTTTGAGGGGGTTGCTCTTTGACAAGCATTACAGGCATCAGAAAGGCCAAGTTGGGGTGTCCGTTGGCAAAGGCTCTTAGCTGGGCCTGGAGCTGACCTTGCCCTTCCTTGTGCCCCTGGGACCTGGGCCTTCTAGAGCTCTCTTGGCCTAGGATGGAACAGATCTGCTCTGGAATCAGCATTCAGGGTCAGCAAAAGTCAGCTTGGCCCTGGTCACTTCCCCCAGTTGAACTCTACAGGACAATAGTCCCCCACGATGGCATGGGGTCTAATGTCCCACGTCTGGCTACAAGGGGGCAGGAGTCTCCCAACATAGGGATTGTACCTGCGAGTTGTGTTTACTCTTGCTTCCCTGAGGCCACCATCATGCTTCAAAGCCACCCTGGACAGGAAAGTCCTTGAGACTCTTACCTACAATTAACCATTGAAAAGCAAGTGGGGCTGTGGCTCAAGTGGCAGAGCACTAGCCTTGAGCAAGAAAACTCAGGGATAGAGCCTAGGCCCTGAGTATACACACACACACACACACACACACACCCCACATGCATGCAAAATCAGAGATTTCTACACTGCAATCTTTGGGTACTCTATACCTTTTCTCCACTAAGCCTGGTGGCAGTTGAAGTAGGTGATTGATGCATCCAACACCAGGTGGCATCTTTAATTTTTGGGGAACAGAATGGCTAGAACATCAGCCTTCCACCATCCCAGCTCCTTGATTGGATCAAGGTCTATCCAGGCCCTTTGGTGTTCCTTTTACAGACTTGCCAAGAAGCCTTCAAAAAGCATCACATGCTGGGCACTGATGGCTCATGTCTGTCATCCTAGCTACTCTGGAAGCTGAGATCTGGAGGATCACACTTCAAAAACATCCTAGGCAGGAAAGTATGTGAGACTCTCATCCACAATGAAGCATCAGAAAACAAGAAGTGGCACTGTGGTTCAAGTGGTAGAGTGCTAGCCATGAGAAAAAGAGCTCAGGGAAAGTGGCCAAGCCCTGAGTTCAAGCCCCAGGACTGGAAGTACAAATCTTTGTTGGAAGCTTGTTTTCCCTTTGAAAACAATTCATTCCTTGTGATAAGCATAACATGGGCCTCTTCCCTGGCCACCAATGGTCCATTAGATGTCCCTTGAATATGAGCCACCTCTTGGCAGCCTCTGCCCTACCCGACCTGCAGTTTACCCTTCCCATCACCTGGCAGATGGAGGTCTGAGAGAAGGGCACCTGTCCACCTAATTGTGGTGGCTGCTGAGGCTTTTGAGAGTCAGTATGTCACATAGAGAGTCATCATCCACATCAGTCTACAGAAGGAAGGGAGGGAGTGCTCTTCACCTGAGCCCTCGAAGTGTGGGCTATCTGGATGTGGGGTTTCTGCGGCAGGATGTGCTCTATGGGGGAGTCCTCTACGGGGTAGGCACCCCCGACCTCTCCTCTGGCAGTTTCCACACTGTGTTGAAGTGGCAATTCATCAAAATCTTACTGTTCCTCCCTCATTTTGACCACTCTGGAGCCTGAGGCGTCTGAAATGGCAGTGGTGGTGGGGGATTCAGCCTGTGCCAACGTCTGGTAACTGCTGTCCATGCCTTGCCCTGAGAGGAGCCACAGCGGCTCCCACAGCTCTCTCCTCTTCTCCATCTTCTCCTGGGACAGCCAACACATGTACTCAGGTTTCTTCTAACACAGCTCATCCAGGACAAATATCTGCTGTTTAAACGCTACAAGGGAGTCCTGAATGTTGCGAATGTGTGCCAACAGCTGGCTGCATCGATGGTGGAGCTCATCCACTGGACTCTGGAAATCCACCTCATCAGGCAGGTCGTGGACGAAGCAAATTTTCTTCTCTAACACCCATGTGTCACGCTTCCGATCCCCATACAGGCTGTTGTGCCAGCTCACAGGGAGGGAGGCCTGTGGCTCCAGCTTTCTCTGGCACTGAACTGCCAGATGGGCCGGGCACCAACAATGGGTCTGCCACTCTTGGCACAGGAGTTTCCCCCCTGTGGATTTCAGCCACTGAGAGCACTCACTGATCCATGTCCGTCTAGGTTTGGGGGACGTCTCCATCCTCTGCGATGGTCAAGTTGGGAGGAGTTGCCTCCTCACCTTTTGCTTTTCCAGGGTTCTCAGCTTCACCTTCCCCAGGAAAGCCAGGAAGCTCAGCTGGGATTGCAGGCACTCCTCTTGTGGTCTGATCACTTCCAGGCATTTGAGGGTGTTCTGCCACTTTGGGGGCACCATCTTGTCCTGCCAGTTGGTGGGGCCATGCACTTGCTTCAGCTGCTACAGCAGCTGTGTCTGCCTCTCTAGGTGCTGCTGCAGGGTCTCCGTCTCAGAGCTCAGCTGCTCATCGGAGGCGATATGCGGCTCACAGGTGGCTCTGAGCTCCTGCACCTGGGCCAGGGACTGCTCCTGCCACTCCTTAGTCACTTGGCTCTCTCTCAGCCACCTCTTTCCATTTCCGTATCTTCTCCTCTATGTGGTCCAGCTGTTCCAACAGATGTTTCTTCACCTGCTGCTCTGAGTCCAGGATGTTGGCAAGCTTCTCCCTCTCACTGCTCACCCTGTGGAGAGCATCCCGCATCAGGGCCAGCTGTTCCTTCATCTGTCCGTTGCACACATACATGCATCGTGGGGTCTCAGGGATCTCCTGCTGATCCTTAGCCTTCTCCTCCGGTCTCCACAGTTGCTTCTGATGGAAACACAGCCTCTGGTTTTCCTGGGCCTGGATGTGAAGTTGTTCCTCCAGGCTTTTCAACTCCATCTGCGTGCAGTAAGCCTGGGCCTGCACCTGCCACTTGGTTGGAAATGGTCTCGCTGGGGACCTCAGCTCTGCCTGCTTCCTTCTCAGTTCCCCCAGCTCCTTCTCTAGGTCGAAAGCCTGTCTTGCTCCTCGATCCTTCTCCTCTGTCAGTTGGTTCATCCACTGGGTCAGCCACCGGGCTTCCTCCTTCAGCACAGACTTCTCAAGCTCAGGTCTTCCATGAAGTTGTCTCTCTCTAGATTCGCTGCAGTCACCATCCAGTTCAGGTTGTCCAGTAGTCTCTTTAGTACCTCATGCTCCACCAGTGCTTGTTGGAACTTGCAGATTCTCTTCTTCATGTTGCTCCACTGTGTCCAGAGCACTTCCAGCTTCTCCTGAAACTCTGTGTTCACTTGCTCCAGATCATTGAAACTTCTGATATTTTCCTCAAGCTAAAGGGTCACATCATTCAGCTGTTTGAAGAATATTTTGGTTTCTTTCTATGAGCAGTGACCACAGATGCTGCCATCTCCAGCTCCACCACTTGCTGCTCTGTGGCCTGCAGGCAGCTGGTGAGAACTTCGTGCTCTCTTCTCTGTCATTGGTCGCCTGCTGCACGCGGGCCAGTGCATATTTTAAATCACTTTCTACCTAAACCAACCTCTGTATAGGTGCCTTGTGGATCGCTAGCTCCGTTTTCAGTGCTGTGTGCAGCTGGGCTATCTTCTTCCTCTCTTTCTCCTGTTGATCCTGAAGGTCTGTCTTTTCCTGCTTCAGTGGTTGGATCTTGGCAAAGAGCGCCTCTTTTCTTCTTTTGCTGGGATCCAGGGTGGGAACCTCATTTCAGTAACACCTTTGTGGATCCTTGGTGGTATCTGGACCATCGACACTCTGGACCCTGGTGGCTGTGACTGTGTCCAAAGGCAGGGGAGGCCCATGGTCAGCATCACCTTTGTTCGGACCCTCCTTTGAATCACACTCCCCAGTGGCATTTGTCTTGGGGATCCTTCACTTTTTTGTGTTCTTTGTTTTCTTGAATATTGCAGGTCTGTCGGGAGGATTCTACTCCCAGTGTTCTTGTAGCAGTTTCTTGCCTGTAGATCTCTCATGGAGTCTTGTTTCAGACATCTGAGCGCTGGGATGGGAAAAATGGGCTGTCCACATTCCCACGCTCTGGGAAATCCTCTATTCTCCCACTCACTGACTAGGCTGTCAATTTCCTACTCTAGTCCAAAATTGCCTGGAGACTCTTGCTCACCACTCAGCCACCTCTACCTTCCTCAACTGCTGGTATTGGTGTCAACCAACTGAGGGAATCCAGGTGCTACAGGGCAGCATGGAATGTGGGCATGCCCACCATTCTTATTTCTCATTGGTTAGAAAGAACCATGAAAGAATGGGAGTGTGGCAGGAATCCTGTAATGCAGGCAGAATGGACAGAGTCAAGTTTCCCAGGAAACTGAGTCCGATCCTTTTGGGGACAAGAGGGTGACCTGCTTTATCTGGATGGCTGCACAGATTATTGTGTATGTCTGTTTGTTGCTAGTCCTAGACCTTGAACTCAGAATCTGGGCACAGTCCTTGAGCTGTTTTTGCTCAAGGCTAGCCTCAACTAGTGAAGCCACACAGCTCTACTTCTGGCTTTGTTGGCATGGAAGTTGGACAGGGATCTCCTGCCTAGGGTGACTTTGACCATGATCCTCCTATCATAGCCTTGTAAGTGTCAAGGAGGACTGCTGAGACCCATTGGTGCCTACCTAATCATTGGCATTGCTGATGTTCTGACACCGACCAGTGAGTTCCCTATCCTCAGGTTGAAATGGTGGGAGCTGGAGCCCACAGTTGGAATCCTGGTCCTGCCATGTCCAAATGGCTAGAGATCCTAAGAAACTCAATCCTATCCATATGAATACCAATGGCATGTGAGATATATCATGATTGAATGGGCAGTTCTTGAATGATTTAGTATAATATTCTACACAATTATATTCTATGACACTGATCGATTTTACTTAATACTTTATGAAGCATTTAAACAATCACATTCATTAAATGGAGGCAGAATGAAATACCTAAGAATTGGGCATCACATAGTATAGAGCTGCCATTATTTTCTGTCAGGACTGTGATTGTAACTCATTGTCTGGGTAACTCTGTTGCACTATGTGGGAAAGGGAGGCTCAGCTCCTTGCAGTCATGAAATTCAAGTCTATTCCTTAGGCCTAAAATCGATCCCCAGCACTAGAAAACATCCTATTCATGTACATTTTAAATATATGATTCATATTTACATACATAGGTTGACTCCATATAGTGTTCAGTGTATTCATTTTATTTTTTTGTTTTATTCATGTATTGGCCATTCATTTTATTAACTATTATGGCACATAGAATATTGATTACATTGATTCCATAGGATATAGGTCTGCTTATGTGTTCCACTTCATACCTGACACCCAGGACTTTCGCAAAAAAGGAAAACTTGTGTCACCATCAGCTTCTTACTCCACGATTCATTTTTTGGGAGTGCTGGCATCTGAACTCATGGCCTACAAAGCCCAATTCATGAATGAGTGAGTGTCAGCATGCCATCCTGGGGCAAATTTAGCTGACAGGCAGTTCCTAGGACCTGAGATCCAGCCCCAGCGCTTGACAAAATAAGAACAGAGTGACACTCAGATGGTAGTATGCTAATAAATATATATCTTTATCAAGTGCCAGAGATGTTTACATATTATTCATTTACATAGACTACATTTCTACCAGTTCTTGAGTATTTATTATGCCTCCATATAATTAATGATATTGTTTTCATCCTTAATAAACTATTAAGTAAATCAGTGTCTTGGAATTATTTCATATCTGTAAGAAATAGTATTCTCTTAACGCTTCATATTAAATGGAATCAGTCTACTGAAATCATGATGTCTAATTTTATATGAGTAGCATTCATGATCAGCTCATTCAACCGTGACATTGATAACATTCCATCATTATTCCTATGGATGGGAAAGAGTCTCTTAGGATCTCCCGCCATCTGGAAGTGGTAGTACTGGGTTCAAACTCTAGGCCTACGTTGCCGTGCGAGACTATGACTTACCCAATAGCCCGCCATCCTTCAGCAATGCAAGGTGAAGTACCCTTTGGAGCTGTGTCATTCAGACCCAGATGGTCACAATGCAAAGGAAGAAAATGTAAAAATGCAATCCTGTAACTTTTTTTTTTTTTTGGTTGGTCATAATGCTTGAACTCTGGGCCTGGGCGCTGTTCCTGTGGTCTTCAGCTGAAGGCAAGCACTCTACCGCTTGAGTCACATCACCACTTCCATTTTTATAGTGGTTTCTTGGAGATAAGTGTCTCACTGACTTTCCTGTCTGGGCTAGGTTTAAACCGAGATACTCAGATCTCAGTCTCCTGAGTAGCTAGGATTACAGGTGTGAGCCATCAGCGCCTGGTTCCACCATTTCTTTTTTTGGGGGGAGTCCAATCGTGGGCCTGAACTCTGGGCTTGGGCACTGTCCTTCAGCTCTTCAGCTCAAGGCTAGTGCTCTACCACTTGAGCCACAGCGCCACTTGTGACTTTTTTCTTTTTGCTTATGTGGTGCTGAGGAATCAAACCCAGGGCCTCAGGCATGCAAGGCAAGCGCTCTATCAGCCCTATTTTTTTTTCTTCCCACCACTTTTTTTCTGTGCACATGTTTTCCCCGCACAAGGCCTGGAGGTCTAGGATCCCAGGATTCCCTGTGGCTCCAGTGGCTCCACCCCAGCCTACGGTGATGGAAGCTGAGGAACAGTTGCAATGATCTGAGTTCAAGACCTTGCTTTGCAAAACACACACACACACACACAATTTAGCTCCTTGGCTTGCAATTACCACCGTTTTTCCTACCAGGCTTTGGATTTGAAGTCAGAGTCTGGGTAACTCTGCAGCACTGTAGATGAAGGGGAAGCTCACCATGCTTCAAGACAATTAAGTCAGGCCTGGTCCCTAGGCCTGAATTCAATCCGCAGCCCTTGAAAACATACTGTTTACATACATTATAAAGATAGGATTTGTACTTACCTATAGAGGTTCAGTCTATATCCTGTTTATTGACTGTATTTTTGTTTTATTCATTTATTTACCATTTATTGACTGTGATGACATATATTCCATTTATTATATTGATGACATCCCATCACATAATATCTAAATTTGTAGACGTGTTCTCCATTATATCTGACACCCAGGACTCTCAGAGAAAAGGAAAACAGGTTTAACACTTGGCTTCTTATTCCACAATCCAATTGTTTGCAGTGCTGGGATCTGAACTCAGGGCCTAGCAGACCCAATTCATGAATGAGTGTGTCAACACGGCAACCTCTAGCCAAAAAGCTGCCAGGCAGTTCCCAGACCCTGAGATTGAGCCTCAGGGGTGGACAAAATAGCCATACATGGATAGGCAGGTGGTAGTATATCAATAAATATGTATTTGTATAGAATTCCAGAGACATCTTCCTAGGATTCAATGACATAAACTACATTCCTACCAACTCTTAGGAATTTATTATGCCGCCATTGAAGGAATAGTATTGTTTTCATGCTTAATAAACCATTCATTAAGATCAATCAGCATCCTAGGATCATTGCGTCTAATTTTATATTAGACTGATGTCTTCAGAAACTTTTCATTCAATCATGAGTTTGCTCAAATTCCATCGTTATTCACAAGCATAAGAATGAGTCTCTTGGGAACTCCCCCCATTGGTAGTTGTCAGGACCAGGATTCAAAATCAGGGCCTATGATGACATATGGGCCTGTGGCTTCCCCGATAGTCCACTAGCCATGGCCAATGCAAAGTGAAGTACCCTTTGTAGCCGTGTAATTTGGACCCAGGTTGGTCACCATGCAAAGGAAGAAAATGTAAAATATCCATCCGGTGGCTATTTTTCTGTGTGTGTGTGTGTGTGTGTGTGTGTGTGTGTGTGTGTGTGTGTTTTACTCCCGCAAGGTTTTAGTGCCTAGGATCACAGGGACTATGGGCCTGTGGCAGCCCACCAGCCTAAAGTGATCAAAGCTGAGGCACAGTTGAGTTCAAATCCTTTGGTTAGCAAAAAACACAAAACTAAAAACTAATAAAGCACCCTAGTTTAGAATTCGCACCATTTTTCTGCCACAACTCAGATTCCAACTCAGGTGTAGGTGTGGGGGAAGGGGAAGCTTACCATCCTTGAAGACTACAAGGTCAGGCCTGCTCCCAGGGCCTAAATTGAAGCCCCAGCACTGGCAAAAATCATATGCCCATCTATTTTAAACATAGGATCTCTATTCACATGCATTCATTCAGTACAATTATTCTTTTTATTGTGTGTCTTAATCATGGATACATTTTGTTTATTGAGCATGATGACAGATATAACTGTGCTAGCATGGATGTCTAAAGAGTTGCTTAAGCCTTCTCCATCCTAGCTGAGACTCAGAACTTTCACAAGATAGGAAACAGGTAGACGGATTGGCTTCTCACACCTGCATTCCTCTTTTGGCAGTGTTGGAATTTGAACTCAGAGCCTAGCAGGCCCACTTGGAGAAAGGGTCAAGTTGAGGACACCATGATGTGAGCATCTAAGGAACTAGGCTGTTCTCAGGACCTGAGATTGAGCCCTGGGGGTAGGGCAGGTCGAGAGCACAATAGTCGTCCATTCCCAAGCTGAAGATAGTATGCATATTTGTTTAGAGTAGGAGAGATGGTGACCTGTGTTGTAATCCAATCTACCTTGTGACTCAGGATTTTCCCCATGCCTCCATTTCATGACTGTGATGATTATGTTCACGCTTTATCAATTCTTCATTAAAAATAATCGATACCCAAGGAATCTTGGCTATCATTTCCTACTCACATCCTGCAGGAACTACTCATTCAAGAATGAGATTGATCACATTCCACGACTCTTCCTAGGTCCGGAAACAAGTATCTCAGGATCTCACTCCAATCCCTCAATGTAGGGGGGCTGACTGGGATTCGACCTCTGGGCCTCTTTGCCTGGACGGCCTGGGGCTTCCCCAACGGCTGCAGGCCTTCAGCCACTCCAGGTAACCTTCACTCTGTAGGTCGCTGGGTTTAGACCCACCATGGTCACCGTACAAAGGAAAATGAACTTAAAAGCACCAGGTGGAACTTCCCAAGGCTTTTTTGTCCCCTCGTAGCTTTCTTTTTTCCTGCAAGCCCTGGGGTCCTAGGATTCGAGGATGGGCTGTAGGTCCAGAGGCCACAGCATAGGATGATAGGAGCTGAGGCAGAGTTGCCACTACTTGAGTTCGAGCACCGGGTCTGGTGAAATTAATTAATTAATATATATATATATATATAGGAATATATATATATATATATATATATATATATATATATATATATATGAATGAAGCACCCTAGGGCAGAATTTGCGCCATTTTACTGCCAGAGCTGAGATTTGAACTGAGGTCTGGGTAACTCTGTTGCATTGTTGGGGAAGGGGAAACTAACCATCTTTGAAGACTACAAGATCAGGACTGGTCCCAGGGCCTGAATTGTAAC
The DNA here is from genome assembly GCF_019054845.1 of Dipodomys spectabilis. Taxonomy (NCBI): domain Eukaryota; kingdom Metazoa; phylum Chordata; class Mammalia; order Rodentia; family Heteromyidae; genus Dipodomys; species Dipodomys spectabilis. The sequence goes on from NW_024871332.1 coordinate 39,541, forward strand.
CCCTGCACTGCCAAAAATCATATACCCAACTATTTTACACATAGGGTCTCTATTTACATACATGTGTGGAATGCATCATGTTTTCAGTTTAGTTATTCTTTTTATTGTGTGTCTTAGCCAGGGATGCATTTTGTATTTTATTGCATATGATGACAAATGTAACTGAGCTGATATGGATGGCAACCTATTCCCATTTCTATAGAGTTTCCTACACCTTCTCCATCCTAGCTGAGACTCAGGTCATTCTCAGGACAGGAAATCAGGTGGATCAATGGGCTTCTCACATCAGGATTCATGTTTTGGCAGTGTTGGGATTTGAACTGAGAGCCTAGCAGGTCCAATTGGTGAAAGAGTCAAGGTGAGGACACCAGCATGTTAGCAGCTGAGGAGCTAGGCCATTCCTAAAACCTGACAATGAGCCCCAGTGAGGGCCAGGATAGGCATAAATTCATACTTGAAACATAGGATCTGTATTGACATATATGTGTGGATAGCATCTTGCATTCGGTGCATTTCTTCTCCTTAATTTGTGTCTAATTCATGATGGTATTGTGAATTTTACTGAGTATGGTGACAGATATAACTGTACTGACATGGATGACAACCTGTTCCCATGGTTATAGGGTTGCCTATGCATTCATTCTCCATCCTAGCTGAGACCCAGGACTTCCACATTAGAGGAAATCAGGTGCAATGACTAGTTTTTGACATCAGGATGAATCTTTTGTCAGGCTTGGGATTTGAACTCAAGTCTGGGTAACCCCGTTGGACTGTAGGGGAAGGGGAAGCTCATCATCCCTGAAGACTAGAATGTCAGGCCTGGTCCAGGGCCTGATTTGAAGCCCCAGCAGTGCACAAAATAACAAGCTTACCTTTTTTAGACATAGGATCTCTACATAGAGGTGTGGCATGCATCTTGCTTTCAATGTAGTTTTTTTTTGTTTTTTTTTTTTGGTCGGTCGTGGGGCTTGAACTCTGGGCCTGGGCACTGTCCCTCAGCTCTTCAGCTCAAGGCGAGCACTCTACCACTTGAGGTACAGCACCACTTCCGGTTTTCTTGTGGTTTATTGGAGATAGGAGTCTCACGGTCTCTCCTGCCCGGGCTGGCTTTGAACCGCGATCCTCAGATCTCAGCCTCCTGAGTAGCTAGGATTACAGTCGTGAGCCACCAGCGCCCAGCTCAATGTAGTTATTTTTTTAATTTTGAGTCTTATTCATGGATGTATTGTGTATTTTATTGAGTATGGTGACAGGTATATCTGTGCTGCCATGGATGACAACTTATTCCCATGGCTATAGAGTTGCCTATATAGAATTCTCCATCCTCAATGAGGCCTAGGACTTTCACAAGACAGGAAATCATGTGGATCCATTGGTTTCTCACATCAGGGTGAATTTTTTGGCTCTGCTGTGGTTTGAACTCAGAGCTTAGGAGGCAGAATTGGGGAATGGGTCAAGGTGAGCACAGCAGCCTGTGAGCCACTAATGTTCTAGGCCGTTCACAGGACCTGAGCTCATGCCCCACGGGGATCAATATACTCATGAGATCATAATTTAAAGACTGGAGCTATATTTCCATACATGGGTGGGTGGCATTTTGCATTTAATGTACTCATTCTCTTGATTTTCTGTCTTATTCATGGATGCAATATGTATTTTACTGAGTGTGATAACAGTTATTACTATGCTTACATGGCTGGCAGCCAATTCCCATGAGTATAGAGTTGCCTATATAGCATACTCCATTCTAGCTGAGACCCATGACTTTCACAGCATAGGAAAACCAGTGCAACCATTGGCTTCTCATATCAGGACGAATCTGTTGGTAGTGCTGGGATTTGAACTCAAGGCCTAGCAGGCTCAAGTGGTGGATGAGTCATGGAGAGCACACCAGCACTGAGCCACTAAGCATCTAGGTCTTTCCTGGGACCTGAGATCAAACCCCGGTGGGCGCTATAGTAGTCATAAATTCAGAATTTAAACAGAGGATCTCTATTTCTATACATGGGTGGGAGGCATCTTGGTTTTGGTGTAGTCATTGTCTTTATCTGGTGTCTTACTCATTGATGTATTTTCTTGAAAATAGGATGACAGATATAATTCTGGTGACCTGGATGACAAGCTATTCCCATGAGTATAGAGTTGCCTATGCATTTTCCATCCTCGCTATGACCCAGAACTTGCACAGCAGAGAAAAACAGGTGCAACGAATGTTTTCTCACATCAGGGTGAATTTTTAGAAGTGCTGTGATTTGAACACGGGGCCTAGGAGGCCCAACTGCCCAATGGGTACACATGAGCAAACCAGCCTGTGAGCCACTAAGGAGGTGGGCTGTTCCCAGAAGCTGAGATCAAGCCCCACGGAGGCTAAAAGAGTTCTCAATTCATCATTGAAAAATGGGATATATATCCACATCCGTGTGTGGACTGCGTCGTGCATTGAGCATAGTTATCCTCTCTATTTTGTATGCTATTCATGGATGTATTATGTATGTTCTTGAGTATATATGACAGGTGTAACTGAGCTGATATGGATGACAACCTTTTCCCATGGCCACAGGGTGGCCCATGCATTCTCCATCCTAGCTGAAACCCAAGACTCACACAGGAAAGGAAAACAGGTGCAACGTCTGGCTTCTGAAAGGATGAATATTTTGGCACTGCTGGGATCTGAACTCAGCACCTAGCAGGCCCAATAGGTGAATGTGTCTACGTAAGCACACCAGCCTGTGAGCCACTAAGGAGCTAGGCCATTCCCAGGACCTGAGATCAAGTCCCAGGGGTAAAGCAGGGGGAACACAATAGTCATCCATTCATAAGCTGAAGGTAGTAAGCAAATAAGTACATATCTGTATAGATTAGGAGAGATGGCGACCTGTGATGGAATCCAATCTACCCTGTGACTACCGATTCTTGGATCTTCCCCAATGCCTCCATTTAATGACTGTGATAATTATGGTCACGCTTCATCAACTCTTCACTAAAAATAATCGATACCCCATGAGTCTTGACTATCATTTCCTACTCAAATCCTCAGGAACTACTCATTCAAGGAAGAGATTGATCACATTTCATGGCTCTTCCTAGGTCTGGAATTGAGTATCTCAGGAACTCCTGCCATTCCCTCAATGTAGGATGGCTGACCAGGATTCGACCTAGGGGCCTCCCTTGCCCGGTCGTCCTTTGGCTCCCCCGATAGCCAGCAGGCCTTCAGCCACACCAGGTCACCTTCAATCTGCAGTCCATCGGGTTCAGTCTCACCATGGTCAACATTCAAATGAAAATAAACCTAAAAGCGCCAGGTGGAACTTCCCGCTGCTTTTTTCTCCTCCAGCTTTTTATTTTTTCCTACAAATCATGAGGTCCTAGGATCTGAGAATGGGCTGTGGGTCCACAGGCTGCAGCGTAGGATGATCGGACCTGAGGCAGAGTTGCCACAACTTGAGTTCAACCCAGGTCTGCAAAAAAATATTTAAAAATTGAAAAATTATAAATGAAGCACCCTAGCTCAGAATTCGCGCCATTTTACTGCCAGAGCTGCGATGTGAAATCAGGTCTAGGTAACTCTGTTGCACTGTGGGGGAAGGAGAAGCTCACTATCTTTGAAGACTACAAGGTCAGGCCTGGTCCCAGGGCCTGAATTGAAGCCTCAGCTCAGGCAAAAATCATATGCCCACCTATGTTACACATAGGATCTCTATTTACATACATGTGTGGAATTCATCATGTTTTCAGTGTAGTTGTTCTTTTTATTGCGTGTCTTAGTCAGGGACGCATTTTGTATTTTATTGCATATGATGACAGATGTAACTGAGCTGATATGGATGGCAACCTATTCCCATTTCTATAGAGATTCCTACACCTTCTCCATCCTAGGTGAGACTCAGGACATTCTCGGGACAGGAAAACAGGTGGATCAATGGGCTTCTCACATCAGGATTCATGTTTTGGCAGTGTTGGGATTTGAACTGAGAGCCTAGCAGGTCCAATTGGTGAAAGAGTCAAGGTGAGTACACCAGCCTGTGAGCAACTAAGGAGCGAAGTCATTCTCAGGACCTGAGGTTGTGCCCCAGTGAGGGCCAGGATAGGCATTAATTCATAATTTAACATAGGATATGTATTGACATATATGTGTGGATAGCATCTTGTGTTCGGTGCATTTCTTCTCCTTAATTTGTGTCTAATTCATTTGTATTTTACTGAGTATGGTGACAGGTGTAACTCTGCTGATATGGATGATGACCTGTTCCCATGATTATAGGGTTGCCTATGCATTCATTCTCCATCCTAGCTGAGAACCAGGACTTCCATAGGAGAGGAAAACAGGTGTAAAGACTGGCTTCTGACATCAGGATGAATCTTTTGTCAGATCTGGGATTTGAACTCAGATCTGGGTAACCCCGTTGGACTGTGGAGGAAGGGGAAGCTCATCATCCCTGAAGACTAGAATGTCAGGCCTGGTCCAGGGCCTGATTTGAAGCCCCAGCAGTGCACAAAATAACAAGCTTACCTTTTTTAAACATAGGCTCTCTATTTACGTGCATCTTGCTTTCAATGTAGTTATTTTTTATTTTTGACTCTTATTCATGGATGTATTGTGTATTTTATTGAGTATCGTGACAGGTATATCTGTGCTGCCATGGATGACAACCAATTCCCATGGCTATAGAGTTGCCTATATAGCATTCTCCATCCTCGATGAGGCCCAGGACTTTCACAGTACAGGAAAACAGTTGTAAGAATTGGTTTCTCACATCAGGATGAACTTTTTGGCATTGCTGGGCGTTGAACTCTGGGCCTAGCAGGCCCAACTTTCTAATGGGTACATATGAGCACACGAGCTTTTGAGCTACTAAGGATGTAGGCCCTAAGCAGGACCTGAAATTGAGCTCCGGGGTGGGGTTTGTGCACCATATTCATCCATTCATAAGCTGAAGATAGTATGCTAATAAATACCTATTTGTATAGAGAAGATGTGGCAAGCTGTGTTGGAATCCTTTCTACCATGTGACTACCAGTTCTTGGATCTTTCCCAATGCCTCGATTTTCTGAATGTAATTATTATTGTCACATTTCATGAAGTCTTAATTAAAAATAATTGTTGTGCCAGAGGTCTTGCCTATCATTTCCTATGTGAATCATGCATGAACTTCTCAACTCTTCCCTAGGCCTGAATTCAAGCACCAGCCAGAAAAATGTAACATTTATAGACATTTTAAATATGTGATTTATATTTATATCTATATATTCAGTCTGTATCGTGTTTGTTGGAGTGATTCATTATATATTATTATTGATTGATTGAATTAACATTTATTTCATGGACTGTGAGTGCACCTATATCATTTATTTCATTTATTAATCTATTCCAGAGCATGTAGCTTTGCACACATATTATGTACATCATACTTGACACCCAGCACTTGCACAGAAATGGAAAACAGGTGTCTCACTTGGAATCTTACTCCAAGATGAAATTTTTGGCAATGCTGGTACCTGAACTGAGGGCCTAGAAGTCCCAATTCATGAATGGGTGAGTGTCAGTATGGAAGCCTCTAGCCCACTCAGCTGCCAAGTGGATCCCAGGATCTAGGATGGAGCCACAGGTTTTGCCAAAATAGCAGTACCTTTCTATGCAGACGATGGTACACAGATAAATATATATTTATATATTTTGATACTGCCAGTGATGTCTATGTGGAATTAAATGACATATACTACATTCGTACAGATTCTCAGGTCTTTTGTGAGGACTCCATTTAATGAATAGTATTCTTTTAATGCATAATAAACTATGAATTAAAATCAATCTGTGTTCTGTGATTATTGGATATAAATTTATACTAGACTGATTGATGAACTACTCATCCAACCATGACATTGATCACATGTCTCTGGCTTTCCTATTGACAGGCAATAGTTTCTTAGGCTCCCCAGCCCTTTGTAAGTAGCATGATTGGGATTCAAACTCAGGGCCTAGGTGTCCAGGTTGGCCTATGGCTTCGCTGACAGCCCATCAGCCTTCAGCAATGCCGGGGGACCTAGAGGTTGCAGCAGTGTTATTTGGACAGGGGATGGTCACCATGCAAGCAAGGAAAACCAAGAAACTGCCATCTATAGGTGGTTGCTGGCTTTTTTTTTTGGTGCCGTTTTCATTTTGGTTTCCTGTCAGCCCACGAAGCCTAGTATCCCAGGATGGGTTGTGGGTCCAGAGGCTGCACCATCCCAGCCTAGGGTGATGATAGCTGAGGCAGAGTTGCCACGATTTGAGTTCAAGCCCCGTGCTGGGCAAAAATTTAATAATAAATAAATAAATGAATAAATAAATAATTTATAATTAGCCTGGCGCTGGCTATGGTTCACGCCTGTAATCTTAGCTACTCAGGACGCTGAGATCTGAACATCACTGTTCAAAGCTAGCCCGGGCAGGAAAGTCTGTGAGACACTTATCTCCAATAAACCACTAGAAAACCGGAAGTGGTGCTGTGGCTCAAGCATTATAGCGCTAGCCTTGAGCTGAAGAGCACAAGGACTGCTCCCGAGGTCAGAGTTCAAGTCCCATGATATATATATATATATATATATATATATATACACATATATACATACATACATACATATATACATACATACAATACTAATGAAGCTCCTTGGCTTGGAATTCATGCCCTTTTTTTCTGCCAGGCCTGGGAATTGAACTCAGAGTCTGGGTAACTCTAATTTACTGGGGGGACGGGGAAACTCACCCTCTTGGAAGACAAGCAATTCAGGCCTGTTCCCTAGGCCTGAATTCAATCCCCAGCCTTGTTAATGTAATATTCATCCACATTTGAAATAATGATTAATAACTACATACTTATGTTTATTGCAATTTGCTTTGAGTATATTTATTTTATGTTTTGTATTATTCATTCATTATTGTATTGACTATTATTACACTTGTAACATGTATTATATTGTTTACATCTTATGAGACCTATACAGATTTGCATATGTATTATATATCTTACTTCAGACCCAGGACATTCATTGAAATTCTAAAGTAGATCATCCCATGCTTAGAAAAACAGAAAGAATACATCAATCAAATTAATTTATTCCTAGGGACCCAAGTGGCTCACATCTGTAATCCCAGCTACTCAGGAGGTGAGAATTGGAAGATGAAGTTTCAAAGCCAACCCAGGCAGCAAAGCCTGAGAGATATCATCTCCAATTAACTGGCAAAAAGCCAGTATACAGGTATGGCTGAAGTGGTAGAAAATCAGCTACGAACAACCAAGCCAAGAAAGAGCAAGCTGAGTTCAAGTGTGGGGAGAGGGGGGTAGGGGGATAAAGGGAAGAGAAATCCTCCAAAAACAGAGAACAAAACAACAGTACACAAATCCCACCTAATTTATGGTACCAACAAACTGAAAAAAAAATCAAGCTTGTGCATTTGTATAATTTTACATGAGCGCATATGTTCTTAGATACACTTCAAAGTTATGTTTTTAATAATATGTGTATATATAAATTAATAATGTATATATATAAATGAACTAAGAAAACAGCCAATGAAAAAATACTTCTGAATTAGTGCCTTAACCATGGCATTATAAATTATTTGTACAAAAAGTATGCTTGAAGTTTCTTTCTTTACAATCAATCTTAAAATGTTTGTTCATGCACCAGGTGTCAGTGTCTCACACCTATAATCCTGAGGATGGGGGTTCAAGGCAAGCCCGGGCAGGAAAGTCCGGGAGATTCTTACCTCCAATAAACCACTAGAAAACCAGAAGTGGCGATATAGCTCAAGCTGTAGAGTGCTCGCAAAGAGCCTGAAGAGCACAGGGATAATGCCCAATCCCAGAATTCAAGCCGACCACCGACAAAAAAAAAGAAAAAAAAAAGGAAAGAAGTTTGTTCATAAAAAATTCTAACATTCTAAGCTTTAGGAAACTTTTCGTCCAGGGTCTTATGCTCTTTAGGCAACTATTCCACTACTGAGCTACATCTTAGTACCAATGTTTTTGTTTTACATTTTACAATCCAGTTTATTCCCAAAATGCTTACAAGTACCTACTGTCCTCACAGAAATGAGTGTTTATTCAGAAACTCAACCTTTGGTGGTATGAGGACTCCCCTAGTCTATTTCTGGTAGGCACTGAGGAAAACTCACAGGACACAATTACAGACATTTTATAATTATAAAAATAACTCTAAATAGAAATAAAATCCACTGCTGGGCACGGGTGCTCACGCCTATAATCCTAGCTGAGATTTGAGGAAGGCAACTCAAGGCCAGCCAGGGAGGAAAGTCTGTGAGAGTGTTATCTTCAATAAACCTCTAGAAAACTGGAAGTGGTGCTGTGGCGCAAGTGCTTGAGAGCATGCCTTGAGCTGAAGAGCACAGGGACAGCACCCAAGCCCAGAGTTCAAGCCCCACAACCGACAAAGAAACAAAAAAGAAAAAATAAGAAAAAGAGCCTGGAATGATGTATGCCATGCTGTAAAGACAAACAACTATCAACCAAGAAAACTGTACTCAGCTAAACTCTCCTTCTTACACGAAGGTCAAATAAAAACCTTCTTTAGCAAAGAAAAACTGAAAAACTATATTTCCACCAAACCAGCCCTACAAAAGATTTTTAAAGATGTCCTACAAATAGAAAACGAACAAGACCACAAAAAAGTCCAAGAAACCGCAGCTAAACTGAGAATCCAAGAACCACAGAAAGAACCCAGTTGCAACAGCCCGCAAGGTGGATAAAATGGTAGGAACTCCCCAATACTTCTCAGTTCTTTACGGCATGGCATACATCATTCCAGGCTCTTTTTGCTTTGATTGTCACTGCTGATAAATATGAGATGGTTCTAACTGGTTTCCCTTTATAGGTGATTGATCTTTTCTCCTTGACAGTTTAAGGTTCTTTTTCCTTGATCTGAATTGATCCTGTGAGTATTATAATGTGATGCTGTGCTGTCCTGTTCTGGTCTGGTCTATTTGGAGTTCTAAAAGCTTCTTCTATCTGAATAGGCCGTAAAGATTCAGTTCTATCTCTCAACATTAATGGACTTAACTCTCCAATTAAGAGACATAGACTGGCGAGTTGGATTAAAGAGCAAGATCCTTCTCTCTGCTGCCTTCAGGAGTCACATCTTGCCCATAAAACAAACACATTTTCAATGTGAAAGGCTGGAACAAAATCTACCAAGCAAATGGCCCCCATAAACAGGCACGAGTTGCAACCCTAATATCAGATAAAATAGACTTCAATCTAAAATTAGTGAGAAGAAATAAAGAAGGTCGCTACATACTAATTAAGGGATCTCTCCTTCAGGAGGACATTACAATTCTGAATATCTATTTACCAAACAACGGAGCACCCGAATTTGTCCAAGAAACCCAATGTTCCCTCAAATCCCACATAGATCCAAAGACATTAATTGTTGGGGACCTTAACACACTACTATCCCCATTAGATAGATCAACTTGGCAAAAACTCAACAAAGAACCCGCATATCAAAACAACTGCATAGATCAAATAGATTTAACAGACATCTACCGAAGATTTCATCCAGCAACATCAGAATACACGTTTTTCTCAGCAGCATAGGGAACATTTTCCGAAGTAGACCACATTTTATCCACAAAGCTAACTTGTCCAAATTCAGATACATTGAAGTTATACCTTGCATTCTTTCTGACCACAAGGGATTAAAAGTAGGACTCAACACCAAAAGCCACTAAAGAAAGTCCTATAACACATGGAGGCTGAACAACACACTGCTGAATCACGAGTGCGTCATGGAAGAGATTATAAATGAAATTCAAATGTTCATGATATTCAACAAAAATGAGCACACAAATTACCAGATTCTCTGGGACAAAGCAAAGGCAGTACTCAGAGGCAAGTTTATAGCTCTGAGTTCCTACATCAACAAATTGGAGAGATCTGAAACCAACAATTTAATGAGACACCTGAGCCTACTTGCAAAAGAGCAGCAGGATAAACCCAAACCCAATGGACAGAAAGAAATAATTAAAATTAAATCAGAATTAAATGAATTAGAATCCAAAAAAAGCCATAGAAAGAATTAACATAACAAAGAGTTGGTTCTTTGAAAAAATTAACAAAATTGACAGACCCTTAACAAATCTTATCAGAAAAAGAAAAGAACACACCCGAGTAAATAAACTCAGAGATGAGAATGGAAACATCACCAGAGAAACAACCAAGATTCAGAACATTATAAGGAAATACTTCTCAAAACTTTATGCTAATAAAATTGAGAACTTGGCAGAAATAGACCTTTTCCTAGCAAATACGGACATGTCAAATCTAAACCAAGATGAGTTAAATCACCTTAATAGGCCCATATCAAGCATTGAAATATAAACAATAATAAGAGATCTCCCATCTAAGAAAAGCTCATGTCCAGATGGTTTCATAGCGGAATTCTACAAGGTCTTCAAAGCAGAGCTCACACTAATACCCCTCCAACTCTTCAATGAAATTGAAAGAGAAAGTTCACTACCGAACTCATTCTATGAAGCCATCATAACCCTCATCCCCAAACCAGGCAGGGTCTTATTAAAGAAAGAGAACCATAGACCCATTTCTAGGATGAACATTCATGAAAATCTTCTCAACAATATTTTGGTCAATCGAATTCAACAATTCATCCAAAAAGTCATACACCAAGATCAAACAGGATTCATTTCAGGGATGCAAAGCTGGTTCAATATACACAAATCAATTAATACTATTCATCACATCAACAGGAGAAGGGATAAGAACCACATGGTTATCTCAATAGATGCAGAAAAAGCATTTGACAAGATCCAACACCCCTTTATGATGAAGGTTCTGGAAAAATTAGGAATCCATGGAACATTCCTCAATACAATAAAGGCTGTATATGACAAACCAACAGCCAGCATTCTATTAAATGGTGAAAACTAAAGTTATTTCCTCTTATTTCAGTAATGAGAAAAGGACGTCCACTCTCTCCACTTCTCTTCAATCTATTATTAGAATGCCTAGCTACAAATAAGACTAGATGCAAACATAAAGGGGATCCAAATAGGGAAAGAAGAAGTAAAATTGTCTCTCTTTGCAGACGACATGATCTTATATTTAAAGAATCCCACAGACCCCACTCCCAAATTACTCAAGCTGATTCAAAATTTGGCAAAGTAGCAGGGTATAAAATTAACCCTCAAAAATCAATGGCTTTTCTGTATGCCAACAATGAAAAAAGTGAGGTTGAAATAAGGAAAGCAACTCCATTTATAATAGCCCCACAAAAAATAAAATTCCCAGGAATTAACTTAACCAAAAAGTGAAAGACATCTATGATGAAAACTTTGAAAACCTGAAAAAGGAAATCAAAACAGAACTTTAAAAGTAGCAAAAACTCCCATGCTCCTGGATTTGAAATATCAAGATCGTGAAAATGGCCATACTTCCAAAGGCCATCTCCAAATTCAATGCAATACCTATCAAATTTCCAACCTCATTCTTCAAGGAATTAGAAGAGGCAATCCAAAAATACATATGGTACAGTAAAAGACCCAGAATAGCAAAAACAATCCTCAACAGAATGAACAGGGCTGGAGGAATATTAATACCAAATTTCAAACTCTACTACAAAGCCATAGTAATCAAAACAGCATTTTACTGGCACAATAACAGACCTCACGACCAATGGAACAGAATTGAAAACACAGAAATGACCACACGGAACTATAGCCAACTAATCTTCAATAACGGAGCTCAAAAAATAGAATGGAAAAAAGACAGCCTCTTCAGTATATGGTGCTGGCAAAATTGGTTAACTACTTGTAGAAAATGATAGCTAGATTCTTATATATCATTCTGCACCAAAATCAACTCCAAATGGATCAAAGACCTCGGAGTCAAAGAAGACAATCTGAAAACATTACAGAATGGGATAAGAGAAACCCTTGGTCTCCTTGGCACAGGACGAAATTCTCTTAATAGAGATCCAGAAACACAACAAATCAAAGAAGGGTTGAACAAATGGGATTGCACAAAATTTCAGAGCTTCTGCATGGCCAAGCACATAGCTAGCAATATCAATAGAAAGCCCACAGATTGGCAGAAGATCTTCACTAGCCATACAATGGACAAGGGCCTCATGTCTAAAATATACCTGGAACTCAAAAAATTAAATCCCCCAATAACAAATCTCCAAAGAAACAACTGCCCAATAAATGAGTGGGCTAAGACTTACAGAGAAACTTCTCTGAAGAGGAAAGAAGGATTGCCAATAGACACATGAAGAAATGTTCAACCTTTCTAGCCATGAAAGAATTGCAAATCAAAACAACATTGAGATACCACCTCACCCCCACTAGAATGGCAATAATCAAGAACTCTAATAACAACAGATGCTTTAGGGGATGTGGAGAGATGTGAACATTACGACATTGATGGTGGGAGTGTAAACTTGTCCAACCACTTTGGAAAGCAATATGGAGGTTCCGCAAAAGACTCCACATAGAGCTCCCCTATTTCCCAGCAATCCCACTTTTGGGCATTTACCCAAATGATCACAAACAAGACCACACTAAAGCTACCAGCACAACTATGTTTATTATTGCAGCATTATTTACAATAGCTAAGATATGGAACCAACCCAGATGCCTCTCAGGAGATGAATGGATCAAGAAAATGTGGTATATATACACAATGGAATTCTATGCCTCCATTAGAAAGAATGGCATTGCTCCATTTGTTAGGAAATGGAGAATCTTGGAAAAAATTATGTTAAATGTACCTGTTAGATTGGTAGTTAAATAAATGATATTATTGTTAATATTAGTTTTAATGCAATTTCAGGGAACTGTCTTGTCTCTGACCTCTTACACTTATATGTTGGGATTTGTCTCTGGACATCTAGGATTTAGCAGGACTCAAAATAAACCAAGATCTTGCCCATGTAGTTGTAATTCCTTTGTGTGGTATTCTCACAATTAAAAAAAATAAAATAAGCGGAGTATTTGAATTCTACTATTAAGGTTTAATGATAGATTTCTACTGATCTTTCTCTTAAGTGTGTTGGAGAAACCAAAGCTGAAATTAACTTGTACTTTTGTGGTGGATGTAAATGTCTTAACTACCATCTCTGGTAGTAGGTACCATTAAATTTCAATTAGCCATCACAGGCTTAAGCCTGTAATCCTAGCTACTCAGGAGGCTGAGATCTGAGGACCATTATTCAAAGCCAGCTCGGATAGGAAAATCCATGGGCCTCTTACTCCAATTGACTGCCAAAAAGACTAGAGATGTAGATGCGTCTCAAGTGGTAGAGTGCTAGCCTTGAGGGACAAAGCCCAGGTTCTGTGTTCAAGCCTAGATACTGACCATCAATTAACAAATTCAGAGGTTCCACTGTGAGTGCTATATTCTTTTAGAGACTGAAGTATTTTTTTTTTGCATAGTCTTTCAAACTAAGCATCTCTAATGGAGAATCATTCTAGATCCTTCTTTTCCACTTGAATAATTGTTATTCTCCAGGAGTAGAGTGGCCAAGAGTCTTGCAGATTAAGATCTCAGACATTAAATTGGCTAAAAAGAGATCAAATTAAAATTTATTCTTTGGTTGCAAATACCACATTTTTGGTATGTGTTTGCTAACCCTGGCACTTGAACTGAGGACCTGGGTGCTGTTCCTGAGCTTTTGAGTCCAAGACTATTGCTCTATCACTTGAACCACAGCACTTCTTCGGACTTATTGGTGGTTAATTGGAGATAAAAGTCTCACAGACATTCTGGACTTGGTTGGCTTCAAACTAGAAGGATGAGTAGCCAGGATTACAGGTATATGCCACCAGCATCTGGCTCAAATACCACCTATAACGTTAAAAGTCAAGGATATCTGTTAACATCTATCTCTGACAGATGTACAATGTTTTACTCCTCACTGAATGAATGTTCCTTTGAACAGTATTGCATCAAATGGAGTGGAATCAAGATAGGTCTTGAACACCAATAATCTGGTTTGGTGGAAGTGGCCTTGTTTTTCTACATCTTTGTTTTATCATTGGAAGACAAAATAGGTACTGGTAACTTACTAGCATCTGCTTGTGTGCCTTAAACAACTTAGGATTTATTAAGTATTAAGTACTCTGTGTGTGTGTGGGGGGGGGGGTATGTACTGGGTACCGGGGCTTGAACTTATGGCCTTTGCATTCTTGCTTGGCTGATTTTTCCTCACAGTAAGTAGTTTTTCTGAACAGATTTAAATTAACTTAAGTTATCAAGAAATGCTGACATGCTGTTTTAGAAAATTACTCTCATTTTGTCTTGAATTCCTAACAATGTCACAGCTTGGTAAAGAAGAAAAATATACTGTTAGAATTAAAGATGGCATATATCATATTGATAAACAAAAGCAAAAACAGACAATTGTCATATTTATTAGTATTTTAGTGAAAATAGTAGGATTGGTATATTGTTCATTTTAGTATTTTTAATTTTCATGCGCCAGTACTAGGGCTTGAACTCATGGCCTGAGCACTATCCCTTAACTCTTGCATTCAAGGCTGATACTCTACCACTTGTGCCATAGCTCCAATTCTGTTTTTTCTGGTTTATTGGAGATGAGTCTCACAGAGTTTTCTGGCTGGGCTGGATTTGAACCACAATCCTCAGATATCAATATCCCAAGTAGCCAAGATTACAGGTGCTTGACCATTTTACTATATTTTTTAACTCTGTACATGCTTAAAATTAGACTCAAAGACTATGGGTGGAAGGACTTAAAGCCATGAATTGATGGGAAGAAAGAAAATAGGTTGTTATACGCAGGGAAGGAAAATGGAGGAAAGAGGAAACAAAATTGATAAAATCCTGTGCTGGATAGCACAAAGACAATTTTTCCTACTTCAATATTTTATAATAAGCAGGTTCATTAAGCAACAAATATAATTATCTTGGCTGGAATTCCTGTGCTACAGTAAACAGAAATTTGAGCACGTCAACATATTATTTAATCAAACAGAGTGGGTGGCAGTGTGAAAGCAAAATTAAAATGTTCACTAAGATAATGTGAAGCTGGGCACTGGTGGCTCACACCTGTCATCCTAACTACTCAGGAGGCTGAGGTATGTATGAGGAACCTAGATTGAAGCCAGCACAGGCAGGAAAGGCCAGGAGACCCTATCCCTAATTAACCAGTGAAAAGCCAGATGTGTATATGTAGCTCAAGTGATAGAGCACAAGTTGGATCAAAAAAGCCAAGCAAAAGCATGAGGCCCTAAGTTCAAGCTTGAGTACTGGCAACAACAATAACAACAAAAGATAATGTGTGAAAAGCTTTAATAGGGATGGATTAAAGAAAGAAAAACACTCATATATACATAAGTATGTACATATGCACACATATATGTATATATACATATATGCAAAATTGTTTTTTTTTGAGCACCAACTTAATCAGAAGAAAATGAAACTAAAATAAGATTAGCAAAATGAAATTATATTACTGAAGAAAATATACACATTGCATCAAACTGTCGAATTTTCACAATTTTTTGTATGCCACTACTGGGGCTAAACATTCTCCTTTAGCTTAGTGCTCAAGGCTGGCACTCTGCCACTTGAGCCACAGCTCCATTTTCAGATTTTGGCTGATTAATTGGAGATAAAAGTCTCATGGACTTTCCTACCCGGTCTAGTTTTGAACCTTGATCTGCAGATCTCAGCCTGCTGAGTAGCTGGGATTAGAAGTCTGAACCACTGGTGTCCAGGTGAGTCAGTTGGAGCCTGGGGTCATTGAAAAATAGCTTTAAGACCTTGGAGCAGGGAGAAACCAGGATGAGGAGTCCCTGTGTCTCTACATACCAGAAATAAGGGCACAGATATCGGGGGGAAATCAGGAAGGCAAGTTAGCAAGCTAAGAGCTACCAGTACAAAGTCAGGAAGTAGCAAAAGAAAATAAAAATACTGTACTCCAAATTCAGAGCTTCTTATTCTTGCTTGGCTTTTTCACTGAAGGCTGATGCTCTACCAATTGAACCAAAGCTCTACTTCCCTTTTTCATTTTTTGCTGGTTCACTGGAGGTAGGAGTTTCACAGACTTTCTAGCCTTGACTGGCTTTGAAGCAGAGTCCTCAGACCTTAGCCTCCTGAATAGTTAGTATTACAAGTATGAGAACTTGGAAGTTTTCTTTTCTTTTTCTTTTCGTTCGTTCCTTCCTTCCTTTCCTGTTTCTTTCTCCTTCCTTCCCTCTCCTTCCTTTCTTTCTTCCCTTCCTCTCTCCCTCCCTCCCTCCCTTCTTTCTTTCTTTCTTTCTTCCCTCCTTCCTTCCTTCTTTCCTTCCTTCTTTCCCCTTCCTTCTTTCCCCTACATCCCTCCCTCCCTCCCCCTCTCTCTTGCTTGCTTGCTTTTACCTATATCTTTTTAATATATTGCTCTCTCTGTCTCTCTCTGTCTCCCTGTCTCTGTCTCTGTCTCTCTCTCTCTTTATCCCTATCATGGGGATTGAACTCAGGGCCTGGGCACAGCCCCAAGCTCATTTCCTCAAGGCTAGTGGTCTACCACATTGAGCCACATAGCAACTTCAGTGATTCATTGAACATAAGATCTTATGGACTTTCTTGCCTGAGCTGGATTTGAACCACCATCCTCAGATCTCAACCTTCTGAGTAGCTAGGATTACAGTTGCTAGCTACTGGTGCCAGTTTTTTCTCTAATTTTTTTATTTCACTTTTCAACCTTTCATAATAAAGTAAGTTGTGTCATTCTCATTTCTTTTTAAAAAATTATAAATATTTCTGTCCCTTGCAATATCTAATGGTATCATTTTTCTCCACAATAACTGAACTATATTATTGCACAGGAATAGTTTCTTATTTTTAACTTTTACACAAATAAATATTGTTTGTCTAACCCCTTCCTATAGCATATAGGAACACTAGTTCCTTTCCTATAGTTATGACTAGCCATACAAATAATGTATTCTAGTACATTTAGAATATGTACAATATCAGATATGTATCTGGCATTGCAAATATTGCTACTTGGTATTGAATTGGGGACTTTGTTATGCCCAAGCCAGTGGTGAGAAATGACACATAAACCATGCCACTACCCAGACATTCCAAGTCAGACAGAATAATTCCATGGAAAGTTGTTCGATAACTGAAACTTCAAACCAAAATGACAACAAAATTCAGATGAGCGAAGTTCAGAACAAAGAACACACGAATTATACAAATGAAAGGCAATTAGAGGCATCAAAATGTAAGTGATATTATAACAAAGGTTCTGTATGATAGTAAGGGGACACGAACACTTAATTTAATTTTTCTACTTGCCTGTCCAGAAATTAAACTAGCAATATCTTTGAAAATTGATAGTAAAGTAGGGTCCTTACAATTTCTATTGCAACACATAGTTTTACCCAATAAATAGTTATTTATTCTAAATTGGTTTAGAGATCAGATACCATAATATACTTCAACATTCAAAAATAATTATGTAAGAACATGCAAAGGATGGAATTAAAAAATATAATATGACTCATGTCTGTAATCCCAGCTATTTAGGTGCTGAGATTTGAAGATAGATATATGAAGCCACTCTGAGTGAAATGGCTCAGGGACCACACCCAGACCATAGTTCAAGCCTCAGTCCTAGCACAACAATTACTTATGTAACTAAAACATATAAATATATTTATTTAAATAAAGTTGTCATTCCTTGTATCCTTCACAGTATAATACCAAAACCAGTTTTATACATATGTTATTATAGTAGTTAAAGAATATCAGTAGTTACAAATATAAATATATCATTTATGTTATGTAATATAATATATTACATATATTATGCATGCATAATTTATACTGACAACACTAATATACATTAAATTGATATATGTTTTAGAATAGGGAATAGATTTTTCTTTGGTACAATGAGGAAGTAACTTGTCACAAAAGTATTCCTTTTGGATGATACATGCATAAAAAAGTATTCCCTGTGTATTCAAGTTACTCAATGATAAAACCTGTGTTCATCAGCCCAGGCATATTTGACATGGATTTGTTCTCCTTAAGTAATTACTCCAGGATACTAAACAGTGGGACCTGAATGATGTTCATTAAGGTATTTCTTTAGAAATTAAACCAATCTTTATTTGGTATAAAGATCACTTACAATGTCATTACCCACACCCTTTTCATTTTAAGATATTTATATTCTGTAACAATGTCATTGCCGTTATAACCATAATTAGGAAGATAATGTGGGTTCATCTCCTCCATAGGTTTTGAAAGGTAATGAATATGACACTTACAAAATACCTCAGATATGCTTGGTGGAAACATGGATTTGAATTATGGGTCTACAACTGGTCAGTATTAGGTACTTGGGAAATTTGTTTGGCCTTTTTGCCTACTTCTGTTATTAATAAAATACTTAATTCATTTCCTAACTTGAAGAAGTGTCATGAGCACTAAAATTATCCTAAAGCAGGTGCAGTGCTTGGAATGGTGTCTGCACATTGTGTAGTAAGTCCCAGAGAAGTCAACTTCCAACAACATGGTCACAGCATCCTTCCTGAAGGCCTTAAGAAATATATACTCAATTGATGTTAATATCTGTGAAAATTTGTCTTTTCAAAAAAAGGCTTTTCTTCATATGAAATAAGAAAGTCATGTTGTGGCTGTCCTGTGGCTTTTAGTATGAAGTAGTTTTGCCTGAATTTCATTCTTACTCTATTAGTGGTAGCAGTAGCTTTCTTTAGTGCTACCCTCCATTTTTCTATTTCTGTGTTCCATTTGGAATACTATGGTAACTTAGTTTGTAATCTTTGTTATCAGAATAAACTACAACTGCTGAAGTTTTCAATAAACATTCAATTTTAGGTATGCATTACATTTTATGTGCTTACTAGGTTACTAAAATTATTCCTTTAAGGTTATATATCCCTAGCAAACTATTTTTTATGATTTTTATGTGATTTATATAGATTTCTTATATAATTCTTATATGATTTCTTAGAGATCCATAAATAAAACAGCTTAGAACAGGAAAAGAAGTAGGTAAGAAGTAATAAAAAATGCTATTATGGTGGTCTTACTGGCTAAGTGTAAAGAACATATAACAAAACTTTTGGAAGATTCACTTTCTCTTTTTGCTATTCTCTCGCCTTTCTTTGTAGAAAGGTTCTCACTATGAAGTGCCAAGTGGTCTGGACCTTTCAAGGCTTGGCTCAGTGACAGAAGTGATGAGATTTAGGGACATGTATTCCCATGCTTGGCTTTTAGGAAGTTCACAATAAAGCAATACCAGTACCTATAAAGAAACATTTGAGTGTTGTGTATTCACTTCTTCAATTGCCAAAATTAAATTCATATGTCAAAACATCAAATTACTTACATTATAATGTATGCAGCACAACTGGCATCACTAACACCTCCATAAATAAAATGCAAACTAAAGGCTCTACTTCAAAAACCAACAACTAATGCTGTTTTGGAAATACAAGAAGATACTCAATAAATCTAAAGTAATGAGAACTTTAACACTGGCAATGAGCAATGATAGCTGAATTTTTAACCAGGCTTGAAAAGTTCAGGTGTCCACTAATATGTGATTAGAGTTGCAGAGTTGACCTTGCGATCAAGATTGGAGGTAAAATTCAAAGACAGCTAAGGTTGTTGCAGTATTGTAGCATGATACAGTGTGACCCTCCCTGATAATGGTAAAGCATAGAGTAGAAGCTAAGTCAGTAAAATATATGGGAAGGATTCTCCACTGAGAATATTTGCAGGGGGTGATCATCACTCTTGCATTGAAAATGTACAGCCCATCATTCTATTTTAATCTCTAACATATTTCTGATCTGAAGACAATTATAATACACCAATGTGCCATGAGTGCTAAGCAGTTTAGGTGTATATTACTGTAATATATGTAAAATCTTTAGAGGTATGGAATGGCAACAATGAGATTTACAAGTCGTTATGTCGAAAACGAACTTTACAACTTTGGTGTGGGGCAGGGGAATCATTGGGTGGGGGGTGGGGGAAGGATGGGAAGGGATGGGAAAAGGAAACAAATGAGGAGGTTGCAATGTTTGATGAGAAATGAACTCATTATCTTGCCCATGTAATTGTAACCCCTCTGTACAGTATTTTCACAATAAAAAAAGAAAAGAAAAAAATAATTATCAGAGGTAAAAATACTCCTGAATTTACTTTCTTGCTAGAAGATCACAGGATCACTGCTCGTGTGTGGTATCTTTCCAGGTGCTCCTAAACGCTTGTGAATCTTCTCTGAGGAAGTGTTTTTCCATAGTTTGTTTTGAGGTGTTTAGAATATCAGCACTGTCACTAACCACAACCATGGAACAGCAAAGATGATGGGATACCTGGTCAAAAAACGAGAAAACACAGGAAGTTATAGGAAAGAAGACACCAGAGGACCCAAAGCCTCACTGCCAACGTCTGGATCCCCAAATCCTGCTTAACATGCTTTATATTCATTCCACTACAGGGGTGGTGGGGGGTTAATGGCTACAGGTATGTCCACAAACTAAGGCATCAATCTAGCTTGTAGTTACAACAATTAAGATGAGGTATTGTTTGTATACATAGTGCTAATTGAATCCCTTATTTTTGGGGAGCAGAAGGGAGCAATTGTCATTACAACCATAGCACAGACATCCATCTTGTCTTCAAAGTCTTAAACTTTTAGTGTCCAACAGCTCTAACTTAAATACCCTTGAGGTAATAACACATACCCCTGTCTTCCCTTGATTGTTTGACCCTTCCAGAGCAGAGCTCTGTCTTTTCATTGCTGTTTGAGATGGCTTCCCAATCTATCCCTGTTCAGATCTAACAGCTTGACTCTAGAATCCCTCACAAGTACTGTTACAGATGTATTATTTTGAAAAGGATATTATTTCTAGGGTAGGTTCACTTCTTTAAATTTTATTTTAGTTAAAATTACTGTACAGAGTGGTTACAGTTACATGAGTAAGGTACATTAATTGTTGAATATTGTTCTCCTATTCCTCCATCCCTCCACACCTCCCACCACCCCAAAGTTGTAAATTTCATTGCCGATATAGTGTCTTATGAATATCATTGTTGCAATGGGTCACTCTTTGTACTTCTTTCATCATTATGTTATTTCCCTTTCTTTCCAAAATCAGATAATGTATATACAAGATGGAAGGTACCAGAATCAAGACAGATATTGCCAGGAATAAACCAATGGCAAAAGATAAATGAAATAAAATAAGATCTAGATACACTACTTTACCGACATCAAGGTTGACATATGAAAAAAAAAAAAGACCTGTTGTTTCCATGTCTTGGAGTTCATTTCAATTAGCATCATTTTGTATAGTCAAATGTACATAACTCTGGAGCCAGCAATCCCACTCCTGGGCATTTGTCGAAATGATCTCAAGCTAAAACACACTAAAACTACCAGCACAACTATTACCATAGCTAAGATATGGAACCAATCCAGATGCCCCTCGATAGATGAATTGATCAAGAAAATGTGGTATATATGCACAATGGACCTTCATGCTTCTATCAGAAAGAATGACACAGCCCCTTTCTTAAGAAAATGGAAAGACTTGAGAAAAATCATATTAAGTGAAGGAAGCCATACTCAAAGAAACATAGGCTCTATGGTTTCGCTCATTTTAATTAATTAATATATGCTGAGGATATTCCTGGCAGATAGGTTCACTGTTTAAACTCTTAATATTCCCTTTTTTCTCTCCCTATTCCTCTCTCATTCGATTTGTGTGTGTGTGTGTGTGTGTGTGTGTGTGTGTGTGTGTGTGTGTCTATGTGTGTGTGTGTGTGTTTGTGTGTTTGTGTGTGCAGTAATGAAACTTGACTCGGAGCCTCAAAATCTTGCTTGTTTTTTTCACTCATGACTGACTGAGTCTGTACTATTTGAACCAAGGTTTCACTCTGTCTTTGATTGAACAATTGACCATAAATATCTCCTGGATTGCTACACCAGCAATATGAACCATGATCTTCCCATCTCAGCCTTGTGAGATGACATACTGGCATCCAGCTCTATTGCCAAGTGTCATTTGCTTTGTTTTATTTTTGTACATCCAAAGTCTGTAAGGAAAATAAATAATTCATACTCAAGACTATTCACATAAAATGTGTGTTGTTTAAAGATTACATTAATAATGTAATCTTTATTACATTAATTAATGGGTCCACATTATGTAATTTGATTTTTTGAACTCTATTGTTGCAGTCAAGTCACTTATATATAATTGGAATCTTCTTGTCTTGGTTTTATAGTGTGTTAGGTATTTCAAAACAGAATTTATCAAGGTTTAACTCTGCACTACTGAAGCAGGACCTTTATGATTATTCAATGTCCTGTAAATCATAAGTTTATCACTTCTCGTGGTACTATTTGAGCACAATTAATTTCCTATAATACCTCCACATATTTTAGACCTCAATGCCATGCACTCTTCTGCCAAATATGCAAGGGCATCCTTTGTAATTTTCCATGCATTTTCACTGTTCTTCTCTCTACTCTCCAGTGTTAAATCCTGTGATGGTCATGTTGATTTTCTCCCCTGTTATATTAATTATTGCATCTTGGGAACTACAGGTATGCACTAATGTACTTCTGTGCATTCTCCTTGTGCTTTGGCTTGTACCCCTCTCATCTTGAAGGGCCAGAAATTGGGGATATGTTCTTCACTCTTTATCTCAGATATCTATCTTTACTTTCTACCAATACATTCATTGAATTCTTTGTGTAAAGTATAATGCCTTGAAAATGATTATTGCATTCTCATGGCTTTATTATTTGGCATTAGGAAAGAACATAGGTCAGTAACTGTAACTTAGATAAAAAATATTGCAATCATGCCTCAATAGATATTGTTCATTGGATAATGTTTACTTCAAGGTCTGCCTGCCTGCTTCCTGTTCGTTGTTTTGCTTATTTTTCAATGCAGCCTATTCTTCTGGAAAATATTTTTGGGCCTAGAGAAAATTAATTCTTACTGTAATTAGTCATTAATTTTATTCCAACATCATTTCACAGATCCTTTTGAGTCTCTTCAGGGTCTCTATAGAAGTGATTTACATTTTTAGATATGTTTTAACAGCGATGCATCCAATGATAAATACACATTGTTTAAGTCACCATTTTGATGACTGGAAAAAAACCATGCTGCAATCTCACTATATGGCAATTTTATTGTTTTAAATTCTTTTAGATTCAAGTTGATGTTGGAGAACGAACAATCAGTGTACAATTTTATATTTTCCTAATTATTTTTAGTATAACTTCCAATATTATAAAAAGTTAAAACATTACTACTACTTACTTAGTTTTAGGATTTCTAAAATGGTCAGAGTAAAAGTTTTATTCATTCACAATTTTAAGACAATACAGTGTCCATTATGACCAAGTGAGACATTTAAAAATTTGTGGGTCTTAAAAGTTATGCTGGGGAATCAAGTCCAGTGCTTCATGCGTCTTAGTCTACTGTGTGCCTCTGAGCCTGATGTGACCTGTGGTTTTATTTTCACTCAACTGGAATAAAGAAAATTTTCACTAGGAAGGAATTATTACTTGGTTACTTTCTCCAATATCTCTCGCATACATAAAAGTAATGTAATTCTATACTGACAGAAAATGGTGTTCCTATTTGGAGTAACTGTTTATTTTTTGTCGCCCCACTCTTCACTAAGTCTTGCCATTTTCCTATCCCCCTTCCCATAAAACATGACTGGATCTACTGGAAACCCACTTCTAGTCAGCCTCCTCATTCAAAAGCCCAACATTAACTAACCTACCTCCTGGTAGTCCTGCTGTAAACTTTCAAAGGCCTGACTGCAACTAGACTACTTCCTGAAAGCCCTCCTCTGCTACAGGGAAAGCCTTCTTCAACTCCACCCCTTCCTGGAATCCCTGCTCTCTACCACCAGAAACCAGGCCACATCCACATATCCTCCTTCTATGTCCCTCTTTGCTGCACCAAGAACCCAGCCTACATCAGGATCCTCCCTTGAATCCTCACTTCATCCACCAGATACCCAAGCCCCTAACTACTCTATTTCCGCATAAACCCATTGATCCCATAACATAGTACCTCTAAGATCCTCCCTTCCCTTTCATACCCCACCCCCAACCAGACTTCTCTCTCCAGCCACTTCTGGTTTCATCAGAAACTCTGCCCATCTCTGTCTACTTCTAAGTGGCCTAACTTGTCAAACCAATCCCGAACCTACCTCTTCCCACAAAGCCCATCATACTACACAAAAACCCTCCACCTCCATATAACTGCCCTTGAAGCCCAGCATTGGTTGGCCAGAAGCTTCTCACATAGCACATCTCCTGCCTGGAAAGCCAGCTCTGCTTCACCACAAGTCTCTCCACCTTCCATACCTACTCTCTCAATGCCTTGCATTGCTCCCCAGGTAAACCAGACCCTATTGGATCCTCCTTTAGATCCACACCCTACTCCAACAGATACCCTGCCCATAATTATCCTACACTTTTGTAGACCTTATACTCCTTCTCAAAGCCCCTCCTCCATTTAGCCCCATGGCTCTAAGCCCTGACCTGCTCTACAAAACCCCCACTAAAAAACCCCACCACACTATCCCATCTCTCGACACCCACATTGCTCACCTGGAAACCACTGCACCAGTTGGCCTCCCTCTGGAAGCCTCACCTTGTTCAACTGTAAATCCCTTTCCCTCCGTAGTCCCTTTTTGAAGGTTGCTTTGCACTACTGGAAACCCTGTCCAAAGTCCTTGTCCTGCCTTGCAACACTGAAATCCCCACCCAACCTTACTCCTCTTTTTGAAGTGGTGACTGGCTATACCAGAAACCCGTCTTAACTAGTCTAGTCCATTGGCTCCTATCCCTGCTTTAACAAAGCCCTGGTCCTGAAAAGCTTCTCTATACATTGTGAATACATCCTGCTCTGCCAGAAACCCCACCTCCACCCTAACACACTTCCCAAAGGCCTGCCGTTCTCCACCAGAAACCATGTCCCTTACTAGCCCACTTCTTCCTAGCATTGCCCTGCCCTCTTAAAGCCAGACCCTGAAAAGCCTCTCCCTCATAGCTCCGTATTCCTGCACCAGAAACCCCACCTTCTGTCAGCCTCTTGCCTCCATTCCGTTCCCTGCCTTATGGGAAACCCCACTCTACATATCCTACTAGGGCTCACAGTGCTCCACCAGAACCCCTCCTCTAAGTAACCTCCTCTTTGGAAGCCTGGTTCTTCCTTCTCAAAACTCTTCCCCAAACAGCCTCCTCCCCAAGTGACCCAGCCTTCTTCCACTGAAAACCCGTCTACCTGCCAGCCTCCATCCTAAAGTCCCACCTACTCCACAAGTCTAGTCCTTCCTGTCCCCTCCCTACTATCTCAAAGTCTTACACAGACTGGCCTTCATCCTCAAAGCCCACCCTGCTCCACCACAGGGGCGGTGCCAATACCAACTCCTCCTTTAAACCAGACAGGACTCCACCAGAAACCCCACACCACCTCATAACTTTTATTAGATGCCTTAGTCTAGTTGGGGGTTCTGTTACCAAGCAGATACATATTGTGTGAAAATGTGTGAAGATGATTCTTCTAATTGGAAAACATTCTTTGAAGTATCAGTAAGGTTTCATGAGTGATCATTTTATTTCTGGAAAATTTGTGTACATTTGTGCCCATTAACTTATAAATATTAGTTATTTTAAATCCTCTGGCTTTGTTGAGGAAAGATTTAGTGTGTATAAAGATGACTTTCAACTCATCTCTCTAATGAACAATTTTGGAGTTGCTTCCCATACTATATACTGGAGTTTTTAGTAACAGAAATTTTCTGCCAGAATCAATGATTTTCCTCCTTCCACTAAAGTGCCCTTTGGAAAAGATTGAAGTGAGATTACTCAGGTAAAATGCCAGAAATAATGACGTATTTTGAGATCATACCAAAATTATTATGAAGACCCCACCCACTAGACATACATTCCTATTGGTCCACAGTGTAAGCCAGACCTGTATTTTACCACAGCTTTGTATGTAGTATGCTATGGCTTATTCAGGCTTGATACAAAATGTCTCTGCCCAGAATTAAATGATGACATTTATAACTACAATTACTTAGGGTCATTATTAACATCTAACGCATGGTGAGGTTTTTGTTTATACTTCTCCTTTTCCCTTTCTTTCTTCCTCCTTCTTTCTTTAATTTATTCCTTTCTTTCTTCCTTTTTCTTTCCTCTTTTAGGAAGTGAGCATGAATTTAAATATTTTGTTTGCTGAACAAGTATTCTACCATTAGAACATTCTTTTTTGATTTAGTTAGTTCGCTCATAGGTTATCAATTTTGCTGAGGGCCAAACAAAGGCTAAGTTCCTCATTTCTGTCTGCCAAGTTGCTGGGATCACAAATGCATACCAACATGCCAGGATTTAGGATGATATGAGACTCTTATGGCTTTCCTTGCACACTGGTTCAAAACTGTGATCCTCTCAAGTTTTACCTCTTCAATTAGTGATGTGAGTTCCAGTAGCCAGCCATCAGTATAGATTGTCTAAATGAAAGATTGAAGGGAATTTCATTTTAATCTCTTTTTCTTTGCCAGTCCAGGGACTGTTATAGTTTTATTTCTAGACAATTTTTGTGCATATGTGGACATTAAGTGTAAAATGTTACTTTTTCCTCGTTTGTCCTTTTTTATTTTTCTTGGTCATGGGGCTTGAATTCTGGGTCTGAGCATTGTCCCTGGGCTCTTCAGATCAATGCTAGCACTTTACCACTTGAGCCACAGTGCCACTTCCGGTTTTCTGGTGGTTAATTGGAGGTAAGAGTGTCACAGATTTCATGCCAGGGATAGCTTTGAACTACCATCCTCAAATCTCAGCTCCTGAGTAGCTAGGACTACAGGAATGAGCCATTGACACACAGCTAAATTGGTACTTATTTTAAGTTCTATGATTTAGTTGAGGGAGTAGTATGAGTGTGTAGAAAGGTAACTTTCAAGTCATCTCTCTAAATAATTTTTTCATTTTCATAATATTTATTTCAGTGATTAATAACCAAAGCTCCCAAAGTAACAGTATGATCCTTCATTTTCTCCTTCCCATAGATACTATTGGAAGAAAAGGAGTGAGATTTAAGTCTAAGACAATATGTACTTGAAATTATAAAAAAAATGTTTTGATTATACATAAAGAGCCAGATAGCACAACGTGCTTTTCATTTTCTAAAGAAAGGAATGTAATACAAGTATTGGCAGGCTTTTTTCATCTGAAAAACAAAGACAAATCAATATCCTAAAAAAGCTGATAGCGATCAGCAACCATGTAAATGTGATATAGCATTGGAGACTTGAAGACATGAATTGGTTCAGGTAAAATAATTCTTTGAAAAGGTATCTTTTCAACTAATTTATTCATTGTAAATTTTTTATTTTTATTTACATGTTAATATATAAATACATACAAGTGTGTGTGTGTGTGTTTGTGTGGTTGTGTGTGTGTGTGTGTGTGTGTGTGGTTGTGTGTGTGTGTGTGTTATTCAGCAGTATCTGTCCAGTAAACTGTCTGGTTATGTACAGTTAGGTAATTTCATCATGTCAAGTTCATCAAAAGGATGGACTTCCATAAACCTTAACAACCCCCCAACACCACTGCACATGTAAACTTAAGTGTTCATCATTGTAAGCTAGACCTGTGATTTACCAAAGTTTTATATATAGTGTGCTATTTTTCATTTAGGCTTGACACAAAATGTGTTTGGCCCTAGAAATAAATGATGGCATTTATTACTACAATAATTTAGTGAACACATGGTCAGTATCAGTTGTTCTTTCTTTCCTTTTCTTATTTTATCTTTAGGAAGTTGATTTGAGTTTTGATGTTGTGTTTGCCAGACAGGGACTCCACCACTGGAGCCACTCCATCAATCCTTTCTCATTTAAGTTACTTTACTCATAGAGTAGCAATTTTTACACCCATCCCCAAAAGCAGGGATTATGATTGCATTCCAATATCCCTACCTAGTATGTTGATATGAGTGTTTTTTTTTTCCTTCCTAGACTGATTCAGAACTGTGATCCTCTCAAATTCTACCACTTTATTTTATGGTGTGAGCTCCACTTCTGCCTACCTCTAGAAGATATGACAGAAATAAATGATTACGGTAATTTGAGTTAATCATTGGTTAATATAGGTGATTTGATATAAAAATGGAGGTTAAGTTTGAAAGTATAATCACAGTAGTCAAATATTTTGCTAAGTCATTTTGTTTCACATTAAAAGCACATCTCGACCAAAATTAAGGACTTACTTTTGCTGTCTGTCAACATGTATGTCATTTGGGAAAATAAAATTCATGTCTTCCATATGTGATAAAGGGCTTTGAGTGGTCTGATGTTAGTTCACATCTATAATCGTGGTTAGCAATCAGAAATAAGTAGATCACAATTTGAACATAGGCTAACCAAAAAATTAAGAAGTCCCAATCTCAACAAATTAGTGGATCATGTTGAAGCATGCCATTAACCTCAGCACAACAAGAGGCTAAGTCTCTGCCAAGTACCTGTGCCACTTAGGTAACTGGCTCACATGGAGGCAGTCACCTCTCCTGATGCAGAAACTGGGCTGAGATTGCCCAAGAGGAGGGAGAAGTCTGCCACACTTTCCCAGGTTGGACCTCACAGAATGCAGTGAGCATGCTTGCTTTACTCCCCTAAATGCCTTAATATGCCATGCTGCTGAGTCTTCATTATTTGATTTCCAGTGATCTGTGTTAGAGATATAAGGGAACATTAAATTAAAGTTCGCATTCGCTAATTGAGCTTCGCTTCCCAGCCTGTGAGTTCAACTCAGCAAGTGTTCATTATTTGAGAGTTGAGAATACGGAGGTAGGAGAGAGAGGGAGGGTGAGTGAAAGAAAGGAGAGAGAGAGAGACAGACAGAGAGAGAGAAGGAAGGAAGGAGGGAAGGAAGGAAGGAAAAAGGAAGGAAGGAAGGAAGAAAGAAAAATGAAAAAAGAAAGAAAAAGGAGAGAAAGAAAATGATTGAGAATGAATTTTTTAGAGTCTGGAATCACATGGCAGAGGTACTACTTGTATTTAATATTAGGTCTGCCCCAGGCCATGCAGACCCTATGCAGATGCCTTTTCACTTCTTGGCTAAGTTTCCACCCTTTATGTGTTATCTAGATATCTGGCACACCTGGAGGCAGCCACCTCCTCTCCCGCTAAGTCATGACCTGGTCAGCCTATGATCGCACTTTCCATCTGACTGGAGGTGAGTCCCAGGCCCTGAAATCACATCTAGATCCAGTATGGCTAGTCTTTCCTCCCACCTGGCTACACCTCATCTGATCCTTTGCCTAGATACGTCGTGGCCCGATGTTGGGTCGCCCTATTTTTTGTACATGCCTTTCCACCATGTATGGCATGGGCAGCAGTTCAGTAAATAAACTACTTTAACTGGCTTAATACCGTGTGGTGTTCTCTTCATTGGCTACCTTATGAAATTCAACTAATTAGTATGCTTTACACTTCAGAATTTCTAGTTATGAATCCATGGATATTTTTGTGACACATATGAGTTCAGTATCTCCAAAACACGTGCATTAACTCATCATTTAACAGTATAATTCTGCCAGGAATCTTTAATAACACCTTAATTAATCATAAAGTCTATTTTGTTTGCTTTCCTTTGTTTTGTTTGTTTGTTTGTTTTTGCTTAAAGTAATAAAAGAGTTGTTGGGACAATCTGAAAGGATTTCTGGTTTCATATTTTCTAATCACCCCGGGCTACAACCTGTATGCTGCCAGCTCAGATGATAGTACTTTGAAATCATGGAAAGTAGATGCACATCATAAGGGCCAATGACTACGGGATTTCTCAGATATTTTTAAAATGTAATTGTTACTAATTGTTACAGTGAGGTTACCATTTCACAATTCATGTAATGTGTACATTTGACTTGTAGACAAGGCCATCCTTTCCTGAGCTTTCTCCCATTTTCTGTTTTTTTGTTGTTGTTGATTGTTTTTGTTTTGTGCATGACCTTCTGCTTGAACTCAGGATTGGGTGCTGCCTCTGATTTTTTTGGGGGGGGTCCTGTCGTGGGGCCTGAACTCTGGGCCTCGGCACTGTCCCTCGTTTTTCAGCTCAAGGCTAGTGCTCTACCACTCGAACTACAGCACCACTTCTGGCTTTTTTCTTATTGCTTATGAGGTGCTGAGGAATGGAACCCAGGGTCTCATGCATGCAAGGCAAGCGCTCTACCACTGAGCCATCTTCCCAGCCCCCGCCTCTAACTTTTTGTAAGCAAGACTACTCTGCCTCTGGAGCCCCAACTCCATTTATGGCTGTTTGGTTGTTAATTGGAGAGAAGAGTCTCACAGATTTTCTCACTCCAGCTAGCTTTGAACTGTGATCATCAGCCTCCTGAGTAGCTAGGATTAGGCCTGATTCCCCAGTGTGCAGCTAATCAAGAGTTGGTTTCATGCTTTCCTGTTTGTGTTAAATTTTCATCACCTCTTGGCACTAATACTACATATTGTCTGGCTCAAATCTGAATTGGTGGAACATGCTTGTATTTGAGGAAGGAAAGAATAGGAAATTATAGGCCATAGGGACATATAAGCTAAACAAATCATTTGGAATATCGCATAAAGCCAAATAAGTTTAGTGCAAGTTGACTGTGTCCTCTCTTTACTGTTAATACTGCATGGCCTGTGAATGATGTCATACATATCCAAATAACCATTGGCAGCCATTCTCATCCTGTCCTAAAACAAAACAAAAATCAACCAAAAATATTATGTATGAGTCCAGTAATTTCCTCTAATTAGAGACCAATCTGCCCTAGTTTATGAAAAAATGTCCTTTATTCAAGTGCTGCTACTTTTTCTAACCACAAATATAATGAAATCTGTAGTAGACTGAAGAATTGTATACCAGACCTGTCATTTGAATTCACAATAAATTCAGACATTTATATGTTTATTTTTTGTCAGTTGTGGAGCTTGAATTCAGGGCCTGGGCACTGACTCTGAGACTCTGTGCTCAAGTTAGTTAACACTGGGTCAATTGAGCCATGGAGCCACTTCAAACTTTTGAGTTGTTAATTGTAGATAAAAATCTTATGGGGACTTTTCTTCCTGGGCTGGCTTTGAGCTGCTATCCTTAGGTCTCAGCCTCATGAGTAGCCGGGATTACAGGTATGAGACACTGGCACCTGGCTTAACATAGACTATTTTTATTGTGAAAATAACATACAGAGAAGTTACAATTAAAGGGACAAGGTATTGAATACATTTCTCATCAATCATTGTTGCCCCATCCTTTTCTTCCCCTTCCCATACCTTCTTATCTCCACCGCACACTTCCCCACACCCCCCCACTCCCACTCCCCACCCCTCCTGGGCAAAGTTGTAAAGTTCGTTTTTCGACATAATGACTTGTACATCTCATTGTTGTAATGGGTCCACCTATATCCTTATTTAAAAATGTGTTTTTTCCTTCCCCTCCACAAATTATACCAACATCAAATACAGTGAAAGCAGGGGTTATACTGTGGGGGAGGGACATATAAAGCAACAAAGAAATCATCTTATGAATATGTTCGAAAAAATGGCAAGGAAAAAAATATTTGAATCCTTCTCTTGGGGTTTATTTCATCCACCATCAACTTATCTGAACTTTTCCGCATGTTTCAGACATATATTAGTTATTGCAAATAAGGGAAACCATGGGACCTATATTTCTTTGGGCCTGGATTACTTCACTTAATATAATTTTTTCTAAGTCTTTCCATTTCCTAACAAATGGAGCAATGTCATTCTTTCTGATGGAGGCATAGAATTCCATTGTGTATATAGACGACATTTTCTTGATTCATTCATCTACTGAGGGGCATCTGGGTTGGTTCCATATCTTAGTTATGGTAAATAATGTTGTAATAAACATAGTTGTGCTGGTAGCTTTAGTATGGTCTGGTTTGTGGTCATTTAGGTATATGCCCAAAGGTGGGATTGCTGGGTCATAGGGGATTTCTATGTGAAGTCTTTTGATGAATCTCCGTACTACTTTCCAAAGTGGTTGAACAAGTTTACAGACCCACCAACAATGCAGTAGGGTTCCCTTCTGTCCATATCCCCTCCAGCATCTGTTGTTATTAGAAATCTTGATTATAGCCATTCTATCTGGGGTGGGGTGGTACCTCAATATTGTTCTTATTTGTATTTCTTTCATGGCTAGGGAGGTTGAGCATTTCTTCATGTGTTTATTGGCCATTCTTCTTTCCTCTTCAGAGAAGATTATCTTTAAGGCTTTAGCCCACTTATTTATTGGGCAGTTGTTTCCTTGAGGATTTGTTGTTTGGGGATTTAATTTTTTGAATTCCAGGCATATTTTAGATATGAGACCCTTGTCCGTTGTATGGCTCGTGAAGATTTTCTCCTAATCTGTGGTTGATCTATTGATCTTGCTAGCTATGTCCTTTGCCTTGCAGAAGCTCTGTAATTTCATGCAATCCTATTTGTCTAACTTTTCTTTGATTTGTTGTGTTTCTGGGTGTACTTGGCCTGTGCCAAGGAGACCTAGGTAGTCTCTTATTCACGGACTCCACTCCCAAATTACTCATGGTGATTCAAACCTTTGCCAAAGCAGCAGGGTATAAGATTAAACCTCAAAAATCAATGGCTTTTCTGTATGCTAACAATAAGAAAAGCGTGGCTGAAAATAGGATAGCAACTCCATTCGTTATAGCCCCACAAAAAATAAAATACCTAGGAATTAACTTAAGCAAAGAAGTTAAGGACCTCTATAATTAAAACTTTAAAAACCTGTTAATGGAAATCAAAACAGAACGTAAAAAGTGGAAAAACCTCCCATTCTCCTGAATTGGAAGGATCAACATCATGAAAATGGCAATACTTCTCAAGGCTATCTACGAGTCAATGCGGTACCAATCAATATTCCAACCTCATTATTCAAAGAAATCGAAGAGGCAATCCAAAAATTCATATGGAAAAATAAAAGACCCCAAATAGCAAAAATTATCCTTAACAGAAAGAACATCTCTGGAGGAATATCAATACCAAATTTCAAATTTTACTACAAAGCCATTGTAATCCAAACAGCTTGGTACTGGCAAAAGTACAGACCGCAGGACAAATGGAATAGAATTGAAATCCCAGAAATGAACCTACAGACATATAGCCATCTAAACTTCGATAAGGGACCTAAAAAATGAATCGAAGAAAGACAGCCTCTTCAGTAAATGATGCTGGCAAAATTGGTTAAATACTTGTAGAAAACTAAAGCTAGATCCTTATATATCACCCTGCACCACAATCAACTCCAAATGGATCAAAGAGCTTGGAGTCAAAGCAGAAACTCAAATAGTTATTTTATAATGATGAACTGCTTAGTGCCTCTGGCTCACATATATAATCCAAGCTATAGTTAGGAATAAAGGTATGAGAAACTAACACTGAGTGTGTGTTGTTCATGATGTTTTGCATTGGCATGTTTTAATATTGTTTGTTTCTTATACTACAATGCTCTTATTTTTATTTTTACCTAGGTGCTAGCCAGTGTTGAACCATCTTTGATTGAGAGGGAGCCATGTGGAAGTTCTTGCCTTGTATGACATGTAAGTGAAATCCTCCTGCTCTCACCTCCCCATGGACCTGGGTGATTGAAGTATTCCATCATGCACAGCCAGGGGTTGGGGATCATTGTAGGTAAAACTTCACTGGACTTGAACTGATGTCCCAAATAGCTAGCTTTATAGGCATATGCCTTCAAAACCTTGTTGTATTCCGTTTCACTTTGAAGTAGTGTTTGTACATATTTAGAGATACAATGATAACACACTACATGTTTAATATATATAATAGTCAATATAATTAGCAAGTTTATCTCCTAAAACGTTGCAGCTAATGTATTTTGGTAACCTCCTGACTCTGCTAGTCATTTTTTCTAATATACCATAAACATGAATACTTTGATAATGTGCACTAGAATATTGGATGTTGATAGATATAGACAAGTTAGACTATGTGTAGTAAATGTGTATTCATCTATTGCTGCTCTGAAGAACATTATCATATATTCACCATAACAACACCACAATATATTCACCATGACACAATTTTCCTGCAGTGTAGAATTTTCCATTTCATAATCTGCCATCTTTTTATCTTTTTACATTCTTGTAAGTATGAATTTTTTCTTGTTTCTTATAATGTTTTGAAATTATTAAGATGGAATTAAAAAATTCGTAGAGTCTCCTAAAATTAGCTCATTTTGTTTGGTTTTGTGTTGCTAAATCATTAATATCAAGTTTTCCTGAAAGTTATGCTAGCAGACTATATCACTAAATTATCTTGTAATTATATCTTATTATTGTATTTTGATATAGGGTTTTGCTGTTGCTGTTTTATGATATAGAATGTTGTGAAGCCGGACTGAAACTTGCAACCCCACTGCTTCCAGTAACAATGCTTTATCACCAGGTTCTGGAGGCTCATAATTATAACTCTAGCTAATCAGGAGGTTGATACCTGATATTTAGTTCAGACAGCCTGAGCAGGAAATTTTATTAGTCTCTCCTCTCCAGTTCAATAAAAAAAAAGATTGCAGCTGAACTGTAGTACAATTGGTAGAGCACTAAGGTCAAGGGAAAGATGCTCGGGATTGTCATATAGCCCCCGAGTTCAAGTCCTAAGACACAAATATGCACAGACACACATTCATACACACACACACACACACACACACACACACACACACACACACTCCCACACACATGTACACGCACAAAGTCCCAGGCAATGTTGTATCTTAAATTCTTATCCAGAGATTCGACAACAGCCTACTTATTTGTTCAGGTTTTTCCTTGATTATTTTGAAGGAGGAGGATAGTTCATGGGACACAGATGACAAGACTTTACTGAGGAATACTTGATAAACGTTTAGCTTATAAAAAGGACAGGAACACAGTTTTTATCTTTAAATCTTACATTCCTTCAAATATCTAGTTTTAAAAAATAATCATTGAATTATGAGAAAACAAGGCAGCACCGCTTCCCTTCTCCCCTTCCCCTCTGTCATAAAATATGACAACAGATTCAAAAATACTCTTTTATCATACAAGAATGTACACCTGTAAAAATGTCTGACTATATGTGTAATGTTTGTTTTCCAATACTTGTTTGATTTTCCCACCTCTAAGAACTTGCCTTTTTTCCAGATGACTGCACACTGGGGCTTCAAGGGCAAACAAGATTAGGAAACAAAAACCTAACAATGTCTTAGGAAGTTAATGTCAAAAATAGATGCAAGAAGCACATGGCAGGCTGAGGGGTCCTTGAGGGGTAAAATAATTTGTGCAGGATGAGAGGAATAGTGACTCTCATAGGGCTCTTTGAGGCTGAGACATGCCTGTATCTAGGCCTAGCGGAGGATACATGGATTTGACAATGTCCACATGTGAATAAAGTGATGTGGGAGGGGAGATTTCAGCCTCCAGTTTGTCTTTGGGATGGTCTTATGTGAGCAACCAGCTTAGATCATTGGTCTCTGAGAGATGATACTACCTCCCTCACAATGGAATAGAATATAGAACTCTGAGAGCCACGCAACTGTAACCTAGAGTCAGCTCAAGCCAGCACACTTGGCCTGTGGCTCAGGAACAAGAAAGATGTTCCTGTGTTGTTTTCAAAGTCAAGAGTCTCAGATCTCAGGCATGAGAGGTGTGAGTGCCTCACTCGATACTGCAGACATTGGATCAGTGCCAAACCAAGAATCCAATGTTTCAGGACTTTTTATCAGAAGAAGCCGAGGAAATCACGAGGCAATTCAGGCTAGGTATAACTATGACAGAAAACCTATTTAATCTCATCCTAGCCCACACTAGAAACTTCTTCTTATGTGCTTTTATATGTGTAGACAGAAAATATTTACTGTGCACTTTTCAATCCACTCTATTACAATTACTCAGTTTGAAGTGTACTCCCATTTTCATGTTTCATAGATCCATTCTTTTTTACCACCTCAGTGTGACAATGAGTCAGCCCAAACCCTGAATGTGCCTTATAATATATGTAGCCTGGACTCAGGCTTTCTGGAAATTCTGGTAATGGACCTGGTCCCTGCCTACCAGAAAGGTGATCCCTTCTATGTTGGAAACTTCCTCCACCACTACACAGAGTGGAGGACAATGGAGCAGTTGCTGGGTATTCTGTTTAAAAAGTGAGTGTTCCTGGGCTGGGAAGGGAAGGTGGCTCAGTGGTAGAGAGCTTGCCTTGCATGCATAAGGCCCTGGGTTCGATTCCTGACCACCACATAAGCAGAAAACAAGCTGGAAGTGGTGCTGTGGCTCAAGTGGTAGAGTGCTAGCATTGAGCAAGAAATTCATTCATACTCATGAAGATATTTGGCTTAAAGCTGCTCACAGTAATATTATACTGCACAAAATGTAAATAATATAACTGGACATGGTACTATCCTACCACATGGTAATACCAGCCAATACTTAGGAACCTGACACAGGAGAATAAACAGGTGAGGAAAGCCTGGTCTACACTGCAAAACCTGGTCTCCAAAGGAAAGAAATTCTATAAATATTAATCTACGATGAAACATACAATATGTTAAATTTATATAATGTAACAAATAGATCATTGTTAAAAGAAATAAAATCTTGGCAGAAATTTTAAATACATACATATGCATATATATTTAAACTTAGAGAAATAAAATTTCAAGTGCTTCAATCTGCATCTTTCAGTCTGTCACCTACTTATTTACTGACACATTGAATTCTGTTTAGTCTTCACAAAACACTGTTCACACACATAAGTACACAAAATTGTAAATCAAAAAGTACAAAACAAACATTATCATAAATACAAATGTAGTTAAATCCCTACCATAATAATTTGGAGAAAACATACATTAAGTTAATGGCATTGTATACTGCTCAGGAGGGGGAGTCTAGGAAAATGTAGATTGTGTGTGTGTGTGTGTGTGTGTGTGTGTGTGTGTGTGTGTGTGTGTGTCTGTGTTTGTGTCTGAGTCTGTGTTTGTGTCTGAGTCTGTGTGTTTTCCATGAGTAAATAATGGAGATAGAATTAGACCTATTATTCTTGCTTGGTCTTTTTGCTCAAAGGTGACACTATACAACTTGAGCCACATCTCCACTTCTGGATTTTGGTTTCTTTTTTTTTTTTTTTTACATTACTTTTTTATTTTTTTTTATAGTGAACATACTGTACAGAGGGGTTACAATTACATGGGCAAGATAATAAGTACATTTCTTATCAAGCATTGCAGCCTCCTATTTTTTTACCCTTCACATCCCTTCCCAGCCTCCCACTGCCCCCCCACCCAATCCTAACCCCCCCCACCAAAGTTGTTAAGTTCGTTTTTGACATGAAAACTTGTATTTCCCATTGTTGCAATGGGTCCACCTGTATCCTTATTTAAACGACTTGTTTTATCCATTCCCCTCCACAAGATATACCGACATCAAATACAGTGAAAGCAGGGGTTATACTGTGGGGAGGGACATACAAAACAACAAAGAAATAATCATATAAATGCGTTAGAAACAAATGCATGAAAGAAAAAAACACATTTAAGTACATATCTAAAGGTTCATTTTCCTAACATCACATTATCTGACCTTCTCTACTTGACTCATACATATACTAGATATTGCAAATAAGGGAAACCATGGGACCTATGTTTATTTGGGCTTGGCTTACTTCACTTAATATAATTTTTTCCAAGCCTTTCCATTTCCTAACAAATGGGGCAATGTCATTCTTTCTGATGGAGGCATAGAATTCCATTGTTTATATAGACCACATATTATTGTTCCATTCATCTACTAAGGGGCATCTGGGTTTGTTCCATATCTTAGCTATGATAAATAATGCTGCAATGAACATAGTTGTGCTGGTAGCTTTAGTGTGGTCTTGTTTGTAAACATTTGGGTAAATGCCCAAAAGTGGGAGTGCTGGGTCATAGGGGAGCAATATGTGAAGTCTTTTGAGGAACCTCCATACTGCTTTCCAAAGTGGTTGAACAAGTTTACATTCCTACCAACAATGAAGTAAGGTTCCTTTCTGTCCACATCCCCTCCAGCATCTGTTGTTATTAGAGTTCTTGAGTTTTACCATTCTAACTGGGGTGAGGTGGTATCTCAATGTTCTCTTGATTTGCCTTTCTTTTATGCAACCTCTAGGGAGGCTGAGCATTTCTTCATGTGTCTATTGGCATCCTTCTTTCTTCTTCAGAGAAGTTTCTCTTTAAGCCTTTAGGCCACTTATTTATTGGGCAGTTGTTTCTTTGAGGATTTGTTGTTGGGGGATTTAATTTTTTGAGTTCCAAGTATATTTTAGATATGAGACCCTTGTCTGTTGTATGGCTAGTGAAGATCTTCTCCCAATTCGTACTCTTTCTGTTGATCTTGCTAGCTATATCCTTTGCCATAAAGAAGCTCTGCAACTTCATGCAATCCCATTTGTCCAAACTTTCCGTGATTTTTTTGTGTTTCTGGGTCTCTATTCAGAAAATTTCAGCCTGAGCCAAGGAAACCTAGGGTTTCTCCTATTCCATCCTGTAATGTTTTCAGAGTGTAAGCTTTGACTTACGAATCCCATAGAGTCCACTCCCAAATTACTCAAGCTGATTCAAAACTTTGGCAAAGTAGCAGGGTATAAAATTATCCCCCCAAAGTCAATGGCTTTTCTGTATGCCAACAATGAGAAGTGTGGCTGAAATTAGGAAAGAAACTCCATTTGTAATAGCCCCACAAAAAATAAAATACCTAGGAATTAACCAAATAAGTGAAGGACCTCTATGATGAAAACTTTAAAAACTTGAAAAAGGAAATCAACACAGAACTTAGAAAATGGCAAAAACTCCCATGCTCCTGGATTGGAAAGATTAACATCGTGAAAATGGCAATACTTCCCAAGGCTATCTACAAATTCGAAGCGATACCCATCAAAATTCCAACCTCATTCTTCAAGGAAGTAGAAGAGGCAATCCAAAACTTCATATGGAACAATAAAAGACACCAAGTAGCAAAAATGCTCCTCAACGGAAAGAACACTGCTGGAGGAATATCAATACCAAATTTCAAACTCTACTATAAAGCCATAGTAATCAAAACAGCTTCATACTGGCAAAAGAACAGACCTCAGGACCAATGGAATAGAATTGAAAACCCAGAAATGAACCTACAGACCTATAGCCATCTAATCTTCGATAAGGGAGCTAAAAAATTAGAATGGAAGAAAGACAGCCTCTTCAGTAAATGGTGTTGGCAACATTGTTTAACTACTTGTAGAAAACTAAAGCTAGATCCTTATATATCACCCTGCACCAGAAACAACTCCAAGTGAATTTTGTTTTCTTAATTGGAGAAATATCTCGGATTTACTGCATGGGCTGCTTTAAACCTGAATCCTCAGTTTTTGATCTCTAAAATAGCTAGGTTTTAAAATATGAGCCACTGGTGGAAAGCAACTACGTTAACATTTTTGCATGTTTTAATGAATTTTAAAGTAAGACATATATGTTACTTTTGAGAATGGCTGGAAATAGTAATTAAAATTTAACAGAATTTAAAACATACAAAGCTGAGGATGGCAAGTAGCTGAGAACAGAATGGAATAAATCAAAATTACCTATGACAGTTTTCAGTCTGTGCACAGAAATGATTACATTGTTGGAGCCCAAGGCCATCAGATAGCTGAACTTCAGCTCGCTGCTATGTTCATGAGGCCAGCTGGTGCTACTCACAAGAATGTGATGTTGTTAGATGGTAGGGATCAGCTTCACGTTCAGAACCTGAAATATTTCTATTGATCTAGAAGGGAAAAATACCAGGACAAGAAATGTGATTAAAATTGCTGAATGCAAAATCCATCTAGTCAAAGGAAGACAGAGTAACTCTTCCTATATCTGAAAAGGGTATTCACTCACAAAGAATCATGTGCTGAATATGGCAGTCAATGTTTGTAATCTCTGAACTTGGGAGGCTGATTTAGAAGTTAGTTTGAGGCCAGCCTAAGTTTTAGGCCATCAGAAGGACATTTGGTAAAATGCTGTCTTAAAACAACAACAACAACAACAAAAGACCCAATAACTGGGAATGTGTTTACTGGTAGAGTGCTGGCCTTACATGCAAGAAGCACTTGATTTGATTCCTACGTATGACGTAAGCAGAAAAACTGGAAGTGGTGCTGTGGCTCAATTGATAGTGTGCTAGTCTTGAACAAAAGTTCAGGGAGAGTGCACAGGCCCTGATTTCAAGCCCCAGCTCTGGCAAAATTAAAAAAAAAAAAACAAGTGCAAAATGCTGTTCGTTGAAATAAATATGTTAAAAATTGTGCTGTTGGGAATTCATAATGAACTTTGTTAGGAAAAATTAAAATAAATTAATGAAATATTATCTGGCATTGGAAAGTACACAGTGAGATGTAAAAATGAGTGCTGCCTATGGTTACTTGATACAACAATGTTATAGATACACTTGCCAGATTGTGATTTTTTTAAGTATACAATCGTGGGTTTTTTCTTTTTCAAAATAATTTTATTGCTGGGCCTAGAGACTAAGGAGACTGAGAACTATTCAAATCCAGCCAGCGCAGGAAAGTCTGTGAGATCTTTACATCCAACTAAAAGTTCAGAAAATGTGAAGTGGCACTGTTGCTCAAGTGGTAGAGTGCTAGTCTTGAGCTGAAGAGTTGAGGGACAATGCCCAGACCTAGAGTTCAAGCCCCACAACTGACAAATAATAATAATAATAATAATAATGTTCTTGTTACTATTAAGGTGTTATATATAAAGGCTACCAATTCATAAGTTTTTTCTTTGCTAAAAGAAATACATATGCATCTTCATTGCCAACAGCCAGGATTTGGCCATCTGCTTTCCAGCTGATCTCTGGGTGTAGAGACAATGCGAAATACAAAGCAATACAAAACATTTCTGACTATAAATAATTTTTCTCTGCACATCTTAAAAATCAATGCTGACAACATAAAATAAAAAACCCTAAGTTTAAAACATTCTTCTAGACAAGTTAAAGAAATCCTGTTAAGAAGTATTTTAAAAATAATTTCAGAGAGCTTGAACTCAGGGCCTGGGTTCTGTCTCTGAGATTTACTACTCACGATTGGGTTGCCACTTTGAGCCACAGTGCCACTTCCAGTTTTCTCGTGGTTAGTTGAACAGAAATGTCTCACAAACTTTCCTGTCCAACCTGGCTTTGAACTAGATCTAGAGATCTGAGCCCTCTGAGTAGCTAGAATTATAGACATGAGCCCCTGTCACCTGGCTTATTGCTTACCTGAGACATAGGCCAGTTAATATTAAATTCAATCATGTTTAACTTTGTAAAATAAGGCTAACTGAAATGCCTTCCACTAGAAATAATGAATCAAATGTGTAAGTGGGTTACAAAGATCTTACCAAAAGCTACATATTTTCCTTGTGTTTTTTTTTTCTTCCAAAATTGTGTGCATTCCAGAATCATACCTTATCTTTCCTTGCTGGTTTCTTTATTTTATTTCATCAATGTCCACAGCTTCTTCAGCCATCATTTATTTATGTGAAGAGCTTTCAAACATCTATTTTCAGTCTAAATTCCTTGTATGCACCTCTCATCAACTGCCATAAAAACTTGTGAAACAGTAATCATCTCTTATCATTACTGGATATTAATGTGTAAGTAAAATTTAAGAAAATAAAGAATAATATCAATAAATATAACATGATTTTAATAGTAATGCTGAACATAAATACAACATTGATTATATTCTGAGCAATATAAAAACCTCAAGGAAAAGAAATCACTTTTATTAGTGCTGGTATTATGATTTAAACTCAATACCTTACCTTCTCACTTAAGCTTTTTCCCTCAAGCGTGGTGCTCTGTATTTGAACCACGGCTCCTCTTCGAATTTTATTTGGGGCATAATATAGAGATAAGAATCTCATGGAATAAAAAAAAACATTTGTGGCCCTATCTTGGGTTCATTTCACATAACATTCTCTTATAAAGTTATATGGTACCATGTACTACTTACTGCAAGTGAGGTTAACCATGGGACCAATGGTTATTTGAGCCTCGCTTATTTCACTTAATAAAATTGTTTCCCCGTCTTTCCATTTCCTAGCAAATGGGTCGATGTCATTCTCTCTGATGAAGGCATAGAATTCCATGGTGTGTGTGTGTGTGTGTGTGTGTGTGTGTGTGTGTATCACATTTTCTTGATCCATTCATCTACTAAGGGGCATCTGGGTTGGTTCCATATCATAGCTATGGTAAATAATGCTGGAATAAACATAGTTGTGCTGGTAGCTTAATATCGTCTTCTTTGTGAACATTTGGGCAAATGCCAAAAATGGGATTGCTGGATCATAGGGGAGCTCTAACTGGAGTCTTGGAAAATTTATATCAAGTGAAGTAAGCCAAACCCAAAGAAATAGGTCCTATGGTTTCCCTTACGTGCAATAACTATTATATGTCTCAGACAAGCATACAAGTTCAAAAGCTATGTACATAAAACCAGATAAGCTGATGTTAAGCGAAATAAACCCCAAGATAGGATTTATAATCTACCATGTTTTTTTTTCTTTTTATGTTCCTCCCCCCATGGTTTAACCCCTGTTTTCACTGTATTTAATGTTGGGGCCTGCATCTTGTATACACCCTTCTCTAGCTTGGGGAGGGGAAGGGAAAAAACAAAATGTTTAAATAGGGCCGGCTGACCCGTTGTAACAATGAGATGCACAAGACACTATGTTGAAAAAGGAACTTTACAATATGGGCAGGGAAGCATGGAAGGGAGGACAGGGGGAGTGTAGTTGTGGAGGTGGGAGCGAAGAAAGGGTAGGGGAAAAACAAAGGAGGAGGTAACAATGCTTGATAGAAAATGTACTCATTACCTTGCTCATGTAACTATAACCCCTCTATACTATATTTTACAGTAAAACCCCCTTTTATAAAACAGAAGGTGTCATGTACACCAAGTATAGTAGCCCACATGTGTAATAACTCCTGATTGAGAAGCAGAGATGACAAGGTTCATGGTCTGAGGCCAGGCCAGAGAACAAATGCCAAGAAGCCATCTCAACAAATGAGCTTTCCATAGTGGTTCACATCTGTAATCCTAGCTAATTATGTGGGAGGCATAGGTAGCAAAGTCTCAGTCAATCTAAGATCAGACCCGGACAAAAAGTTCAAGACCTCAAGTAATTAAATGGACTAGAAGTATGGTAAAAGTAGTTGAGCTTCTTGATGCTATACAACCAGAGTCCTCTCTAGCAAGCAGAAAATCCTTGAATAGAACTCTTCCACCAAAAAGCCTAAATAACTTTATCCTATTTGAACATCTAATTTCAATGCGACTGACAGATCCGAGATGGTGACATTCTCTTTAAAATTAGCTATTC
Organism: Dipodomys spectabilis; assembly: GCF_019054845.1. Lineage (NCBI taxonomy): Eukaryota > Metazoa > Chordata > Mammalia > Rodentia > Heteromyidae > Dipodomys > Dipodomys spectabilis. Next base: position 83,032 of record NW_024871332.1, read on the forward strand.
AAAAGAGACAAAGTTATTTAGGTTTTGAAAAAAATTGAAAAGGAAAATGCATGTGATTTTTGTTAGCTCTATAATTCTTGAAAACATAAAATGTACTCAAGAATTTAATATATATCCATATGTGTGCATATGTCCATGTACGTATGTATATCATGTATGTATGTATATATGTACATATATATATATATACACATACATACAAATGGTTCATCTCTTCTCTGTGTAGCTAATGGTACAAATGAATCTGTATAATAACTACTCAAATGCATGAATAGACAAAGAGAATGAGCAGAGAACTCATATTCAGGAAATTATGGCTAGCCCATAACCCTGAAAATCTTTTACATCAGTTTGCATATTTCTGTGACTGCAGTACAGGGACCATACGACGACAGTGGGATACCAGGCAGATGAATTGAGAAATGAGAGATACAAATGTTAAAAATATTCTTTCTGATGGTTAAGTAGAATTTCTTGTATGTGTGTGTGTGTGTGTGTGTGTGTGTGTGTGTGTGTGTGTGTGTGTATTACATTTTCTTGATTAATTTTTCTCTTGAGGGTTATATGGGCAGATTCAATAAGAATGGTTGGGCTGAAACCTTTACTATATCCTGGTTTGTAATCTTTCAGGTAAATGACCAGGAGTAGAGTTGTTGGATCATATGGTAGTGGGTAGTCAAAAGAGGGGTGAAGGTTTAAAAGGTAGAAGAATGAACAGGAGAAAATGCAAAGGGGGAAAATGCAAAGGGGAATCCATAAATATCCTACAATTGTAAGATGAGTGAAGGAAGAAGTGCATAGATGAGGGATGGATGAGACTATTGAAAGGGTTGACATTGATCTAGGTATATTGTACGTATAAAATGCTGTTTAATGATAATTCCTATGCTACTTAAAATAATAATTAAAAAATCATGTCCCTAAACTGTTATGCAATTAGAAGCAAAGAAGGAGTATTTGCTCAGATCAACTCCCGGGTCTATAAGTCTTTTTTGTTAAGATAAGTTTTAAAACAACACTAATGATACATATCGCTGAAGAAAATTTAATGATTTTCAGCTATTTAAAATAATCATTTTTGGTGATATGGCTCAAGTGGCAGAGTGCTACTTAGTGAGCAAAGCTGTCAGATATTGAATTCAAGTCTCAATCTCGAACAAAAGTACAAACAATCAGTAAAATTCAGGCACTTTCCTGGGCTCTGGTATCTTTAATCCTACCTTTAATCAGAAGTCAGAGATCTGGGGATCTCAGTTCAATGTCAGCTTAGATAGGAACTTCTGTGAGACTCTCATCTCCAATTCACTGCCAATGAAAGCTGGAGTGGACTCATGGCTCAAGTGGTAAAATGCTAGACTACAGCAAAAACTCAGGGGCAGAGCCCAATCCTTGTGTTCAAGCCTTAGAATCGTGCATATACATACACAAAGGAAGTAAGTCACTCAAGTTCTCAATCTTCTATTTCCCTAATCCTAACTCAAATCTTGGACAGAACCCTAAGAGAAACCTTGATGATAATAGTAACCCAATCCTAAAATTAATGGAAAATATATCCTAACAGATTCTCATTGTCTTTGAAATGATTTATTTGCACTTTGCTACAAATCCTACAGATTCCCTAACTTGGACTCTGAAATCGTTCCCTATTATGAATCATTAACCTCGAATCTTCATATCATGAAAACTACCATAGTTTCCACTGATCTTAACTTTTACTGAACTCCTCTATCTACAAAAAGAAGTTGCAGGTTTACTTAAAATCTACTCTAGTTCCTAACCCTAGCTATATATCTAAACCTTACTAGAAACCTAACTCTAAATTTAACCCTATTGAACCCTGAATAGGAAACTTAGGAAAACTCTGGAGTTTTTGTTAAATTTCAAACTTATTTAACTTGAAAGTGTGAGCAGAAAACTCAGTTTTACCTTAAAGCTTACCCTTCCCTAAGCTTAAGTCTAACCTGAACTAGACGAGCAACCCTAGCCCTAGAACTAATAGCCTTTGGATTCTAAAAGCCATACAAATACATTAGTTTTTATTCATCCTAACTTTGATTCAACTCATCTCTCAAATAGTTTGTAGTTTTTCTCATTATCTTGCCATTTTTGCAACCCTAACCCTAACTGGAATATTGAGGCTAACCCTCACACTAACCATACCCTAATCTTAATAATTATTAGCAGTTTCTTACTTCACATTCATCCTAATTCTAACTAGGCTTGTTATTCGAAGATTTACTTTCAGTTAGACCCTAAACTTTCCATTTCCCTAATGCTAACTCTAACTCCAGCTGGAACTGAAACCTAACTTTCACCCTAATGATAGTCCAATTCTAATGTTTAAGAAAAATACTCTGTTTTTATTCATTCTAATGAATACTCCAGTTTGTACTCTGGAAATGAGATTCAGTTTGCCCTAATTTCCACAAATTTTCTGACTCTTCCTCTGAAGTTATCTTGTTCCCTAACATGAACCTTTATATTATTTGTCCTCACATTCTCTTATCAGGAAAAATACTCTAGTTTCCAATGATCCTACCTTTTCCTGAAATCCTGTATCCTAAAACAATTTCAGATTTACTTACCATCTATTCCATTAATTAACTCTAACTCTCAACCTAAACCTGGCTGGAAAACTCTCATTAATCATTACGAGAATGATCACTGAGAAATAAATATAATGATAATGCTCTAGTTACTGTTCAATCTCATATTTTTGCTTCCACTTGTTAGTGAAAACTGAATATTATACTAAAAACATTCCTATTCATAACACTATTCATAATCAGAACAAAATACTGACCCTAATGTTAATCCAAATTATATGTCAATACTAACACTAACACAAGTACACTAGTTTTCACTCATCCTAACTTGATTCAAATAAGCCTTCCAAAAATCGGTTTCAATTTTTTTCCAATATCTTAGTCATTTTCTAACACTAAACCTAATCTTAACTAGAACATTGAGAATAACCATAACCCTAATTGCAAGTAGATTTTAATATTCATATCAATACTCTAGTTCACATTCATTCTAATTCCTGACAGGCTTATTGTAAAATTTACCTTCAATTTGACTCTCATTTTTTCTCCTTCACTCTAATCCCAATCATGGCTAGAATCCTAACCATATCCTTGACACTAATGGTATCTCACTTCTAAAATTTATGAAAAACGGTTGTTTTGTGTCATCCTTACTGAAATTCCACCTGTAATTCTTGAAATAAATTGAAGGTTTTCCTAAACTCTATAGATTTTATCACTCTTAACTCTGAATCTATCTTGTTCCTTAACAGGAATCATTATATCCATTGATCTCAAATCCTGATATTATGAAATACATTGTACTTCCACTATCCAAGCTTTTCCTGAATTCCTAGAACCTAAAATAAGTTCAGATTTACTTAACATTTAAAACATTTCTTTTCTTTTTCTTTTTGTCGAACGTGGGGCTTGAACTCTGGGCCTGGGCATGATCCCTGAGTTCTAGGTCATGATCCCTGAGTTCTTTAGCTCTAGGTGTGCACTTTACCACTTGAGCCACAGCACCACTTTTGAGTTTTCTGGTGGTTAATTGGAGATAAAAGTCTCATGGACTTTCTGCCCTGGCAAGCTTTGAACTGCAATCCTCAGAAAACAGCTTCCTGACTAGCTAGGATAATAGGCAGGAGAAACTAGTTTAACCAATTTCTTTATCCTATTCTCAACCCCCTTTAACCAGAAACCTAATCCTAATCACAATCTAATTTAACACCAAATAGTTACTGTAAGGAAAATTGTCTAGATTCTATTCAATCACACATTTTTTTTTTGCTTCTACTTCTTATTGGAAAACTAAATTTTACACTAAAGCGTATCCTTCCCTAAACCTAATGAGAAAAAAATGTAATTTACCCTTTAAGCCAAATTATGTCTGAACGTTTAAAGTAACACAGACACTGGTTTTCATTCATTCTAACCTTGATGCCATTCATTCTTCTTAAAATATGTTGCAGTTTTACATCTTTTTATATCTTACATCTTTTTCTCATGCTAACCCCAAATCTAACTGGAAAACCTTGCCTAATCCTAAACCTACATATAACCGAAACATAATGTTAATAGCAAGCTTCTATTACACTTTTATTCTCTTGCTCAACATGTAGGTCTAAATTTTACTTGCATTTTGAGCCTATATTTTTAAGTGTTTTTCTATTTCCTGTCAGGTTTTCTTTTTCTTTATCTTTTTTTTTGTTCGGTCATGGAGCCTAAATTCTAGCATTGGGCGCTCTCCCTCCACTCTTCAGATCAAGGCAAGCGATCTACCACTTGAGCCACAGCGCCACTTATGGTTTTCTAGTGGTTTATTGGAGATATAAGCCTCACAGACTTTCCTGCCTGGGCTGCTTTGAACTCCGATCTTCAGACATCAGCCTCCTGAGTAGCAAGGATTACAAGCGTGAGCCACTGACACCCATCTTTATTATTTTTTAAATTTTATTTTATTGTAAAGATGCTTTAAAGACAATTAGTTACACGAGTAAGGTAATGGGTATATTTCTTGTTGAGCATTGTTACACACTTCTTTGTTGTTCTCCTACTACCCTACCTCCCTTACTCCTCGTTCCCCATGGTGTAAAGTTCATTTTCAACACAAGGTCTTCTGAGTATCATTGTTGCAATGGGTCATCCTGCACTGAACCTATTTCACTAATCCTAATTCTAATTCTGTCTGGGATCCTAAACCTAAACATAATAATAATAACTTCAATTCAGAAGTTAACAAAAATATTCAAGTTTTTGTTCATCCTGTTAATCCACTATACAACTTGAATTAATTGCAGTTTAGCTCATTTTTTTCCCAAATTAGATTATATGTGCAAATATAAAGATGTAACTTTATGTGAAATACAGAAGATCTTTGGAAGAAGAAGTAATGAAAAAAAAATAGAGGCAGGGAGTTTAATCAAATGCTTTAAACATATTATGGAATTGCCACTTCTGACAGTTAATAACCATTAACAAAATACCTAGTATTTTTTAAGAGAGCCATTGATATGTCTGGGAAATAAAATACTTGTGTTAGATAAACTTTGTTCATGCATATTTTAAATTGTTATTGGTCAATTATTTAACTTAATGAACGAAAATATATCAAATAAGATTCCATGAAAAATACATAAAACAGTTTTTTAGTAATTGAGAAAAAGTTATAGTCATGAATTTTAGGAAACTACATTTCTATTTCCCAATGAAGCAATGATTTAAGTTTACTAATCTAGTTACTTTAGACATCATAATTGGCATGAAAAACAACTAACTGTACATCTTGTTTCTTGAATGAGTGATGTTTAAACATGGTCTTTCATTCAAATGAATACTTAGGTTTACTTTCAAAATAAATGCAATTTTATCTCCTTTCAGAACAAGTACTTACCCTGCAATTAAATGTATTAGTATATTCAGGTATTTAAAAGCTAAAATTTCTATTTTTGATACGTAGCTCTACCTATTCAGAATGACACGGTTTTTGTATTCGTAAATGTCTAACCTCTGGGATTTTTGCTTCATCAATATAAATTATCTCATGAGGTTGTTGCAAAGGCTCCAGTAACCAGTGTGGTCAAAAATATTTCCTAAATTCTAAATTTAAATCTAATCATTTTTAGCCTTTGATTATATCATATATTGTCTCTTTAGAGCAATTAAGCTAAAATAATTACTACTTTTTAAACATTTTGCTCACATTGTAAATAATATCAACACAGGTCACCAAGAGACTGATTATTTCAGACTAATCTTATTTGGTAAAGTTAGTGTGAAGAATGTAGAGAGCAGAAGGTTCTTATACTCAATAAATATTTTTGGTTAATTTAAATTAAATTAAATATCTGGATTTCTAATTTGGAGGTTAATCACATGGAAACAGGAAAAAAATTTTTAAAAAATAATTACTTTGGGACCATTTTTCTTTTTAAAATATGAAGCAAAAATATCTCTAAGAAATGTATTTTTTTCAATAAAATGTTTCAACCCTTAGTAAAGTGCTGTATACTTTAATATAAAGTCTGTCTCAAAATAGAAATTCTGCAACTAATCTAATGTATGTTTTCATGCACAAAATTCTGTGGCTTCTAGTCTTATGTGATTTTAATTATATTTTATATTTGTGACATGATCCCTACTTATATTTATTACAAACTTCTGTAATCATACAAATCATGCTGGTACACACTAACTTACATATGATAATACTCAAACAAAATTATATTTTTTTCATGTCTCCAACAGGGAAGGATGCTGTGCTGAAGTATATTAAATGAAAGCACTCTAACAAAGAGTCTTTATGAAATGGAAATTTGCAACATGAGGATGGGAACATGAGCACTTTCTACTTGGCTGAAAAGGAATTTTTGTTTCTACAGTACTTTTTACCTTTTAATCACACAGGGAAAGCCATAAAATTTGAAATGCATATGAAGGAATTGCATTCCTAAAAAATGTGGCAACCCTACTCAAAAGGTCGATCTTATCACTGGTTCTTTGTTCTTGCTGGCTGATCTATTTCTCTATCATATGTTTCATATTATTAAACATATTAGTAATTCAGCAGTAAGTACATTACAGGAAATTCCTGAAAATTACAGCTATTGCAGTTTAATAATCAGAAGAGAGGAAAAGGATTATATTAATCTCCAATTTCTCCTTTTGGCCTTCAATTTGCCAATGAATTTTCAAAACAATCATGTAAGATGTTAGTTTATTTTCCCCTTTATAATTAGAGATTAAGCAAGTGTTTTTTGCAGTAAAAAGTGATGACAGTTGTATCAGAGCTTTGGTAAGGGCACCTTCTCCTTAACAAGTAATGCTCTATGGACTGTAAACATAGAAGCTACACTAAAATTCTCTCTACACACACACACACAAACACACACACAAACATGCACACACACACACACAGCTGCCACCCAGCACATCGGAGGTAAGTTCCATTCCCTTGTAATGATAGTTGATTGATGTTTGCTGCATTGCTTTATCTCAGCTTCAAGATCTTGCCTAGACCTTTATCTTTCCCCGAGATCAACTCCCTAATTCTTAGTATACCGTGTGTATGTGTATTCACAATAGGTTCCTAGCTGCTTCAGGCCAATTAATACCCTGAATAGAGTATCCTCAAACTTCACATTCAAATCAAAACACCATGAGTTTATACACCGTTGGAAAATACTAGAATTTATTGGATGTAGAAACCAAGAGAAAACCCACCTTGTTACTTTAGTAGCAATTGACATCATGAAAGTCGAAGAATATTAATCAAGAACTGAGGTAAGAGAATGGGAGTATGTCTAAAATGTTGAATGCTGGATGTGTGTTACAGATACAAAATCATCATCTATAGGCTTATTTATTGAAAAGGTCATCATATATTGAAAGCACTATTTACAAATACAGTTTTCCAGTTACTTTGCTTACCTATCATTTCTGATGACAAATCCGTTCATGAATTTTTATAGTATCTTTGAATAAATGACACGATTTGCATGTATGTATCATCTTAAGGAAAGACAGTATGCTTTTACATCTTTCTTTCTATATGACAAGTCCTTATTTTTTGTTTCCCTGTTTGCTGAATAAATGTATTCCTGGAAACAGAATATTCACATCAAATCTGGGTGTAATTTTTATTTTTTAAATTTGAAATATAAACTTTGTTGTGACTAGTCATTTTCTAAAGATGAGTGATATTCATGAACAATAAAATGTTGGTGCCTTTAAGTAAACTGGTTTGCATCATTTCCCCACCACTGGTATACATGTGATTGGAACACTTACAAATATTATTTATATTTATACTTTTTTAACTATCATACAAATTGTGGATGCTAAGATCAGAAGATAACAGTTCAAAGCTAACCCAGGCAGGGAGATTCCCTAGATTCTTATCTAGAATAAACTTTTCAGCAAAAATCAGACACAAGTGGCATTGAGGTTGAAGTGGTAGAGCATGAGCCTTGAGCATAAACAGGCACAGAGACAGTGTCCAGGACCAGAGTTCAAGCCCTAGGACAAACCAATAAAACAAAAACAAAAAAAAAAACAAACCGCAAACCTAACATTTTTCTCATTGTATACAGTGGCAAATAATTAAGGAAATTGCTTCCTGTGTTACATACAGGTATAAGAAAGAAGATGTCACATGATTATTCTCTTCATACCATGTTATACCAAATCCTCAAAAAATTGGTCTTATTATAATTTATAAATTAATATCATCAATTTTTGGCAACTCTGTCTCCAACATTCACATTATCATTTTATACATGAACTATTTTAATTATCTATTAACTAAATTCTAATTATAACTCTCTTCAAAGAATATTCTAGGCAAGTAGAATGCAAAATCATTTGTGAATTGGTCAATTAAACCCTCTACTTAAAACGAATTTTGTAGTATCCTAAAGAATATGAAATTACAAACAAAATCAAAATATTTGTTTTAAATCTAAATTCTAATTTAGCAAGATCCTCATAATCCTACATTAGATGAATGTTATTTTTAGATGAATTATTATTAGATGAATTGCTATTTTTCCAAGCTTAAGTTTTTGTAATCCTTCATCATTTCTTTGGGATACAACAGAATGATGATTAGTTACTTTTTCAAATTTTGGATGGGAATCATGAGTCATTTTGCATCTGGGAATGATCTGTAACGAAGAGAGAATTTAAAACACAAGTGAGGATTAAGTATGAGTTGCATTTCAACAGGAAATTTGACTTCTCAAAACATAATGAGAAAATTAGCCCAAACTTCCAACTATGTATTCCTTTCTTGTTTGTTTTGTTTTATTAAGACAAAAGTATATTACCTGGTCCCAGGAAGGTATCACTATGTGATTCCACACTCCAATCTCCTGTGGTAATCTCAGTGCTAGAATTCTAGGCTTGTATCACATTGCCTTGCCATAGTTTCTTGGTCTATTTAATCTAGATACACACTACCAATTCTGAACTTCTCCAGGGATATTATACACCAGAGTGACTGTTCAGACTGTTTATCTACTATTTTCAAAGATGTTCTAACATTTGACACAGGATATGAATATTTTCAGATGCACCTGCGGGGTCTCTGATTCATTCCTCCATGGATGCAATCCCTTTAATAATGATTAATTGACTCTCTTACTATCTCTGGTCCCTACCTATGTAATATTCTCAAACTTTTTTGAAGGAAGTTCACTTGAGGACTTTCTAATATTAAAAATTATCACTTGATTCTAGTTTTCTTCAGGATATATATTCTGTTGTTTTCTAACTTTTCTACACATTCTGAGAGTTGTTTCATTTGTTTATTTGTGTGTGCACATATAAATGCCTCTGTGTGTATGTGTATGTTTGTATGTATGTATGCAAAAGCCTCAAGCTCTTATTCAGCAATCTTGCTCATAACTGATATTCCATCACCTGAGCCATTCTTCCAATCCAGCTTTTGGCTGCTTTATTATATGTACTGTTGCAAAGACTGTTCTGCCCAGGCTGCATGTAAACTTAACTTCCCAGACTCCTTTACATTTTTAGGTTTTATTTCTCCAGGAGTATCAACTTTTAAACTACAAATATTTTTGTGAGGGTAATGTCTAAGCTGTAGCCAAGATTTTTAACTCAAGAATTCTTTTTTGTTGTTGTTGTTTTGGTGGGTGGTCCAGTCATGGGACCTGAACTCTTGGCCTGGGCGCTGTCCCTCAGCTCTTCAGCTCAAGGCTAGCACTCTACCACTTGAATCAAAGCACCACTTTCCGCTTCTTTCTTTTTTGCTTATGTGGTGCTGAGGAATCGCACCCAGGGCCTCATTCATGCAAGGCAAGCCCTCTAACACTGAGCCACCTTCCCAGCCCCTAGCTCAAGAATTCTTATAAATATAAATGAACACACACATTTCATATCCTGAGTGTACACTGTTCGAAATGTGATTCTAAGATGGGTTGTGGTGAGATATGAGGATTGGGGTTCAAAGCCAGGCCAGGTAGGAAAGGCCCAGAGACTCTTTTCTCCAATTAACTAAAAGAAAACTGGAAATGGCACTGTGGATGAAGTGTAGAGCATTAGCCTTAGGCTGAATAGCAGAGAGACAGCTCACAGGACCAGAGTTCAAGTACCAAAACCACGGCCAACAATATATATATATATATATATATATATATATATATATATATATATATATATATATATATATATATATATATATAAGTAAAGAAAAATAAAAGAAATGTGATTTTAGCCATCAGTTCATTGCTAGTATAATACCTGCTCTCACAAGATGAACATTTTTTTCCAGTTAAATCCATGCTCTTATATAAGACTTGCTTTGGAAACAGGATTATTCTTCCATTCTACTTTCTACAAAGTTGCATGATTAGCAAGCATGATTTAGAATGAGATTGGCCTCATACTTCATGTTCCACATATGAGTCTTGCTTTCTGTATATCACTCCCATAAATCTACATACTGGAATTGGCTTTATTGTTTCAATCTTGTTTTATTTGCAGTCTTCTATATTGTATTGAACCCTTATACTTAAACACAGAACTTCTCTTTCTCCTATTATTGCTATTGTTTCCCTTACTGTTAGCTCATGTCCACTTGGGAAATAATGAACAGCACATACACTCACAAAAAGAATGTTCTGAGAACCTTCTTCCCATTTAAAATTCGCTTTAATTTACAGAGAACTTACAAAGTTTGAACTCAATGTTGTCATGTATAATGTATTTATAAGCAATATAAATTTCATATTTTCTCTTTACTAAGTTGTCTCTGAAACACGTGTTACCTCAGGCCAAAGGTCTCATAGAGTTATTTCAATGAAGCCAGAAAACATTCATTATACCTCAAACAGCACTATCGATTGTTACTGGAAGTAACTGTTACTGGATGTGGAAACTGACCCCATGTGGAACATGGAGGAATAACAAAGTTCAAGTTTCCTTGTGCTTTCCTTTTTACTGTACAAGAAAAGTATCCCAAGGCTTGAAGGAAACTCTGTCCCTGGCTTTTTCGAGTGTGTTCTTTACTCATATAAAATTTTCCTGTTAACTTCTAGTTGAAAGTATTTCAAAAAGAAATAATGTACCATTTGAATGCCAGCATAGAACAAAAGGAAATAACGTTGATTTAAAAGTGTTCTCCTGCAAAGGAACAAAGACATGGAAGTTTTAAAGTGTCGTATGGATGGATATTTCACCCCTGAGATGATTCTCTTGATTCACGAGTCAGTTATCAATTCCTTTGGTCTGGTCCTGAGTTCTCCAGAGCAATAAGGATTCCAAAAAAGCAGGATCCAGTGAGTATGATCAGCAAAAGGAGCCCCTTCTCTGACCAGTACTCCTTTAAGGAGGGTCCCAAAGAAATACCTGTGATTTTTATTTGCTTGTTTGTTTAGTTTGTGCTGGTTCTGGGGCTTGTACCCAGAGGCTGGATCATGTATCTGAACAGTTGTCTTTCCTGCCCACCTGACCCCAAAGCTAATACTGTACTGCTTGAGCAATAACTTCACTTCTGGATTTTTGGTGTTCAATTTGTGATAAGAGTTTGACAGACTCTCCTTCTTGGTTTGACTTTGAATTAAGTAAATAGAAAGCTAAGTGACATCAACTGTATAGACTTCTCTTTTGAAACAAGAAATATTAGATGAAGTTTATTTTAAAGCTAATGTTTGACAATTTTTAAATTTAATACATTAGTAACTCAGTAAAAGTAGGTGCACTGAATCATTTTGAAATTATTTTTTCTGCTTGGGAAGATTATTGATCTTGTCCTTCTTTTTCGGGAAACTTAAGGTGATATTTGCACTTTTTGTTGGTTGTGAGGCTTGAACTCTTATCCTGGGTGAACTCCCTCAGCTCTTCAGCTCAAGTTGAGCACTCTACTGCTTAAGCTACAGCACCACTTCTGGGTTTCTCGTGGTTAATTGAATTTAAGGGTCTCATGGACATTCCTGACCAGGCTGGCTTTGAACCACAATCCTCTGGTCTCCTTAATAGCTAGGATTATAGGCGTGAACCAAAAGCACCCAGCTCATATTTGTGCTTACATGCACTGAATGACACTATGTAGACAAATAATAGAAATTTGAATCAAATGATGGCATTGCAGCTTTTCAGAAAATTTGAAGTAGCAATAAATATGTCCTCCTTTCCATGTTGTTTCATTAATGACTCATGAGCTATGGGACCCTTCCATTAGCATCCTCTGCCATGTTTGTAGGTGTATTTAGTATCAGGAAATGTTCATAGAGAAATATAGAAAGACAAATTTTTAGAAAGCAAAGAATATAAGGTAAGATAAAACAGCACAGAAGGAGATACATTTATTACACAGAGATTAAGAAGTAGTCTAAGAGATTTAGAATGCTAAAGGCAATGAGTAATAAGACTAATTGATAACTACTTGTTCAATAACCAAAAATGGTTCTCTAAAACAATTTCTGGTATACCTTAGTTACTGTCATTTATTCATTAACTCTGGAGTTATTCCTTTTCTTCTGTGAAAACTGTTAATTTGTCTCTGCCGTTTTGGTGCCAAATCTCACTTAGACTACCTTGTAATTGTGATTAGCAGTGACCATTTAAAAACCTGGAATCTTTGAATTTCCAGAATTAATCTTCACCTTACATATAAGCACATTCAAGCCATTAATTGCTGTGACCTAATGAACAAAATTTTTTTTTCAACACAATAGCCTAATATAAGTAAAGTACATGAATTAGGGACTATTGGCAGGTGTCAGTATGGTAGGAGCATTTATATATTCCAAGTATGGGTTCTTTACTTTTTATTTACTAACTAAATGTTTTTTTGGTTTTGTATAATTTTTTTTTTGTTTTGTTTTTCTTTGCTAATTAAGGGGCTTAAATTCAGGACTAAGGAATAATTCCAGATTTTTTTTTTTTTTTGCTCAAGTCTATCACTCTTCCACTTGAGGCATGGCACCACTTCCAGTGTTTTTCTGTTTATGTGGTATCGAGGAATTGAACTTAGGGTTTCATGCATGCTAGGCAATCACCTTATCATGAAGCCACATTCCCAGAGCCCTAAATGACTTTCTTAATTTGACATTACATTTTCATTCCATAACTATGAACCATAATATTGGCCAGATGCTAGAAAATGATGTAGAAAAGAATACAAGAAAATAAATCCAGTAAGGCTACATGGACAATGAATAACCCTCACAGTCTAGCAAGAGCCCAGAGGGCTTAGCTCATGGAGATGTACCAACACGCTGAGTGAGACAGCTCATGACCCAGTGCCGACCTCCAGAATGAGTAGGTGATCTTGGGTTCCAGCCACCTGGGGACATTGGGTCACCTCCTACAGCACCCATTCAACCATTTCCTGAGGGAGAGAGAGAGACAGAGACAGAGAGAGAGAGAGAGAGAGAGAGAGAGAGAGAGAGAGAGAGAGAGAGAGAGCCAGACATAGACAGACAGACAGACAGTCAGACGGATGGACAGACGGACGGATGGACAGACAGACAGACAGACAGGCAGACAGACAGACAGAGAAAACCAGAATTAGAGTTAACTCCGGTGCCAGTGGCTTAGAACTCTAATACTAACTAAACAGGAAGCTGAGATATGAGGATCATGGTTCATAGATAGCCCAGGCAGGAACGTCTGTGAGAATCTTATCTCAAAGAGCCACCAGAAAACTGGAGGGGGCACTGTGGGCTCAAGTGATAGAGTGCTAGCCTTGAGCTGAGGAGCTCCAGAACAGTGCCCAATCCTAGAGTTCAAGACCCACGACTGAAAAGAAGTGGCCTTCCCACCACAAGGAGGGGATGGAATAGCACCCATTGTCCTAGGGAGCATAGAAGAGAAGTCAGGCCGGGCTTCCTGTGAACTTGAGGTCATAAGTAGGTCACCTGGCTTCTCTGTTCCTCGGTTTCCCCAGCTGCAAAACTGAACAAAGTGAAGGACCTCCTTCCTCTTGGTGATAGGGTACTAATGAAAGAGAGCCATGTTTCTGTTCATAATCCCACACCTGTTCTTTGATTAATAACAGGCCCCACCTGAGCCCTTTCTGGTATCTTTCTGTCATATGCTCACAGAATTGCCAAAACCTTATCTGAATGCTGCTCCCTCTCTGCCTAGCCATTCTCCAGAGATCTCTCTGTATAAATCCCTTGTTTCCTCACAACTATCCTGTGAGGATAATGAGGTCCAATGGTTGAGGCCCTACCAAGAGCTTCACGTGTGGTCAAGAATCCACTGCTATGGACTGAGTTTGGGATAATCCTTCTAAACCAACTACTGAGCATTGTGCCACATGTCTACCATCCCAACTACAGAGGACCAGGCTTGGTGGAGCATATCTTTCACAGGAGTACCGCGATCCAGCCCAGCCTGAGCATATATTTAGTTTCTATCTCAGAAATGCTCAAGACTGTAAGATGGATCATCAGAGCCGGTGAGAGGAAACAACTAGGTGGGTCATGGTGCCCCCAGAAGGATGTTTGACAATGGTTAAGTTGGTGTTGGGGCGGCTACTCCCCTGTGATGCTGAGAAAAGCTGTTGCCAGCTGCTCCAACTGGGGCAGCAGAGATGGCAACAGCATTGGGGACACATGGGCCTAGAGCAGAAGACTATGGGCAGGGACCATGTCGGGGATTTAGGACGGCTGGCAGCACACCATTGCCTGAGTTTTGAAACCAGGCACCGCATGAAGGGAGGGAAGGGGCCGGGTGGGGTATGAGCATCAATTTCCTACTATACTCCAAAGTCACCTCAAGTCTCTTCTGCACCACTCAGCCACCTCTACCTTCCTCAACTACTGGTAGTGGTGTAAAGTAACAGGGAATAAAAGTGTTACCTGGCAGCAATGGAATGTGGGCTTGGCCAGCATTCTTATATCCTATTGGTCAGAAAGAAACAAGAAAGAATGGTGGTGTGGCCAGAATCTTGTGAAGCAAGCAGAATGGGTGAGTGTCAACAGGCCATACTGGGGCAATTTGAGCTGACAGGATGTTCCCAGGACCTGAGAATGAGCCCCAGGAGTTAACAAAATAAAAACAGATTCACATGCAAATGACAGTATGATAGTAAATACATATCTTTATAGAGTGCCAGAGATGTCTATACATTATTCAGTTATATAGACTATATTCCTACCAATTCCTGAGTATTCATTATGTGTCCATATAATTAATGTTATTGTTTAAATCCTTAAATTATTAATGAAAGCACTCAGTGTCCTGAAATTATTGTGTTCCTGTAAGTAATAATATTCTTTTAATGCTTCATAAATATTAAATAAAATCAACTAAAATTCTTAAATGATGCTGTTTAATTTTATAGGATCATCATGCACTATGAACTCATTCAACTGTGACACTGGCAAAATTCCAGTGTTATTCCATTGGT
Organism: Dipodomys spectabilis; assembly: GCF_019054845.1. NCBI lineage: Eukaryota > Metazoa > Chordata > Mammalia > Rodentia > Heteromyidae > Dipodomys > Dipodomys spectabilis. Next base: position 98,437 of record NW_024871332.1, read on the forward strand.
TGGGAACCAGTTTCTTAGTATCTCTTGCCACTGGTTGGTGTCAGGACGGGGATTCGAGATGAGGGCCTATGTTGCCACATGGGCTTATGGCTTCCCTGATAGTCTGTCAGCCTTCAGCAATGCAAGGTGAAGTACCCTTTGCAACAGTGTCATTCAGACCCAGAAGGGTCACTGTGCAAAGGAATAAAACATAAAAGGCCAAATTTTTTCTGTGCATTGTTTTCCCTGCAAGACCTGGGATTCTAGGATCACAGGAGCACCTGCGTGTCCAGTGGCTTCACCCCATCCTAGGGTGATCGAAGCTGTGGCAGACTTGCGAAGACCTGAGTTCAAACACTTTGCTGAGAAAAAAATTAGCTCCCTGGCTTGCAATTCACACAGATTATTCTTACAGGCTTTGGATTTGAAATCAGAATCTGGGTAAGTCTGCAGCAATGTGGATAAAAGGGAAGATCACCTTACATGAAGATAAAAAGTCAGGCCTGTTCACTAGTCCTGAATTCAAGACCCAGCCCTGAAATACATACTATTTATATATATTGTAAACATAGGATTTATACTTACTTATAGATGTTCAGTCCATACGTGTTTGGTGTGGTTGTTCCTTGTATCTTTTGTTTTATTCATTTATTTACCATTGATTTTACTATGATGAAACCCATTCTGTTTAATACATTGATGACAACCTATCACAGAACATCTAGATTTGTAGAAATGTTCTCCATCAGGCCTAACCCCCAGGATTCTTAGAGAAAAAGAAAAAATGTTTCACACTCTCCTTCTTACTCCACGATCCACTTGCTGGTAGTGCTGGGATCTGACCTCAGGGCAGAGCAAAACCAATTGGCCCATCAGTGAAGGTGATCATACGAACCTGTGAGCAAGTAAGGTGTGTGGCCAATCCCAGAATCTGACATTGATTCCCAGGATTGTCCACTATAGTCATAAATTCATAATTTAAACATAGGATCTATAATGACATACATGTGTGGACAGCATCTTGTTTTCAGTGCAATTATTCTCCTTATTTTGTCTCAATTTCATGGAGGTATTGTGTATTTTAATAACTTTGGTGACAGGTATAACTGTGCTGACATGAATAACAACTTGTTCCCATGGTTATAGGGTTGTCTATGCATTCTCCATCATATTAGAGACCCAGGACTTTCACAGGAGAGGATAAAAAGCACAACGAGTTGCTTCTGACATCAGGATGAATCTTTGGTCAGTGCTGGGATTTGAGCTCAGGTCTGGGTAACTCTGTTGCACTGTGCGGGAAGGAGAAGCTCACCATCTTTGAAGACTAGAATGTCAGGCCTGGTGCAGGGCCTGATTTGAAGCCCCAGCACTGGACAAAATAACAAGCCCACCTTTTTTAAACATAGGATTTCTCTTTAACTACAGATGTGGTATACATCTTTCATTCAGTGTACTTATTCTTTCTATTTTGTGTCTTATTCATGGATGTATTGTGTATTATATTGTGTATGGAGTGACAGATATAACTCTGCTGACATGGATGACAACCTATTCTCCTGGTTAAAGTTGACTATATAGCATTCTCCATCCTCAATGAGACCCAGGACATTCACAGGACAGGAAAACATGTGCCACCATAGGCTTCGCACATCAGAATGAAGCTTTTGGTAGTGCAGGAATTTGAACTCAATGCCTAGCAGGCCCAATTGGTGAATGGGTCATGGTGAGCACACCAGGCTGTGAGCCACTAAGGAACTAGGCCATTCCTGGGACCTTAGATGGAGCCCTGGTGGGGGCCAATATAGTCATAAATTCATAATTAAATAGAGGATCTATATTTCCAAACATGAGTGGGCGGCATCTTGCCTTTGTTGTAGTCTTTCTCTTTGTTTTGTGTCTTGTTCATTGATGTATTGTGTATTTCCTTGAGTATAGGATGACAGATATAACTGTGGTGAACTGGATGACAACCTATTCCCATGAGTATAGAGTTGCGTATACATTCTCCTTCCTAGGTGAGACCCAGAACTTGCACAGTACAGGAAAACAGATGCAATGACTGGCTTCTCACATCAGGGTGAATTTTTGGCAGTGCTATGATTCGAACTTTGGGCCTAGGAGGCCCAACTGCCCAATGGTTCCACTTGATTACACTAGACTGTGAGCCACTAAGGAGCTGGGCCGTTCCCAGGAACTGAGATCAAGCCCCAGAAAGGCCAAAATAGTCCTCAATGATCATTGAAAACTAGGATGTATATTCACATCCGTGTGTGGACTGCATCGTGCATTGAGTGTAGTTATTCTCTTTATTTTGTATGCTATTCATGGGTGCATTATGTATTTTCTTGAGTATATGATGACAGGTATAAGTGGGCTGACATGGATAACTTATTCCCATGGCTACAGGGTGGCCCATGCATTCTTCATCCTTGCTGAGATCCAGGACTTGCACAGGAAAGAAAACAGGTGCAACGATTGACTTCTGACATCAAGATGAATCTTTTGGCAGGGCGGAGAATCTGAACTCGAGACCTAGCAGGACCAAGTGGTGAATGGGTCCACATGAGCACACCAGCGAGCACACCAGCCTTTGAGCCACGAAGAAGGTAGGCCATTCCAAGGACCTACGATTGAGGCCCCGCCCTCAAGGGGAGAGCGGGGAGCAGTCATCCATTCATATAAGGTGAAGGTAGTATGCAAATAAGTACACATTTGTATAGAATAGGAGAGAGGGTAACCTGTGGTGGAATCCAATCTATGTGACTATCGATTCTTGCATCTTTCCTGATGCCTCCATTTCATGACTGTGATGATTATTGTCATGCTTCATCAACTGTTCTTTACAAATAATCTATACCCCATGAGTCTTGCCTATCATTTCCTACTTACATCATGCACGAATTACTCATTCACGGATGAGATTGATCACATTCCATGACTCATCCCAGGTTCACAAACGAGTATCTCAGGATCTCCCGCATTTCCCTCCTCGTAGGGGGGCTGAATTCAAACCTCAGGCCTGGAAAAGATACTCCTTATATACTTTTTTTTTTGGTCCACACGTGGGCCTGAACTCTGGGCCTGGGCACTGTCCCTCAGCTCTGCACATCAAGGCTAGCGCTCTACCACTTGAGCCACAGCGCCATTGCCGGCTTTTTTTTCTGCTTATGTGGTGCTGAGGAATCTGGCCCAGGGCCTCATGCATGCAAGGCAAGAGCTCTACCACTGTGCCACCTTCCCAGCCGTCCTTATATATATTTTCAATCTGATTTATACTTCCGTACAGATGTTCAGTCCATATTGTATTTGGTGTGGTTATTTATTTTATTTCTTGTGTCATTCATTTATTTATAATTTATTTTATTGACTCTGATGACACCTATACCATTTATTACATTGTTCACATCCTATCACATAACATCCAGATGTTAGATGTGTTCTCCATCATGCCTGGCAGTCCCAGGATCTGAACTTAGTGCCTAGGAGGCCCAATTCATGATTGAGTGAGTTTGAGCATGGTAGCCTCTAGCCAATGAAGATGTCAGGTGGTTCCCAGGCTCTGAAATCGACCCCCAGGTTTGGCCAAAAATCGATACATGGATAGGCAGACGGAGGTATACAACTAAATATATATTGTTAAAGAGTTCCATGGCAGTCTATCTATGATAGAAGGACACCTACTATGTTCCTACCAACTCTTAGGTATTTATTATACCACCATTGAAGGAATATTATTCTTTTCACACATAATAAACTATTAATGAAGATCAATCAGCACTCTAGGATTATTGCATCCAATTTTTGAGTAGGCCGATGCATAAACTACTCTTTAAATCGGTATTCCTATGCATAAAAATGAGTCTCTTGTGATCTCCTGTTATTGGTATCAGGACTAGGATTTGAACCATGGGCCTATGTTGACAGGTTGGCCTATGGCTTCACTGATGGCCCACCAGCCACCAGCAATGGCAGGTCAGGTCCTCATTGCAGCTTTGTCATTCAGACCCAGGATGGTCACTGTGCAAAGAAAAAAAAAATCATAAAACCCCAGCTCTCTGCAGCTCACCATTTTGGTGCTTTCCAACTTTGTTTTCTTCCTGAAAGGCCTCTGGCCCAAGGATCTCATGATCAGCTATGGGTCCAATGAGTGCACCCCAGCCAAGTGAGATCCAAGCTGAAGCAGAGTTTCCACGACCTGAGTTCAAGTCCCATGTTTGGCCAAAAAAAATAGAAAAAAAGAACATATAAAAAATTAACTATTTAACTAAATTTTAAAAAATGAAGCTCCCTGGTTTGGAATTTTTGCCAGTTTTCTTTCCTAGCCTGGGATTTGAACTCAGGGTCTTGGTAAATCTGTAGCAATGTGAACAAAGAGTTGCCATTCCTTGAGTTCAAACCCTGTGACAACCAAAAATGAAAAACTAAGTCTCTGACCTCGGCAGGGGGAGGTAGTTGTGGAGATGGCAGGGAAGGGATGGTAGGGGAAAAATACAGGAGGAGTAAACAATGCTCAATAGGAAATGTACTCATTACCTTGCTCCTGGAACTGTAACCCCTCTGTAGAACATTTTTACAATAAAAAACAACAAAAAAAGACACAATGTAGTTTTCAGAGAAGCACTTTGCAGGTAAGAGATGGATGTTTGAATAGCTGTACAAAACTACACTGCTTTTTTTAGTGTTCAGTATGGAACTGAATAAACATAACTGCTTCCATTAAAAAAATTAAGTCACTGTCGTGGAACTGGGGCCAGTATTTCTGCCATTGCTAGTTTCTGAGCTCTCCGTCCAGGTAACTCTTTTGCATCATGGGTGAATGTGAAGCTCACTGTCCTTGAGGGAAAGAAATTCAGGATAGAGTTCTAGAGTTCCCAGGACCTGAATGAAAGCCCTGCAAAGGAAGAAATATTTCTATACATGTGTAATACATGATATATACTTATATATGCATGTTAATTTCATATTATGATTTTTATTATTGATTTTGTATTTTGTTTTTCTTTGATTAATTTTTGATATTGTATTTAGTATTATACACATAATATTATATTTTGCACATCTATTATAAAATTATACACAATAATTTAGGGCATTGTCTCATTTTAATTAACATTTTATTAAGTGTTGAAACATGATACATAATTAAGTGGCAGCATTTGTCACAGTCTTCACATGTTTAGAGTTTCTCCCAAGTATGAGCTTTGAGTTCAAGCCCCAAGCCTGGCAAAAAAACAATTGAGTATGGTGAGACATATTATACTGGAACTCAGAGGAGGGATGAGGTTATAGGTAAGACATAGGGTAGAGGGCAGGTGCTGGTGGCTCACCCCTGTAATCTACTCAGGAGTATGAGATCTGAAGATCCCAATTGCAAGCAGGAAAATCAATATGAGCCTTTTTTGTCCAATTAAACACCCAAAAAGGTACAAGTAGAGCTGTGGTTCAAGTAGTACACTGTTAGCCTAGAGCACAAAACCTCAGGGGTAGCATCCAGGCCCTGAATTCAAACCCCTGGACAGGCATACACACACACACACACACACACACACACACACACACACACACACACACACACAAACACAAATACACACATATACACACACACCAATATAGAGCATTTGCCAGTCGGCCTGCACAAGTTCCATCTCTAGCAACTCAATATTAAAAAAAAAAAAAAAAAGATGGAGAAGGGAAGAAATGACTTGCTCCAGGAAGTGATATACCCAGTGCCAAAATTCCACAGTAGTTCTAATATGTGGGTACAAGATAGACAGCTTCAGGCAGAAGGTATAGCATGGCAAAGGTCCTGAGGTGTGCGGTAGAGCAGGTGGTGTGCGTGGTATGAAGGTTCTATGGCTTCAGAAAAGTCTGGCAGGAAATTCAAGGCTGGGTCAAAGTTGACTTGATTCACAGGGCAGAGGGTGAGGTCCCAGAATGGTGCCCAGGGGGAAGATTAGCTTGGCTTTTCGCCAAGGACCCAAAGCCATTTCCTGTGGCTGGAAACCTGTTTTCACAGCTCCTGACCTTCAGGCCTTCTTTGCATGGAGGAGTCAGGGCAAATGCAGGGAAGAACTCTTACTTTAGAATAGCTTCTAGCCCAATGCCATCAGTGGCTCAACCCCTGTAAATCCTAGCTACTCAGGAGACTGAGATAGAGATCGAGGGTCAAGACAGCTCAGTAGAGGAAAGTTAATTAGACTCTTCTTGCCGATTAACTAGCAAAATCCAGAAATGGAGCTGTGGCTCAATTGTTAAAGTGGTAACCATGAAGAAAAAAGTTTAGAGACCAGAGCCCAGACCCTGAGTTCAAGCCCCAATACTAGCACAGGAAAATTAAAGAAAAGATTTCAGGAGCTCCTAGTACACTGTGGTGTAATGCCAGATCATCCAGGCACAGGTGGCTCATGCCTGTCCACCTAGTGCCTCAGGAGGCTGAGATGTGAGGATCACATTTCAAAGCCAGCCGAGGCAGGAAAGTCTTGGAGACTTTGATCTCCAAGGACCCTACAGAAAACCGGAAGTTCCTCTGTGGTTCACGTGGTAAGATGAAGAGCTGGGGGACAGCGCCCATAGTTCAAACCCATTACCAACCCTGGCCTGCTTGAACCTTACTCTGTAGCTCTAGGCAGAGTACTTTCCAGTGGGCCTCTGAGGGTCTCCTAATGTCTAGGTGTCCTACAATTCTTGGTAGCAGCCTTTTTGGAGGCCATTACCTACATAACAGGCCACAGTGCCAGAGAATTATCGAGCCTTGGAGCATGAAGATCATCAGAATGGCATCTGTCATGGGTGCAATGTGGATAGGAGTAGTAAATCATTGTCTCAGACCACGGTTTGGAGCCAGGAGGGGCAGGAGCATAAGATGTTACACCAGATAATGTCCAGTTACACGAGTATCACAAGAGAGCAAATTTGTCAGTCAGACCTTGGGCGGGTGTTGAGTTGGGCTCATGAAAGTTTTGTAGTCTCAGGAATCCACAGCCAACTGGCTGCTGCTTGTAGCAGTAGCTATCCCAGGAGTCTGAGGGCTCGGTGCCCTGCTTTCCTCACCAGTGCTTGGGGAAAGAGGGTAGATGAAGGTCTGCAAACATGAGGCGACTACCAAGGAGCAACCCTAGTGTACTTCCCTTGAACCTATAGCCCCATGTTGAGATCGAGGTGCAGATTCCATGGAACTTACTGCCATGGCCCAAACCCCTGAGCCCAAGAAGGACTTAGGGAGAAACCACATGATCTGGCTTGAGAGTTTACTGTGACTATGACTCAGGACTGCTCCACAGTTGTAGCTCAGCTCATCCAGGTCAAAACTATTGCCCCAGAACTTTGAGGTACTGGCTATACCAGTCTCTCATCCCCCAGTTCCCTGGCCCTTGAATCTAAAGTATATGCCTCTGTATTCTGGGCATCCGGAATTGTCTAGAAGGACCTGAGAGGCCCAGCTGGGGCCAGAAGATAGATTTGCTTACGATAAGGTATATTGACATTTCCTAGACATCAAACAATACATCTAAGCTACCTTGGCCTCACCTCTCATGTAGCCCCAGATTATCCTTGTTTGGGGAGCCTTCAGTTAGCTATCAAGGTCGAGTTGGCAAGATCCACTGGCAACCACCCTTCTCCCACACCACTACCAGCCTTCTGGGAGGGGTCCAGCTAAGAAAAGGACAGACACAGCAGGACTGACCCAGACCACCCAGAGGCAGGAGAGAACATATGCCAGCCGGCCCTGAGGACCCAGAATCCCCTGGATGAGGACAAAGTTATGGACAGCTAGACTTGGGTCCCAAGGAAAAGCTGGAAAATGCAGGTCTCTGGCAATTTAGGACTCATTGTAGACCATGATAGGGGACTAAAGACAAGGTTGTTATTAAGGAAGGCCACCATCCAAGGTCAGGAAGAGGCAGACAAGCACCCAGGAAGTGGGCAGAGAATGATGAGGGAAACACACACACACACACACACACACACACACACACACACACAAACACACACACATGGGTAACCCAAGGCCTCAGCAGTCCCTGAGCAACTGAACATCACAACCTCCGAGAAGATGGCACTACCATCCTCAGACTGAATGTTGACAAACTCTGAACCTCTCACACATCTGGAATGGCCCATAAAACAACATGGCATTTCCTGCTGTACACACCACTATGAAGAAAACTTAGCCATATTATTTTGGTTGTTGATCATGGGGTTTGAACTTTGGGCCTGCGTGCCGTCCCTCAGCTCTACAGCTGAAGGTGTGCACTCTACCACTGGAGCCACAGGACCACTTACAGTTTTCTGGTGCTTCACTTGATTTAAAGTCTCACAGACTTTCCTACCCAAGCTGGCTTTGAACCGTGATCCTCAGATCTCAGCCTCCTGAGTATCTAGGATGACAGTTGTGAGACTCTGGCAGTGCCTGGTTTCAGCCACCTTCTTACAACCAGGGGAAATCCAACTTAGGCCATAAAGCACATGCAACCCTTCACTTTCAGACTTTGATACCAGTATCCAAAGCCATTCTTCCTTGGTTTGTGAGAATATAATCGACACTACCCTCCAACCCTGCTCCCATTTGCCCACTCCCTGCCTACGATAGTCCACAACTTCTGGAGTTCTTGGTAAGACAACGCCCAGCCTGCTGTAACTTCACACTCGGGCAAACTTGGGGAGTTCGTAGAAATGGCTGTACATGGAGGCCAGAACCTAGTGTCCCAACCACAGCAACCCCACTCCTTCACCATCTCTGGCAAGCAAGGGGTGTCTTTCTTACTTGTTTTTTTTTTTTTTTTTTGATGAGGGGCTTGAACTCAGGGCTTGGGTGCTGTCCCTGATGATGAATTTTGCTCAAGGGCAGTGCTCTTCCACTTGAGCCATGGTACCACTTCCGGTTGGAGACTGGAGATGAGACTCTCATTGGACTTTCCTTATTGTGCTGGGAAACAAGACCCTCTGCATCTCAGCCTCCCAAGTAGCCAGGATGACAGGTGTGAGCCATCAGCGCATGGCCTATGGTGTCTCATTCTTTACAATTTCCAACTAGTCCTTCTCTAGACACTACCACCTAGACCCTCCTCTACCTCCCTCAGAGACAGCAAAGGGAGGCTCAGAATCTGGAGAGGGCCATGGGCAATAAAGTGCCCCCTTCACATCACTACCCATTTCTAAGCTCCCATCCACTTCTTCTGGATGGCCTGGTTGTCTGGATCCACTAGGACTTCTTAGGCCTGCCCTTTATCCCCCGCAATGATCCCCTAGGGCCAGTGCTGGGCTACCGGAAATGCATCCTCCTTTTTGTGAGTGGGAAGCAGACCTGGGTGGGTTTTATACTTCAACAGCCTACCTACCTTTGAGCATTGTTCTGGCTCAGTCTGGTGCCGGTTTCCTCCTTATCCACAGCAATGACTTTGCACTGTCACAGAACAAATGTCCCCCAGGAGGTGTCGGATCTATGGTCTTTCCTCTGCACACTGCTCCCTCTCCCTGAAACGACACACTGCACCAACGTGAAGGAGACATAGAGTGAATTCTGTTTCTTATAATCAGGGTCTAGCCAGATAGGTGGCAGTGAGGATCAGAGGATCGGGATAGTGCTGTGCAGTTGGACAATGGGATGCCTCCTCATCCACTTTCCTTTAACTGTCTTAGCAGAGGGTAGTGGGGAAGGACTCACCAGACAGACTGACAATGAGTAACCATCACGGTCTACCCCAGGCACAGAGGGGTTTACCAAAGGGATCTAGTTCGACAGTCCCGGCGAGAATGATCCTGACACACAGACTACCTCCAGAAAGAGAGGGTCACCTTGGGTCCCAGCCACATGGGGATGCTGAGTCAACTCCTCCAGCACACATTCAACAAGTTACTGAGACAGAGACAGAGACAGAGAGACAGAGAGAGAGACAGAGAGACAGACACAGAGAGTCAGACATACATACAGACAGACAGACAGACAGACAGACACACACACACACACACACACACACACACACACAGAGACAGGATAGCCCAAGGATTCAGCAGTCCCTGAGAACAGAAACGTGAACTCCCTCAATTAGGATCAGATCCCACCCCCTAGAAGGTGGCAATACCGACATCAGACTCACTATAGACAAAATATTGAGACTCACACATATCTGGAATGTCTCATAAACCAGCATTGCATTTCCTATCATACACACTGCTATGTGGATAACGTAGTCACTTCTTTTTTTGTTGTTGGTCAAAGGGATTGAACTCTGGGCCAAGGTGCTGTCCCTCAGCAATTCATCTGAATGTGAGCACTCTCCCACTTGAGCCAAAGCAACACATCCTGTTCTCTACTGGTCTATCATCAAGTCTCACAGACTATTCTGCCCATGCTGACTTGTAACCATAGTCCTCAAATCTCAGCCTTCTGAGTAGCTAGGATGAGAGTTGTGAGCCACCGGTGGCTTCCGGCTTCAGCCATCTTCATATACACAAAGGAAACCCATCTCGTCAGGTCACAAACATTTTGCAACACCTCACTTCAGATTTTGATACCCAGCATCCAAATCTATCCTTCAATGGAGGATATAAAGACACAAAAATCTCACACCTGCACCCCTTCGCTCACTCCCTGCCTGTTAAAGGACACATCCTCTTAAAGCTGTGGCTTCAAACGGGCAAACTTGAGGAGTTCTTACATTTGTCTGTACAGTGAGGCCAGTACTTGGTCTCCCAAACATAGCACCCTCCCCACACCCCGACACCTCCACCATTATTTGAAGGCAAAGATGTCTTACTCTCTTTCTTTTTTATGTTGTGAGGCTAGAACTCTGGGCCTGGGTGCTGTCCCTGAGGATTTCAGCTTAAGGCAAGCACTCATTTCTTGAGCCACAGCACTGCTTCTGGTTTTCTGGCAATTCCTTTTATGTAAGAGTCTCAGGGTCTTTCCTAACCAGGCTGGCTTTGAACCTTGATCCTAAGATCTCACCTCCTGAGTAGCTAGGATAACAGCCATGAGTTGATGGCACCCAGTTAAAGAAACTTTTCCATTCCTGTCATCCTCTCCCCTCAGGAGACTGAAATCTGAGGACTGGAGTTGGATACCACTAAGCAGCAAAGCCCGTGAGAACTCTTTATCTCCAATTAAACACCCAAAAAAGCTGGAAGTGGAGCTGTGATTCAAATGGTAGAGTGCTATCTTGGAGCATAAAAGGTAAGATCCATGCCCTAGGTTCAAGCTTTTGCTAGCATAGGCCCAACCAAGAAAGGAAAGCAGGTGGGCATATGGGAGCTCAAAGTTAACACATAATACTCAGGACTCCCAGAACAGACCCCATCCAGCTCTGATTCTCTATTTACTATTTCCTACATCATGGCAGACTTAGATGGGACTGACCATGCACAAAATTGGGACATTCAAGTACAATCTCATACTGAAGATCCCCTGACCTTATCAAAGACTCAGGATCTCTCACTGTCCTGCCTCAGCACTGGGCAGTGAGGTAAGGTCTAGTTATCCAATCACATGATATGGGAACTAAAGGATTTCCTGGTCAAGGGATGGAAACTGGGGAGATCTAGGTCCCTCTTGTGGAGGTGTAAAGGGCTGCTCTATCCCAGAAATGTTCCTATGTTGTGAGTATTATCAAGGAAACAACCCTGTTCAGAGCCCAGTGCCTCTGGTTTTCCAGCTCTGCCACACCTTCAGCCTGCTCTCTCTGAATCCCAGATCTGCCATCTACACTAAAGACTGAGCCAGACAAGAGACCCACTTCCTGCCCTCATTCCCAGGCTGTCCTGTGGCAGTGGCATGCATACCTCAGACTTTGGTGGAGGAAAGAACACCGGGGGTTGTATCATCAGAATGAGCCCTGGAAATTACTAGTCCCTAAGGATGTACTGCACAGGTATCCTGCAGTGAACGTCAGCCAGGTTGTCAATGATGAACCCAAGGTGCCAGGACCTTTAATAGCAGTGTGGCTGGATCAGAGGCTGGTAGTCTATGTTGCCAGGTGAGGTCATGGCTCCAATGTCCTGACACACGTGACCTAGGATCATTCTTCCTCTTCAAATTCCTACTTATCCTTTTACCCGCTCCCCCTTGAAACTCTCTCACCCAATAGCTCCCTAGCCCTTGGAAACTTTCTTCTTATCTGACCAGAAAATAAACTCAATGTGGATGGGGATAATTGAAACTTGGTGACCCACCCTGTGCCCTAGGTTCAACCCGAGGCTGGTTCCCTCTATAGTCGGTGACCACACAGCTCCTGAATGGCATAACGTTGCTGAGGGTTCAGTGGCTTGGTCCTACATACTGGCTTTGGTCTCAGAAACTGTCCCCACAGAGATTGTGAATTATTGGCTCCCTTGATCCAGGGACTCCAAACCAAGGCTTGCATGTTCTCCCTTCTTCCTTCCTTTCCTTTTTTTCTCCCTCTGTCATTCCCTCCTCTCTCTCTCTTTACTTTCTTCATGTCAGTCCTGGGCCTTGTACTCGGAGCCTACGTGCTGTCCCTCAGCCTTTTTTCTCAAGGATAGCTGTCTATGTCTTGAGCCACACATCCACTTCTGGTGTTTTGTTTTTGGTAGTTAATTGAAGACAAGAGTCTTACAGGCTTTCCTGCCTGGGCCAAAAGCCTCAATACTCTGATCTCAGCCTCCAAAATAGCTGCGATGACAGGCTTGAAGCACTGGCATGCAGATCAATCCAAGGGTTCTACATGGGCTGTGGAACCAGTCCTGGAACTTTTCACTGTCTATGACCCCCCAGAGCCTGGTGCACACTGTAATGGTTTGTTGGATACATAAATGAACATCTGTCTATGACAATACTACAGAAAGTCCCATCTGATTCAGGTAAGAATACTCTGTGTGGGAGGGGAAATGAAGCTTTATGAAGCTCTCCAACAGTTCTCCTTCCTATGTCTTACCCCCTCCTGGTGCCACCACACTTAACTCTTTTGGCTCTGCGGGTAGGAGCCACTATGTACTTGCTACATTCCAGGGATTGTGGGATGCCTATCTTTTCAAAGATCTCTGTCCAGCAGCTGACCAGCTCTGTGACACTCAATTCCCCACGTATATGTGAATGAGGCTGCTGTCAGCTGAAGGCCTGGCTCAAGGGGCCTCCTGTCCTCCCCCCTGGGGCCAGCCAGGATCATCCATCACATCTGGACCCTAGGTTTCATGTTGCAGAGGAAGGATCCTTGAGGCAGCCTGGGTTCTCTAAATCATCCAGAGTCCAGTACAGGTGCTGGGAATCATCTCTGCTCACAGCTGACAGGCTGGGGATGGAGAGGTCACAATCTCTGCTCCCCACAATGTCCTCGAGTGGGCGGTCACCCTAGGTAGATTCAACAGCTGCCAGAGAAAGGCAGTTAAGGTACAACATTCAAAGCAGGAGACAATCTGGCTTGGGAACTCTGCCTGTGCCGCTTTGAACATCATTGTTTGACGGCTGAAATCATCCATCTAATTTGATCCAAAATCCCAGGCATTAGTGGAAATTGCCAGCTTAAATTTAAAAATCCTGGAAAATGTGGTATTTAATTTGTCCCAATCAAACTTAAAGGGTTCTAAAGTCAGTGGTCCCTTTTTCCTTCCAGACAACGTATAGCAGGTTACAGAAACTGGCATTCAGCGAGCCCTAGCTAACTGCCACCTCCTGATACCTAGTGGGCTCCAGTAGGGGGAATGGATTTGCCTACCACTGCCCAGCTGGAAACAGCCCAGGTGGGACACAGATTGGATTCTGCAGGACTTCAGGGAGGATTGACACTGGGCACTGCCCCAGGAGGGTATCATCACCACTAGTGGGGGCCCGCAGCCCTGTGCCCGGATGCCCACAGAGACCGTTAATGCCCTAGATATGGTTCCACTCTCATCCACTGTCATGGTGAACCATCTGCCATGTCACATTGTCCGCCAGTCCCCAAAACCTCATAGCTTCATAGCCTCTGCCCTATCCTTTCCCTCATCTCGTTCCCAAATTATGTTGGGGAGACACATTCCAAACCCTTGAATTACCTCCAACTAAACACACAAGAGCAGAGTGTCTGGCTGGAAGAGTGTGGCTGTGATCTCATTCGCCTCACCAAACTTCTGTCTGGGGATATAAAGACAGGGGTCCACTCCAGTCCAGGGTTCACACCGTTCTTCTAGGGGAGGCCCACTCAGGCCCAGCAGCTACTGTGGGCGACAGAATAGGGGGAAGAGAGAGGTGGAAAATGGGAGGAAAGTAATGTCTACAGAAATCTTTCATAAAGGAGCCATGAAACTGTGAAGAAGAAAACAAAAATTGTGGCTGGGCTTGTACTTAGTACTGATGAAGAAAGAACAACAACAAATAAAGACACGGAGAGAGAAATAAAATGCTTTTGCTGTTTTGAGACATGGTGACTTAAATATATTTTCATTGTTCTCATCTCCCTGCTCTCCCAACATAGACACAGACTCACAGACACACACACACAGACACACACACACACACACGCACACACACACACACACACACACACCTCCAGAATGGTGACAGATGACTCTTCCATGCAGCACCTGCAATTTGCCAACTGATCACTCACCTGAGGACAGTCAGGCTGTACAAGAGAAAGACTCTCTCTCTCTCTCTCTCTCTCTCTCTCTCTCTCTCTCTCTCTCTCTCTCTCTCTCTCTCACACACACACACACACACACACACACACACACACAAACGCACACACACATACACACAAACACATACACACAGACTCAGAGTAGTACCTCTCCTAAGTTTGTTGGTTCCTCATCTGGGACAATGTATTAGCTGGAGCACGTGGGTTCCCATTCTCCATTCCCTTGTCAGAACCAAGGGCTCCAACACAAGGAGAGCACCACTCTAAAGACACACCACGACCCTGCCTCTCCCCTTCTCCAGGGCCAGACCCTTCCCCTTGGAACAACCAGCCTTAACTCCCCATTCACTAATACCCTAGGCCAGGACACTGGGTGAAGGAATCCCAAGGCAGGTGGCTCCTCAGAGCCAGGACTGAAACAAGCAGTGGGTCATGGGGTCCCAAGGGGGGTGTCTGACCCAGGGTGGGGGGCAATGTTGAGGAAATGGATGTGGTCCTAAAGGCTACATACATGGACAGACTCCTACTTCCAGCCTCGATGCTTCTGCACAACTGGGCAGATTCTTGGTGAGGACTAGGAGACCAGATAGACACGGAGCACCAGCAGACGCTGGCAGAGCTGGGAAATGTGATCACCCTGTGAGTACTGTTGACAGCTGGGGTGGGGGGATAGGCCGGGTATATGTGTGTCTGAGGGTGTATGTTCCTCCCACATATTCACCTACTATCTGACCCCCAATGCCCTCACCACCCTAATGTGCTTTTCTGGGATCCTCCTTAGATGAAAGGGTGACTGAGAACAGAGAAGAAGGGCTCACACAGCAAGGGAGGCCTATCTTCTGCATCCAACACCCCTCATTCCCAGAAAAAAGGAAAAGACCCAATAAGGCAGGTGCACAGGTGCTGTTCCCCACCTCTGACTAAAGCCACCAGGTTCCCACCAGGGAGAGGATGGGTGCAGATGTGGGACTGTGTGGCTCCCACTGCTCCAGCCAGGGGCTCAGTGGTGAACCCTTCTCACCCATTCCGGCATCTCCGTTTCTAGGGATACTGGCCACTAGGAATGGGGATGAGTTCCCAGAGTCAACACCCACTCCCCCACCCCTCACTCCTGGGGCGCATGTGTGGCAGACTGGCCTGCCTGGTGCTAGGGAGCTGTGGTTGGGACACAAGAGAGGAGGTGGGATTTGCAGGGGAGGGAGTGGGAGTGGTAGGGGGAGGTCGCAATGTGCTGACCTGCGGGTAGCCACTCGTGCTGCTGGGAGAATCTGTAGGCTGTGGTTCTCTGTGCAGCGTGCAGTGATGGCAGTGGCATGGTGGATGCTTGGGCCCAGAGCAGAGGACCAGGGGCCGGTACCAGGTCAGGGCCTTAAACCCGCTGTGGGCACACCATCACTGGATGACTCCAAGAGGCGCCGCAGGTCTGAGCCAGTGGAGATGTAAAGCTGCAGGGAGCGCAGGAGATGGGGCAGGGGCAGGAGCTGGTGGATGGCTGGGCTGAGCATGCCCCTGTTGCAGCTGAGCTCCCAGTGCAGGGGCCTAGGACTCAGGGCATACCTAGCCTCTGAGCCTCCATGGGGTGGTGTGAGGGATGTGCCTTATGTGCTGGCTTTGTGTGCTCTGTGTTCCTGGCCCAGACCCATGTTCCTACAGCAGCAGAGGCATTGAGGCCACCATCCCTGGTGCATGTGCCTGCTCTTCTCTCTGCCCCCCTTCTCTCCTGGGCTGCCCCACCCCTGCTGCGCAAGTGCTCCAGCCCGTGTGTGCCCCTGGCTGCAGCAGATATGTGCCCCCTCAGCCATGCCCTGTCCTCCCCTGGGTCACGCCTCCTTCCCCCTCAGCCATGTCCCCATCCCTGGCTTTGTGTTGTCCTGACTCTGCCCTAAGGCTACCACGCCATGGCAGAAGCAGCCTCACCTCAGGTCAGGGCTTCCCCCCAACCCCAGCAGCTCCCCAGGTGCGGGGGATCGAATCTCTTCTCAGCCGAACCGCTGAGGGACTCTTCTCCATCCACCCCACACACCAAGCAGTTGCACGGTATGCCTCCATGTTTGTTTGTGTGTGTGTGTTTGTTGGAGATACCTATAACTACCTCTCAAGGACTCAGAACAATTTTAAAAAATAGCACAAAGAACCCTGTGTAATGGACTCAGCACAATGAGCCTTTGGAAGGACTCAGCACATAGCAACCTTTGGGATACTCATGGTAATCTAATGACTAATAAGATAAGACATGTCATTTTGACATCACTAAACTTACATATCATAGTATTATTACATCATATGTCATAGTGACATTATAGACATATTGTGCCTATTCTGTGATTTCATTCTATTTCAAGTGAGCAATATTGGTGGATATCAGAAATCCATTATGACCTCAAAGCCATTGTGACATGAAAATCCCTTTGTGACATCACAGTGCCATTGTGATAATAACCTTTTGTGACATCACAAACTGGTCCTGTCCATTGTGACCTCATCACCAATGTGACATCACAAAGCCATTGTGATATCACATTGCTGGTGTGACATTACAATCACCTTGAGACCTCCCAAACACATTATGACATCTTTAGCACCTTTGAAAAAACACATGACCTTTGTGACATGACAGTCCCTTTGTGTATCCATATCCTCATTTTGAAATGTCAATTGAGATCAGATATGACAAAGAAATATCACAAAGAATTTACAATATAATCATCGGTGGGATATCACATTGTCATTATGACAACATCAGCTCATTGTGACATCACAAATCTGTAATGACATCATACCACTATGACATCACATGGTCATTGTGATATCATATATACATTGTGAATGCCTATTATGTGATTTCATTATATTTGAAATGTGGCATGTGGGTTCATATCAAAAACACATTTTGACTTCATAACCATTGTGACATCACAATCCCTTTGGGATGTAACTTTGAAATTGTGATATCTTTAAGCAACTGTGACAACTCAAACATGTCCTGTCCTCAAAGGTTTTGTGACATTGCCACTGTGTTATGTTGGGCCCATTTATAGCTCAATCTATTTTCGACCTCATATTATTTCAGAAAGACATGAAATATTAGAAATATACTTTGACATCATGAGCATAGTGACATCACACTGCTAGATGTAATGATCATTGTGTCATATTGTCACATCATAACTCTGTTCTCACTTCATCACATTTGTGCCAACAAATGCTTTGGAATCCTCACAAGCCCATTCTAAATTTATATACTCATTGTGAGTTAATGACAATTGAGGTCTGGAATGCCATTGTCACATCACCAGTCTACTGCGACATCACAAAACAATTTTGAACTCATCACTATTATGGCATCACCAATTAATTAGAATTTGACATCATATTGCAATTGTGATATTACTGTACCATCGTGTTTTCACAAACCTATTATGACCTAATCACAACTTAGAAAATGCATGGCCTTTGGGACATCAAGCTCCTTCTGTGAACTTGTATCATTGTGAAGTTGTAGTAATTGAAATTTGAAATGATATGTGATATTACAAACTAGTTTTGACATCATTAACCCATTTTTACATCATTAACACTTTGACAACCAAAACCTGTTAGGAACTTTAGCACTTTGGACAAAAAACATGGCGTTTGTGTCATCACAGTTCATTTGTGCATGTCATGGTGACTTCATTCTCATGTCCTCACTGCAAACTGATAGCAATTAAGATCTGACATAACATTGTTACATCACAAACCATTTATGATATCATCACCAGTGTGATATCAATCATTATGACACCATCAGCACACTGTGACATCAACAAGCTACAGTGACCTCATAGCATTATGACATTGCATTGCCATTTTGCTGTCTTAGACACATTGTGAATGTATATCCTGTGATTTCATTCTATTTAAAATGAGGCATGTCAGTTGATATCAGAAACACATTGTGACCTCATAACCATTGTAACATTATAAACCCTGTATGACATCATAACTGGTATAACATCACATTGTTGTTATGACATCTTTAGTTTATGGTGACATCACAAAATGGCAATGACATTATAACATTTGCCATTATGTCATTGTGATATCATAGTCACATTATGAATGCCTAATCTGTGATTTCATTGTATTTGAAATGTGGCAGGTGGGTTGATATCAGAAACTCATTGTGATGTCACAACCATTGTCACATCAAAATCCCTTTGTGACATCAATTTGGCAATGTGACATCACAATGGCAATGTGATGGAACTAAGGCATTGTGATATCACAATGGTCATGAACACACAATGGGTTTATGATATCCACCGACATGCCACATTAGAAAGAGAATCAATAACATAATAAGCAAACACGTGTCTATGACATCAGAATAACAATGTGATGTTGCAATGCTATGATGTCATTGTAGTTTTACATGTCAAAATGAACTGATGGTGTCATAATGGCAACATGATGTCACAATTATGATGTCAGATAAGATTTGTTATGTTTCCTTTGTATGTCTGATGTCAGTTGTCATTAGTTCCCCATGAGGTTATGGATACAAAAAAGGTTCTGTGATGTCACAGAGGCCATGTGTGTTTTCAAAGGTGGTTATAAGTCATAATAGTTTTGGAATGGCACAATGTGATCCATAATGTCACAATGGAAATGAGATGTCCCATTGGGTTTTTGATGTCACAGTGGTGATGAGGTCACAATGGCTTTGTGATGTCACAGTTTGTTTGTAATATCAGAATGATATATCCAATTTCAATTACTCATAATTCAATATGAGGATACCAGTTGATAGAAGAAGCTTCATAGTGTGAGGTCATACTATGTGAAAACCCAACGGGACAGTGATTTCACAATGACAATGTGATGTCTCAACATCATGTTATAATAATGTTTTGATTTCACAATTGGTGATGTCATACTGATAAGGAGGTTATAACTTAGTCATAACTTGTGTGATATGCTGCCATTAGGATATTTTAGGCTTTTACTAAGCTTATAATCTGTTTTGAAACTCATAATTCAGGTATGACATATGATACCAGAAATTGACTCTGACATCATCAACACTTTGACATCATGAACATTGTGACATCACATTGATAGACATCAAGACAATGGTGGCACGTTATTAACTCACAAATCTGTTAGGACTTTATCATATTTGTGAAACACATGACTTTAGAGACAACACAGTCTCTTTGTGAACTCATATCTTCATTGTGAATTAATGACCTTTGAAATCTGGCATGCCATTGTGACATTTCCAACCAATTGTGACAGCACAAACCTATTATAGTAGAAACACATTGTGATCTAACAGCCATTGTGATAGCACAATCCCTTTGTGACCCCACATTTCCATAGTGATAACACTAACCCACTGTGAAATTCCAATCCTCTCAAACATAATCCAGGTATGAAATGTGATACACAAATCCAGTGTGACATCTAGATTATGGTGATATCACACTGATAGATGTTATCAGCATTTTGTCACATTCTGACAACACATACCTGTTAGGACTTCATCACTTTTGTGAAAGTACATGCATTTGGAGACATCAGAGTCCCTTTGTGAGCTCATGTACTCATTGTGAGTTAATGACAATTGAGATCACGTGTCATTTTGTTATCACCAACCCATTGTGACATCACACAATGAAATTGGACATGTGATTATGAGATGCGACTTCACAAAACTATTAGATTTCATCACCAATGTGTCATCACAAAACCATTGTGAGCTTTCATTGCTATTTGACATCACTATCACATTGTGACATCGCAAACCTATTAGGACCTCTTAGCACCTTTAAAAAAACACATGCCCTTTGTGACAACACAGTCCCTTTGTGGAACTATCCCTCATTATGAACTGACAATTGATATCATACATGCCAATTTAACATCATGAACCATTTTTGACATCACCAGAGTGACATAACATTGTCATTATGACAGCATCAACTATTTTTGACATGACAAAACTACAATGACAAGATAGCATTATGAGATCACATTGTCATTGTGATGTTATAAAAAGATTGTGAATGCCTGTTTTTAGTATTTTTTTTGTCGGTCGTGGGGCATGAACTCTGGGCTTGGGTGCTGTCCTTGCTCTTCAACAGTAGGTGAGCGCTCTATCACTTGAGCGACAGAGCCACTTCCGGTTTTCTAATGGTTTTTATTGGGAATAAGATTCTCATAGACTTTCCAGTCTGAGCTGGCTTTGAACCGCGATCCTCAGATCTCAGACTCTGGAGTAGCCAGGATTACAGGCGTGAGCCACCGGCACCCAGCATTTTCATTCTATTTCAAATTTGACATGTGTGTTAATATCAGAAATGTAATGTGACCTCATAACCACTGTAACATCATAAATCAGCAATGATATCAAATTGTCATTATGACACTATCAGCTCATTGTGACATAACCAAATGACAATGGCATCATAGCATTATAAATCACAGTGACATTGTTACATCATAGACTTAACAGTGTGAAGTCCTATTCTGTGAATTCATTCTATTTCAGAAACCCATTTTGACCATATAACCATTGTGATATCACAATCCTTTGTGACGTCACATTGCCATTGTGATATCATTAACCTGCTGTACCATCACAAACCAGTCCTGTCCTTATTAGTTTTGTGACATACTGCCATTGCCATACATTAGGCCCTTTGTGAGCTCATAATCTGTTTTCAATCTCATATTTCTGGTATGACATGTGAAATCTCCTGTGACATCAAACTGCCAGATGTCATGATCATTGTATCACATTATGACCTCACAAGCCTGTTAGAATGACATCACATTTGTAACAAAACATGCCTTTGGAGACATTACAGTCCCTTTCTGAACTCATATATTCATTGCCAATTAATGACATTTGAGATCTCTCATGCCACTCTGACATCGTGAACCCATTGTGACATCACAAACTTACTGTGACCTCATCACGAGAATGGCATCAACAACTAATTGTTGTATCAAATCATTATTTTGTCATGATATTTTGGTATTGCTGTTGTGGTATCACTCTCCCATTGTTTTTTTACAAACCTGTCATGGCCTCATCAGATCTTAGAAAATTCATGGCCTTTGAGACTTCAAGCTCTTTCTTTGGACTCGTGTACATATGACCTCTAAGGCAAGGAGACAAACCATCGAGTCACATTTAAAATAATAAACCAGGGAGGATTGGGGGGGAGGGGGGATGTGAAGGGTAAACAAAGGAGGAGGCTGCAACGCTTGATAAGAAATGTACGCATTATCCTGCCCATGTAATTGTAACCCCTCTGTAAAGTATGTTCACAAAAAAATAAAATTAAATTAAAAAAATAAAATAATAAACCATTTTTCAATAGAAAGGGGACTGTGATTACCTTATCCTGGACTGGATACCCAGGTTCAAGAGCAGCCTTGACCACCAAAGCTCAGACCTCCAATGGGCAGCCTCACCCTTTCTTAATTGTTATGCAAACCACCAGCCACTAAATTATGATCTCCAAAGTTGCAAACCTCAATGGGCAAGGATTTTTCTCTTTTCCATTCATCCCTCCTTCTCTACAGACCTGTCATTCCTTCCTGGTCTTTCCCTTTTTCCCTTCCACCACTTCCTTCTTCTCTTCAGGTCTCTCCACTCTCCACAGGCCTGCCCTACTCTTCCCCAGTGACCACTTGCCAACCTTATGCTCTCCCTCAGCTTCCTTTCTTCTCAGGTTTTTCCTTTCCTGCTGTCTTACCACTTTCTTCCATCCGGGTCGGGTATCTCCCATTTTTATCTCCCCTTACAATGCTCTGAAAATGAAACTTATATATAGGTTGTACCCCTCCTCCCTCCAACGGATCTCAAGCCTAACAGTTTTCAACCATCACTTCCAAAACTGCCCAATGCTCAATCACTTCTTGACAGCTCACCGTGTGAGGATCGACACCTTCACCTTTGGCGGCATTCCCCACACTCTTTGGTGGGCCAAGCCAAGAATTTACAATGAATATCTGCTCCCACAGATAATTCTGGCCCCACTGATTATTATAGTATCCTCATAGTGAATTAGAAGAAATTGAAATTGTATGTCATTGTTATATTTCCAACTTGATGAGACATCATTAATTCTTTGTGACCTCATCACCTCGGAGACATCACAAACTCATTGTGTTATCACATTGCCATTGTACCAACATATCACATTGTGAAATCCCAAAACTATTATGACCTCAGAAGCTTTGAAAGAAAGCATGACCTTTGTGACATGACAGGCCTTTTGTGTACTCATATCCTCATGTTGAGTTAATGACAATTGAGATCAGGCATGCCATTTTAACATCGCAAAACCTTTGTGACATCATCACCAGTGTAACATCACATTGTCATTATGATAACATCAGCCCATCATGACATCATAAAACAACAATGACATCAAATCACATGTAATTGTGATGTCACAGATACATTGGAATGCCTATTCTGTGATTTATTCTATTTCAAATGTTGCAGGTGGGTTGATATCAGAAATACATTGTGACGACATAAGCATTATAATATCACAATACCTTGATGACACCACATTGCCATTATGATATCACTAACCCACTGTGACATCACAAAACACTCTTATCCTCATAAATTTTTTGACATGCTGCCAGTGTGATCTCTTTGGCCTCTCTAAGTTCATAAATTGTTTAAATCATAATATTTCAGGCGTGACATGTGATATCAAAAATCCACTGTGATATCATGACCACTGTGATATCACACTGCCAGATGTCATGGCCACTGAGTCACATGAGGACCTCAAAAACATGTTAAGACTCATTACACTTGTGCCAACATGTGCTTTTGGATACATCATTATCCGTTGTGAACTTATATTTTCATTGTCAATTATTCATTGTCAATTAGAGATCTGGCATGAGATTGTGACATCACCATCCCATTGTGAAATCACAAACCTATGTGAACTCATCACCTGTATGGCATAACCATACATTTGTGACTTCAAAACAATACTATCTTATGTAATGGTTGCATCACATTGCTAATGGGATATCTCTGTCTCATTGCATTTTCACCAGCCTATTATGTCATCATAATAATTTACAAAATTCATGAACTTTCTGACTTCTAGCTCCTTACTTGAACTCGTATCTTCATTGTGATCTAGTAGAATGAAATTGGACATGTAATGGTGATATTACACATTCATTGTGACATCACTATCCAAGTGTGACCTTATCACCACTTGACATCACAAACCCATTGTGATATCATATTGCCACAGTGATATCATGATCACTTTGTGACATCCCAAACTTGTTGTGACCATTTAGCACCTTTGAAAAAGCACATGGTGTTTGTGATATCTTGGTCCCTTTGTGTAACCATGTCGTCATTGTGAACAAAGACAGCTGACATCAGACATGCCAGTGTACCATTACAAACCCGTTGTGACATCATCTCCAGAATGAGCTCCCATTGTTGTTATAATACCATCAGCCCATTGTTACATCCAAAAATGACAATGACATCATGGCATTATGACATCACATCAAGAACATTGTGATTGCCTATTCTGTGATTTCATTCTATCACAAATGTGGGATATAGGTTGATTTCAGAAACCCATTGTGACCACATCATCATTGTGACATTACAATCACTTTGTGAACTCATATTGACATTGTGATATCATTAATGCAATGTAACAACACAAACCTGTCTTGTCCTCATACATTTTGTAACAAGTGACTACCTTGCAATGACCTGGATGCCAAGAGCTAAATTCAGTCTCAACCATGAACCCTCAGACCTCCAAATAGCAGTTCAACCATTTGTTAACTGGTCTGCAAACAACCAACCCCCAAAATAATGTCCTCCAAAGCTCCACACTTCAAAGGACAAGGCTTTTTTCCTTTCTCTTCATTCTCCTTCTCTACAGATCTGTCCTACCTTTCAGGTCTTTTCATTTTTTCCTCCCACCATTCCATTCTTCTCTTCAGGCTGCTCTACTCTTGACAGGCCTGCCCTGCCTTGTCCAGGTGGCCAATTGCCGTCCTTCACTTCCTGCTCTCTCTCAATTTCCTCTCCTCCAAGGTCTTTGCCCTCCAGCAGTCTCATCACTTCTTTCCATCCAGGTCTTTAACTTTTTTCTCTCCCTTTCTCTTGCTCTGAAAATGCAGCTTATATATAGCCTGTACCCTTCCCCAACTGCAATATGTTTCTTGCCTTCCAGTTTTCAATTATCACTTACCAAATATCCATGCCCAATCACTTCTTGGCAGCTTACCATGTGGGGCTTGACATCCTATCTCCTTCAGCAGCATGTCCTGCCCCCTCCAGTGTCATGCACCCCCCCCTCCATTTGTTCAGACTAGGAGGACATGATGTCTATCTGTTCCCGTGGATTATAGCGGCACTTCTGGTGTCCTCATGGTGAACTAGTAGCAATTGAAATTAGACAAATAATTGTGATATTACAAACTCGTGACATAACTAACCCATTGTGACCTCATCACCACTGTGACATCACAAACCCATTGTGACTTCACATTGTTGTTTTTGATGCCAGGATCACATTGTGACATTCCAATCTATTATAACCTCTTATAACATTTGAAAAATACATAAGTTTGTGATATCAGTGTCCCTTTGTGTACCCAAAGCCCCACTGTGAAATATTGACAATTGAGAATCAGACATGACAGTTTGTGAGATCATCATAATTGTGACATCACATTATCATTTTTATACCATCTACTCATTGTGAAATCACAAAACTAAAATGATATTATAGAATTATAACTTCACATTGTCATGGTGACATCATAGACACATTATGAATGCCTTTTCTGTGATTTCATTCTATTTCAAATGTGGCATGTAGTTGATATCATAAACAAATCAGGAACTCATAACCATTATGACATCACAATCCCTTTGTATATCATGTTGCCATTGTGATATTACTAACCCGCCGTGATATCACAAACCTATCCTCTCATCATAACTTTTGTGACATGCTGCAATTCTGATACCTTAGGCCTTTTTGTCCTTCATTGTGTCAAATTCTGACATCACAAACCTTTTTGGATTTCAATATATGTGTGACAACACATATTTTTGGAGAAACCACAGTCCCTTTGTGAACTCATATACTCATTGTAAGTCAAGACAAACGAGAAACATCATGTCATTGTGACATGCCTAACACATCACCAATATTTTGTGACCTCACCACCAATGTGGAATCATCAATGAACTGTGACAAAAAAAACAGTATGTTGACATGATGTAATGAGTTGACATTGTGATGGTGATATCACTGTGCAATTCTATATTCACAAACCTAAAATGACCTCTTAACATTTTAAAAAATTCATGTCCATTAGTACTTCCAGCTCATTCTGTGAACTTGTATGCACATTGTGAAATAGTAACAATTGAAAATGGACTTGTGTTTGAGATATTACAAAATCATGATGACATCAAAAGCCCATTGTAACCTCATCACAACTGTGTATCATAAAGCTATCATGACCCCTAAGTACCTTAGAAAACACACATGGCATATGTGACATCATAGTCCCTTTGTGTACCCATACCTTCATTGTGAACACATGACAAATGAATTCATATATGCCATAGTAACATCACAAACCCTTTGTTAACCCATCACCAGTGTGACAACACATATTCATTATTACACAATTACCTCCTTGCAACATCAACAATTTAAAATGACCTCATAGGATTATGATATTTATTGTCATTGTGATGTCATAAACATATTGTAAATGCCTATTCTCTTATTTCATTCTATTTCAAATATTGCATGTGGGTTGATGTCAGAAATATATTCTGATCTCATAAGTATATGGCATCACAATCACTTTGTGACATCACAGTGCCATGGTGATATCACTAACACACTGTGACATGAAAAACTTGCCCTGTCCTCATAAGTCTTGTGATCTGCAGCAATTGTTATGTCTTAGGCCCATTATGAGCTCATAATCTGTTTTCAAACTTACAATATTTCAGTTATGATATATGATATCAGAAATCCGCTGTGACATGACCATTGTGACCATTGTGACATCACACTGACAGACATCATAAACATTGTGTCACACTGTGACATCACAATCCTCCTAGGACTTCATAACATTTGTGAAAACACCTGACTTTGGAGATACCACAGTCTGTTGTGAACTCATATTCTCTGTGATTTCATGACAAATGAGATCCATTATGCCATTTGGATATCACAAACCAATTATGACATCATAGACCCCTTACCGTATGGCATCACCAATTAATTGTGACATCAAAACCTTTTCTGATGGCACAATGTGACACGATGATCATGACATCTCTCAGTGTGATGTCACAATGGTCATGATGTCACAGTTGATTTCTGTTATCTCAAGTCGTACATGAATTATGAGGTTGAAAACAAATTATGAGGGCAAAAATGTCTAAGACATCACAATGTCAGCATGTCACAAATGTTATGAGGACAGGAGAAGTTTGTAATGTCACATTGTTAGTGATATCACAATGGTACTGTGATTTCACAAAGTGATTATGATGTCAAAATAGTTTGTAGGCACAAAAATGTGTTTTTGATATCAACTCTCATGCCACATTTGAAATACAATGAAATCACAGAATGGGCATTCACAATGTGTCTATGACATCACAATGAGAATTGTTGTCATAATGCAATTCTGTCATTGAGTTTGATGATGTCACAATGAGCTGATGCTCTCATAATGAAAATGTGATGTCACACTGTTGAGGATGTCACAAACACTTTTTGATGTTATAATGACATGTCTGATGTCAACTGTCAGTTCACAGCAAGGATATGGGTACACAAAGACTACACAAAGACTGTGATGTTGAAAAGGGTATGTGATTTTTCAAAGGAGCTAAGAGGTCATAATAGATTTGAGATGTCACAATGGAATCATGATGTCACAATGACAATGTTGTCACAAGGGGGTTGTTATGTGATCGTAGTAATGATGTCAAAATGGGTTTGTGATGTAATACCACAATCAAATTTCCAATTTCAATTGCTACTAGTTCACAAGGAGGATACTGTAATAATCAGCAGGGCCCGGTAATCTATAGGGTCCGATAATCAGCATGGGCCCATCTCCTGGTCAGCTGGAGAGGACAAAGAATGCCACCAGAGAAGGTTAGGCATCCTGTGGGAGGGACTGTTGAATTAATCACCACTGTTAAGAAGTGATCACAGCTGTTAAGAAGTGATTGGGCTGTGGGCAGTTTGTGATGTGATAGTTGAAAACAGACAGTTGGAGTGGAGAAGGGGTACAGACTTTATATAGCCTGCTTGTTCAGAGCAAAAGAAGGTGAGAGAAAAAGGAAAAAGTCCTGGAAGGAAGGAAGTGGTGTGATAGCATAAGGGGAAAGACGTGGGTGGAGAGGAAGTTGAGGGAGTGCAGAAGGTGAAGGATGGCAACTGACGAGCCTTGTAAAGCAGTTCAGGTCTGTGGAGAGTCCTAAAGAGAAGAAGGAACTGGTAGAAGGGAAAAAGGAAAAAATCTCGAAAGAGGTATAGGTCTGTAGCAAAGGAGAGACAAAGAGAAGGGAAAAGAGGCTTTCCCTTTGATGTTTGGAGCTTTGTATATCATAATTTGGGGGGTTGGTAGTTTGGAGAACATTTATCATATATAACGTGTCTCGATGGATTTTCTTGAACTATAGAGGTCCTTATTTTTTAAGACTCCATTGAGATAATCCATTTGGATTCCATCAGACCTTGGCCCCAGGGAAAAATCCCCATAGGTGAGTGTCAGCCCTCAGGGTTGAGAGTCTACCTCGAGTGTTTCTCCCCGGAGGTCCAACATGGACAAAATTCATTTATGTACCTTTAGAGGTGCATGTTGGCAAGCTTGCCAGCTTGTTTTGGACACATCTGAAAGCTATTTGTGGCTTCCTTGGGACGCCATCTGTAATCTACTTGAGAGATAATGTAGAGCTTCCGTGGGAAGCCATCTGTAACGTGATCAAGAGCACATCTGCGACTTCCTTGACAAGCCATCTGAGACCTACACTGGAGGTTATCTGGGGCCTTCTACAGGGGCCATCTTGGACTATCTACAGAGGTCATCTGGGACTTCCTCAGGAGGCCACCTGAGACCTCTTCAAAAGTAGTCATTGGGACTTCCTTAAGAGGCAATCTAGGACCACCTCCTGAGGCCATCTGGAGCTTCTTTGGGAGGTCACCTCAGGCTACCATGATGAGAAATCTATGACCGTCTTTGGACACCACCTGGGACTTCCTTGAGAAGCTATATAGGACCTTCTCTGGAGGTCATCTGTTGCTTTCTCAAGAGGGTTATCTGGAACTTCCTCTGGAGTTCACATGTGGCCTCCTTGAGTGGCCATTTGGGAGCTACTTCAGAGGTAATCTCAGCTTCATTATAAAGACATCTGGAAACTCCTTTGGAGGTCATCTGACACTTCTTTGGGAATTGATTTGGAACCTCCATGAGAGGTCATCTAGGGCCTCCTAGGGAGGACATATGTGACATCCTCCAGAGGTCATCTATGGCCTCCTCATGAGGCAATCTGGGACGTTCTCCCTGTCATCTGGGACCTCCTGTAGAGGTCAACATTGAGAGGTATGGGACATGTGGGTTGTGTCTGTGGCTCTTGGTCTTTGTAGTTCTATCAGGTGTCCTGTATGCACCTGTTTACTCCTTTTCTCAGGATGGGAGAACAAGGCCTTAGGTTGTCATATCCAAAAAATATTCTCCATCAGGTTTACAGAATCCCTCAGAGGAAGATGCACTGATGTACTCTCTCTCCTATTCTTTGTCATCAGCAACTCTAATAAGTCCTCCCATACCACAAGCGGTTACTTGTAGCAGCCTGAGGTGGTACAATGTGGTTTGTTACCCTTATTACCCTTGAGACAGTAACATGGAGGAGATGATGGGCAGGACCCCTTTCTAATATATGTTCCATTAACAAGTAGTGACCTGTATAACTGGAAACAGAAAAAGCCATCCTTTTCAGAAAAAAAAAAAACAAAATAGGGGCTCATTACCTCATTAGAGACTGTAATTTTCACACACAAGCACATCTGGGATGACTGTCATCAAATTTTACAGGTGCGTCTCGCCTGGTAGAAAAGGGAGTGCATACTGTTGGTGACTTGACGGTAGTCCTTGGACCAGAGAGTAGCCCCCCTATTGAACCAGACTATTTGGAGCTAGTCTTTCCCCAGACTTACCCAAGCTGAGACTAACAGCAGTCGAGATATAGAGATGCTTAGCAATTATTTCCAGGTTTAGCTAGCAGGGATACCATAGTGGCTAGAAAGCCAAGTCTTCAGTCTAAGGTGAGTGAGATGGTACTGTTCCCCAGTGAGTACCCTAATGCTTTTTCTGGAACTTCTCCCAGAAGCCTATAGGACGTAAAGTCCTGGAGAATCAAAGAGTCCTAAATATGGCCTTTGCTACCAAGGCAGCCACAGATATTAGAAGAAAGCTTGAAAAGTTAAGGTTTTGAGGTAAAGTGGTTGCCCAGTTGGTGTTTGATAACAGAGACACCCTGAAAAAAAAAAAAACGAGTCTAAGAAGCGAGTTTGAGTTTTGGTAGGAGCACCAGAATAGGGATCAAGAAACCTTTGGCAAAGACAGTACAATTCATTTGCAAATGGCAGTTGGGAACCTCTAGGACTAGATTAGTGAGCTTAATGCAAGCAAAATGGACATTAGGAAAAGGAATGTCCAAGGAGGAGAAAGATAGAAAATGACAGGTTACGTAGTCACATTAACCACCTGGAAAATGTAAATGACAGGTTAAATAATCACAGTAACCAAATGGAAAATGTGTTCATAGCTCTGGAGAAACATGCAAAGGACCTCTGAATTCCATTAAGAAGTTATGGCTATAAAAAAGGAGCTGGGGTGCTGGGAGGTTGGCTTAGTGGTAGAGTGCTTGCCTTGCATGCCTGAGGCCCTGGGTTCTATTCCTCAGCACCACATAAGCAAAAAGAAAAAAGCCAGAAGTGGCACTGTGGCTCAAGTGGTAGAGCGCTAGCCTTGAGCTGAAGAGCTGAGGGACAGTGTCCAGGCCAGAGTTCAGGCCCCACGACCGGACCCAAAAGAAAAAGAAAAAGGAGCTGGACCTGATATAAGAATATATTAGGTTGAAATACATGTCGATTATAAACTTTGAAAAGTGTCACCAAAAATTCAAAGCAACAGAGAAAGAAGGAAAGAGTAGTTACCAGAGAAGACGGGGAAATGCTGTGTCATAGAAGATGAGGCCAAGAAAAGAGAACAGGAAAATATCAGGCTCAAGAAAGAGATTGTTTCTCTTCAGAAAGAGTTAAAGGACCACTTGCTTTGATATAGAATACCATGGAAAGGGAAAGAGCATTAGGAAGAAAAACAAAAGAGCTAAACAAACCGTTGAATGATCTGTCACAAAAATACACTGAAGTGGAAAACTAGAAAGAGAAACTACTAGAGTAAAAGCCCCAAAAGACTGCTGAGATCATCACCATGAATGTAATGCAGAAGCATCGTGTCCCAGTGGAACAAGTGGGGGTGGGAAAAATACCTCTCAATAGCACCTTTGTGAACTTAAGGGAGGAGCTGAAGAGCAAGCAAAGGTGTTGTGAGAAGGAGCAGCAGTTGGCCAGTCAAGGGAACTCTCCTGTGACCCTGCCAAAACACTTGCAGATTAAGGAGCAAATTGAGAAGGATAGTGGGATCATGAAAGCAAGTTTGAGATAAAAGGAGGAGAATAAAATGGAAGAAGTCTCCAAGGTTCAGAGTACTATACAAGAGTTAAAGAAACTAGAGACCCTAAGATACAGGGAAACATCTGAGCTGATCATGTAGCTTGGGAGACCATGCTAAAACCAGTTGGTTCTCTAGAACTACTAGTCATCAATATTAAAGGAAGAAGCAAAAACAGTGGTAATAAGTGTGCAAATGTTGACACTGAACTTGTGAAAAATGCATACAGGCTCAAGCTTTTTGTCAGTTTACATGTAGATATTTGCAACGTAGTAAATTGCCTGAGGACATTGCCTAAAAGTGTTTTGAAAACCAGTGGGGCCTCAACCTGACAATACTTTATAATGTGGTAGGTAATTTCCAACAGGTAAATGCTGAAATGCTGGAACATATGGAAAGAATTCATATGTGAGGAACCTCAGATGGTGAATTTGGGAAAGTGGACTCCACAGAGGTAAAGCCTGGAAAGTATGGCTATTGGTATCTGTTAGTAACAGTGGACATTTTTTTTCAGACTGAGCTGAGGCATGTGATAATACCTTGATTTGGCTTACCCTTAGCTGTGGGGTCCAAAGATGGCCTGCATTCGTGGCCCAAGTTCTCAATTATTAACTAATGCCCTAAGAATAAATTGGAAGCTACATCCCATTTATAAGCCTCAGAGTTCAAGCACTAGAAAGAATGAATATGACCTTAAAGGAAACGTTAACTAAATTAAATACAGAGACTGGCTATGGGTAGGTATGCCTCCTCCACTTCACTCTCCTTCGAGCAAGATGTATGTTAAAGCATTCAATCCCTTTGAAATACTTTAGTGTAGAACACTCCCTTGGGTTCCTAAAATTAGGAAGCCTATATTACAGGAAATGTCTAACTACAATCTACAGGCTTTACAACATATTCTTTTATGTACCTATCCTTTGGTAACTAAGGCCCACCAGCCGGATAAGAAAAACTCCACCTGAAATGGTGGGACCAAGAAGGTGATGGAACAGCAGGGAAACACCACAGCTCTCTCCAACCAAATACAGAGTTTGGATTTCAATGCTCTGTTTCTCCAAGTGACCCACCAAAAAAAGGCAATTACTCAGAGAGATAAAGGAAGTGCAAAAAAAAAAAAAAGGGGAAAAACCTACACAGACAGTAAAGTAGGAAGACCCTTCCTCCACCTTTTGTTAGTGATGGGGCTCCACGTTGTGCAGCTTAAGTGACGGGGTTTTGTGCCACGCTGCTTAACTGCCCCGGTTCTGGACCTTCTGAGGACCACACACCCACAAGCATCCCAAGTCTCCCAGGAGACTCCCAAGAGCTGGGTCAACCCAGAATATACAAACAGAAATCTCAGAAGGCAGAACTAGAACAAAGACTCCCCTCACCCACCCTGGAAGAGCACCTCTGCCTGGCTGATACAAGTTGCCAAGCCCAGTCAGGAGCAGTAGAAGCTGTCAGCAGTGGCTAACTACCCTAGACTCTCAGGGTGGCACCTCTGTCCTGCTGGTGTAAATAGCCTAGCCTAACCTGGAACAGCAGCAGCAGCTGGCAGTGGTGGCAACCCACCCAAAATTGGGGCACAATGCCTCTTGGCACTTGCCCAGACCAGCCCAGGGCAGCAGCGGTGGCTGAGGTGGAGACAGCTGCAGTGAACAAGTCCAGACCTGTCATGGTTTGTGCCTGTCCATACTGGCCTGCATAAGTGGCCTAGCCTAACCCGAGACAGCAGCAGTGGTTAACACCTGACTTTTGGTGGGGTGCCTGGCTTGCATATGTGGCCCAGCTGATCCTGGGGCAGTGGCAGCAACTGGGGCAGTGGCAGCAGCTGTGGCGGCAGCAGTGGCATCAACAGCAGCAGCAAAAAACTCTGGACCCATAGTGTGGTGTGGCGCCTCTCCATACTGGCTTGCATAAGCAGCCCATGGTGGCAAAGGTGGTGAACAACCCCAGACTTGAGGCAGGGTGTGGTACTGAGCAACCCCAGAAAAGCCTCATGACCTTTCCTACCTGGGCTGGCTTTGAACCTGAATACACAGATCTGAGCCTCCTGAGTAGCTAGAATTACAGGTACTCACATCAGTAGGGTTTTCCTCTTGCAACCCCCCTAACTTTTTCTAAAATAGATCATTTCTTAGTTCATACATGGAATTTAAGCAAATATAAGAGGATCGACATATAATACTCTGTATTCTGTCTGAACATAGTGGAATCTAACTAGTTCTCAATAACAAGGCATATAGTTGAAAAAAAAACACATGGAAATTAAACAGCACTCTGTTGAAAAATACATGGATCACAGAATAAATTAAAGAAGAAATTAAAAAGTTCTTACAATTCAGTGAAAATGAAGATATATCACAAAGAAACCAATGGGACACAGCGAAAGCAGTCCTGAGGGGCAGATTTATTGCTCTCAGTGCACACATCAAGAAAACTTAGAACAAGTAAACGATCTTATGATGCAACTAAAAATGCTAGAGAAACAAGAAAAAATTGAAACTAATGTTGCTAGACAGAAAGAGAACTGAAAAAAGAGCTGAAATTAATGAGACAGAGACTTTTGAAAATTATAAATAAAATTAATTTTAAAAGCTGTTTTATAAAAAGCCACTAAAACTGAGGGACCACTGGCAAGAGTAACTAACAAAATGAGGGTAGACCCAAATCAATAATATCAGATATACCACAGGAAAAATTACAACAAACATCCAAGACATCAAAACAATCATAAATAAATAATTCCAGACTCTACTCACAAAGGAAGGAAAATCTAGCAGAGATGGATGAATTTCTACAGAAATACAAATTGATACCCTCCCTTTCCTTTTCAGCCATTCTTCTCTACCAGGTATGGTGGGGGCAGCAGTTCAGAAAATAAACTTCTTTTCATGCCTGAATACCGTGTGGTGTTCTCTTCATGGGCTACATAATGAAACCTACCTGTTTAATATACCTTACAAATAGTGCCATGACTGGGATGAGGTTTTTGAGGTGGAAATGCTAGAATTTCCTAACCACCCCTTTTCTTCAAACCAAACTGCCTTGAGACACCATGTGAGACTTTTCACCAATAACACTGCTGGCCTTCACATCCACATCCACACACCACTTCTCTACTCTGGTGAATGAAACTACTCTCCATGGCTCTCTGTTGCTCAATCTCTGCTCAGATGTGGCACCATTCCAGAGAGCTCCTACGGCCTTTAGCAGAAAGGATGGTCATCTCTGAAGCAATGAATGCCTGGTTTAGGGGGCTAAGCTATTTCTCTCTATAGGGGTCTGGGGCAAGCCGGGACACCGCTTCTTCCTGGTCAACTCTCCGTCACTCACCAAACTGACTCTCTAACACATTTAATGGGGTCCTGCGAGTCATGCCCGAGCCATGAAACCCTGCTGATATGCCTCCTGTGCTCCCTGGTTAGCCAGATGACCTAATATTTTTTGCTTTTCTCAGATTTAGACAATTTATGCCTCAGCAATGGTACATTGTCATAAGTCTCTCTACTTTCAGGCTCTCTTTGCTCTCTGCTATTCATGTCCAACTTTCTAAATCTCTACAACTTTTTGGATTGTGCCCTGAAAAGTGCAACATGGACTGGTTCCCGGGTACGCCTCTCAAAGGCTAGCCAAACTAGGCTTGATTTTTTGTTCAGGCTTTCTTTACATTTTTTTCAGAAATTCGCCATCTTGAGTTTGCCATCTTGGCCACATGGTGGGTTAAGGTTTTGGCCCCATCAAACACTTACACTTCCAAGAAGCTTGCTATTCCTCCATCCATCTATTCTACTATGCATTGCTAACAAGTTGCTCTTTTCACAGACATTGGTAACTGAGGCCCAACCATCTGATATGCTTTGTTAGCAAAGATGTCTAAATATTGTCAAAAATTTTGAGTTTTGCCTTTCTTCTTTTGTGTTGTGTACTCTAGTACTGACTATGTGATTCTAACATATTGGGCATATCTGTGCTAAGACTCTCACATCTAACAAGTTTTGTCATTGCAGAATATTTGGTCAATTCTTGATAAGGACCAAGTAAACTCTACTTATTATATTTGATCTCCTTGTTGCTTTAATTGGAAATAACAAAGAGCTTTTGTGGAAAAGATTGCAGTGCAAGCCAGCCTGGGCTGAAAAATCACTCAAACTCCAACTCCCAACTAACCTTCAAAGAGCCAGGCTGTAAGCATGGCTCAAGCCTCTTATCTCTAACCAGTAAACACTACAAGTGGCACCATCACTCAAAGTGGTAGAGTGCTAGCCTTGAGCAGAAGTGCTCAGGGACAGTGCTCAGGCCTTGAGTTCAAGCCTCCTTGAATACTAACTGGGACTAACCAACCCAGCAATGAGCACCTAGACTCAGCCAGTCTGGGGAACAAAGGAACATGGAGAGGAGTAAGAGTAGATGATATCACATCAGCCACTTTGTGCCTGCCCTATCAAAATTAACCAGAGCCGGGAGGTCAATAGAAGTAAGAAGACTGCCCGTCTAATGTCCATACCTGTCTGCCATTCAACTGGACAGGAATTTATATTCTTGCCTTTGTTAATTGACTTCTTCTCTATATAGTTGCCAGGTGTCAGAAGAAGGCAAGGACATTTCTACCAACATTTTGAGCCCCAAGTCCCTTCCTCTTGCCATTTATTTGCTCTCTAGTATTTTTTTCAGTACCTCAATGCGTCATGAGACTTCTCCAGACTTCTTGATGAGACTTTCCTCCTCCAGACTTTTATTTTTGCATTATTCTTTTTTTTTTATTGTGAAAATAATGTACAGAGGGGTTACAATTACATGGGCAAGATAGTGAGTACATTTCTTACCATGCATTGTAGCCTCCTCCTTTGTTTATCCTTCCCATCCCTTCCCAGCTTCCCCCCGCCCCACCCACCGAATCCTCCACACACACCCCCCCACTAAAGTTGTAAAGTTCATTTTCAACATGACAACTTGTACTTCTCATTGTTGCAAGGGTCCAACTGTATCCTTATTTAAATGACGTGTTTTTCCCCTTCCCCTCCACAAATTATACCGACATCAAATACGGTGAAAGCAGGGGTTATAATGTGGGGGAAGGACATACAAAGCAACAAAGAAATAATCTTACAAATGCTTTAGAAATAAATGCATGAAAGACAAAAAAACATTTAAATACATACCTTAGGGTTCATTTTCCTAACATCACTTTATCTGACCTTTTCTGCTTGACTCATATATATACTAGATATTGCAAATTAGGGAAACCATGGGACCTATGTTTCTTTGGGCTTGGCTTATTTCACTTAATATAATTTTTTCCAAGTCTTTCCATTTCCTCACAAATGGGGCAATGTCATTCTTTCTGATGGAGGCATAGAATTCCATTGTGTATATATACCAAATTTCCTTGATCCATTCACCTACTGAGGGGCATCTATAAAAGATCCCGAATAGCAAAAACGCTCTTCAATGGAAAGAAAACTGCTGGAGGAATATCCATACCAAATTTCAAACTCTACTATAAAGCCATAGTAATCAAAACAGCTTGGTACTGGCATAAGAACAGACCTCAGGACCAATGGAATAGAATTGAAAACACAGAAATGAACCTACAGACCCACAGCCATCTAATCTTTGATAAGGGAGCTAAAACAATAGAATGGAAGAAAGAGAGCCTCTTCAGTAAATGGTGTTGGCAAAACTGGTTAACTACTTGTAGAAAATTAAAGCTAGATCCTTATATATCACCCTGCACCAGAATCAACTCCAAATGGATCAAAGACCTCGGAGTCAAAGCAGAAACTCAGAAAATATTACAGGATGGAATAGGAGACACCCTAGGTCTCCTTGGCGCACGCTGAAATTTTCTGAATAGAGACCTGGAGACAACAAATGAAAGAAAGGTTGGACAAATGGGATTGCATGAAGTTGCAGAGCTTCTGCATGGCAAAGGACATAGCTAGCAAGATCAATAGAAAGCCCACAGATTGGGAGAAGATCTTCACTTGCCATACAATGGACAAGGGTCTCATATCTAAAATATACTTGGAACTCAAAAAATTAAATCCCCCAACAACAAATCCTCAAAGAAACAACTGCCCAATAAATAAGTGGGCAAATGACTTAAAGGAATACTTCTCTGAAGAAGAAAGAAGGATGGTCAATAGACACATAAAAGATGGCCAATAGACACATAAAAAATGCAAATCAAAACAATATTGAGATACAACCTCACCCCAGTTAGAATGGCAAAAATCAAGAACTAATAACAACAGATGCTGGAGGGGATGTGGACAGAAGTGAACCTTACTTCATTGTTGGTGGGAGTGTAAACTTCTTCAACCACTTTGGAAAGTAGTATGGAGGTTCCTCAAAAGACTCCACATAGAGCTCCCCTATGATGCAGCAGTCCCACTTTTGGGACTCAATGCCCAAGTGACAGCTGTTGCCTTCTGCCTTCTCCCAGATGGGACCACATATCAGCCTTTTACCCTTACTGTCAATGCCATTTGCAAACAGGAAGTAGCCAAAAAGAATCTTCACCCTTTTTCATAATTATCAAATGGCTGGAATGTAAGTTCTGAAGAGGGACACCTCCCTCCCTGTTGGCTCAGTTTCCACGCAATATCTGTTGCATAGGTAACTGGAAGACCTGGAAGCAATCACCTTTTCCTGCTAGGTAACATCCTAGGCCACCTCTGGTCACATGCCTCCCATCTGACCTTCGGAGGGTTCCAGACCCTGAGGTCACTTCCGGATCCAGTGTGGCCACAATTTCCAGCACCTGGCCACACCTCTTCCTGTCCCTGGCCTAGATAAGTCCTGGATCAGAGGAGGGTCAACCCCCTTCCTTTTCAGTCATGCCTCTCCACCATGCATGGTGGGGGCAGCCTTTTGGTAAATAAACTTCTTTTCCTGCCTGAAAAAGAAGAAATACAAATTGCCCAAACAGAACCAAGAAGAAATAAATCAATTACAAATGTTAATAACCCACAATGAGATAGAAGAAGTAATAAGAAATCATATAACAGGAAAAGCCCAGGACCTGATGGATTTACTACAGAATTCTATAAGGCGTTTAAAGAGAAGCTAATACCCATACTCCTCAAGCTCTCCAGAGAAATAGAAACAAAGGAAATAATCCCAGACTCATTCTATGAAGCGAATATCACATTCATCCCCAAACCAGGCAAAGACCCAACACAAAATCTCTTTGATTAAGAGAGATACAAAGCTCCTCATTAGTATTGCAGCCAACACAATCCAGAAACATATTAAAAAAATCATACATTTTGACCCAGTAGGCTTCATCCCAGAGATGCAGGGATGGTTTAACATATGTAAGTCAATAAATGTAATCTATCACATCAACAGATCCAAGGTCAAGAACCACATGATTATCTCCATTGATATGGAAGAGGATTTTGATAAAATTCAGCACTCATTCATGTTAAAAGCTCTGGAAAAAATAGGAATAAAAGGTAAATTTCATAAGACAATAAAAGCCTTACATGGCAGAACAAAAGCCAATATTATGCTTAATAGGGAAAACTACAACGAATTCCCCTAAAAACAGGAAAAAGACAAGGATGCCCAGTCTCTCCACTCCTCTTCAATATAGTTCTGGAATTTTTAGCCAGAACAATAAGGCAAGAAAAATACATTGAAGGGATCCACATAGGAGAGGAAGAATATAAATTCACTCTTTTTGCAGATGGCATTATTTTATAAATTAATGATCCCTAAAGCTCCATCCCCAACCACTTAGAGCTTATAAACCAAATTGGCAAAGTACCAGGATACAAAATTGACCCACAAAAATCAGCTGGCTTTTTGTAAACCAACAAAGTACAAACAGAAATGGACATCAAGGAAGCAACCTCATTCACAATAACCTCAAAAAAATGTATTTAGGAAGTAACCTAATCAAAGATGTAAAGGGTCTATTTCATGAAAACTATAAAAGCCTAAAAAAGGAATCTTAAAGGATACCAGGAAATGGAAAGACTTCCTATGTTCCTGGACAGGCAGAATTAATATGGTGAAAATGGCCATACTGCCAAAATTAATAAACACATTCAATGCAATTCCCATTAAAATTCCAATGACTTACTTTACTGAAATAGAGAAAATAGTCCAAACGTTCATATGGAACAACAAAAGACCTAGCATAGCCAAAACAATTTTAGGCAAAAGAAAGGATGCAGGAAGGATCATGATACAGGACTTCAAGCTCTACTATAGAGCCATAATAACAAAGACAGCTTGGTACTGGCACAAAAAGAGACCCAAAAATCAATGAGACAGGTTAAAGGACCCAGAAATATAGCCGCATATGTACAATCAGTTGATATTTGACAAAGTAGCCAAAGACATACGGTGGAAGAATCATAACCTCATCAAGTACTGGTCCTGGGAAAACTGGCCACATGCAGAAAACTAAAAGTGGACCCTAGCCTATCACCATACACTAACATCAACTCAAAATGGATTAAAGACCTTAACATCAATCCTGAAACTCTGAAACTATTGCAGGACCGAGTATTAGAGAGACTTGGACTTATAGGCAAAGGCAGGAACTTCCAGAACAGATTCCCAGGGTCACAACAAATTGGAGAATGACTCGATAAATGGGCCAACCTTAAAATAAAGTTTCTGCACAGATAAAAAATAGCGATCAAACTAGAAAGAAAGCCAAATAATTGGGGAAAATATTTACCAGCAATAAATCAGACAAGGGTCTAATATCCATTATATATGGTAAACTCAAGAAACTAACCCTTTACAAACCTAACAAACCAATTTTGAAATGGTCAAGAGAGACTTCTCAGAAGAAGAGGAAAAACAGCAAAGAAACACATGAGGAAATGTTCATCATCCCTGGCTGTAAAGGAAATCCAAATAAAAACAACTCTGAGATACCACCTTATCCCAGTCAGAATGGCCCACATCCTATATTCAGCCAATGACAAATGTTGGAAGGGATGCAAAGAAAGAGAACCATTACTACATTGCTGGTGGGAATGTATACTAATAACAACCACTTGGAAAGAAGTCTGGAGGTACCACAGAAAGCTAAATAATGACCTGTCCTATGGACTGGCCATACCACTCCTAGGCATCTACTCTGAACAACAGGAACCAGTATACAAAAACACACACACCTTTATGATTATTGCAGCACTGTTCACAATAGCCAAGATTCGGAAACATCCCAGATGAGCCACTACTGATAAATGGATCCAAAAATTGTGGTACCTATATACAATGGAATACTATTCAGCCATTAGACAGGACAAAATGATGCCATTTGTAGGGAAATGGATGGAACTAGACCAAATTATTTGAGTGAGGTAAGCCAAGAACAAAGAGACAAATGGCACAGGGTCTACCTGATATGTGGATTCTAAAGCCAAAATGCAAGAAGGTATGACAAAGTAAATAGGACTTGAGAAACAAAGGACAGCCACTCTTTTTGTTGTATCACCCTTAATGACTCCATGTTCTTGACTATGTAGATGGTAGAAAAATGCACGCAACGGAGGGAAGCCAGAATGAGGAACAGAATAACTGGGAAATTGAACAACATACAAGAAAGGGTTCCATCAGCTGCACTGGACATAGAAGAAAAATAAGTAAGTAACCCAAACACAGTGATGGGAAGGGAGGAATGAGAGGGAAAGAGGGTGGAGAGAAGGGAATTTTTAGGATTTGGTAAGAAGGAATCAAGGATTTGATTGGACATGAAAACCAGTGGGGGGTGTATAAAGCAGAGGGGCTCTAATAATCAGCAGGGCCCACTTATCAATGTAGTCCCATGTCCTGGCCCACTGGAGTGCATGGGACATACCAACAAAGGGCCAGTGTATGTTGTTGGAAGGGGTAGGATGTCATCCTCACATGATTAGCTGTGAAAAAGTGATTGGGGAACGGGCAGTTTGTGAAGTGATGGCTGAAAACTGTTAGGCCGGAGACCCACTGGATTGATGGAGGGGTTCAACCTATGTATACGCTGCATGGTCAGAGAAATGGAATTAGAGAAAATCAAGGGAAGGAAGTGGTGAGACAGCAGGAGTGGAAAGACTTGGGAGAAGAGGAATTTGAGGGATAGTAGGAGGAAAAGTATACCAATTGGCCACAAGGTCAGAGAAGTGTAGGCCTGTGGATAGTGGAGAGACTTAAAAAGAAAAAGGAAGTGATGGAAGGGAAAGGGGGAAATGAAAGAAAGTCTATGAAGAAGGAGGGAGTAAGGGAAAAGGACAAAGCCTTACCTACTGAAGTTTGGAGCTTTGGAGATGATAATTTTGGGAGTTGGTTCTTTGCAGACCAATTAAGTATGTTTGGCTGCTCATTGGAGGTCTGAGATTTGGTGGTTGGGGTTGGCTTGTCATTGAGTGTACATCCCAGGACAAGGTAAATGCAGGCCCCTTTCGAGTGTAAATAAAGTTATTTTCAATGTGCCTCATTGGATTGTCTTGTGTTTTATGCATCATAAGTATACACAAATTACCAGCTCCTCTGGGACACAGCAAAAAGAATACTCCGAGGGAAGTTTACAGCTCTGAATTCCTACATCAACAAATTAGAGAGATCTGAAACCAACAATTTAATAAAACATCTGCACCTCCTTCAAAAAGATCAGCAAAATAAACCCCAATCCAGTAGACATAAAGAAATAATTAAAATTAAATTAGAATTAAGTAAATTAGAATCCAAAAACACCATAAAAAGAATCAACAAAACATAGAGTTGGTTCTTGAAAAAATTAACAAAATTGACAGACCCTTAGCAAATCTTATCAGAAAAAGAAGTGAACACACCCAAATGAACAAACTCAGAGACGAGAATGGGAACATCACCATCAGAACATTATAATGGAATACTTCTCAAAACTTTATACTAATAAGTTTCAGATCTGGCAGAAATGGACCTTTTCCCATCATATATCGACATGATGAAACTCAAACAAGATGAGTTAAATCAACTTAACATGCCCATATCAAGCATAGAAATAGAAACAGCAATAAGAGACTTCACATCTCAGAAAAGCCCAGGACCAGATGGATTTACAGAGGAACTCTACAAGGCATTCAAAGCAGGGCTCACACCAATCCTCCTCCAACTATTCAATAAAATTGAAAGAGTAAGTTCACTACCAAATTCATTCTATGATGCCAACATAACCGTTATTCCAAACCAGGCAGGGACTCATCAAAGAAAGAGAACTATGGACCCATTTCTTTGATGAACATGGATGTTAAACACCTCAACAAAGTTTTGGTCAATCGACTTCAACAATTCATCCAAAAAATCATACACACGATGAAACAGGATTTATTTCAAGGATGCAAAGCTGGTTCAATATATGCAAATCATTTAATATAATTCATCACATCAACAAGAGCAATGATGAGAACCACATGGACATATCAATAGATGCAGGAAAAGCATTTCACCAGATCCAACACCACTTTATGATGAAGACTCTGGGAAAAAAATGAACACAGAGAACATACCTCAATACAATAAAGGCTGTGTATGACAAACCTACATCCACCATTATAAATAATGGTGAAAAATAAAAGCCATTTCCTCTTAACTCAGGAACGAGAAAAGGATGTCCACTCTCCCCACTTCTCTTCAATTTAGTATTAGAATGCTTACCTACAGTTATAAGACAAGATGCAAACATAAAAGGGATCCATATAGGGAAAGATGATATAAAACTCTCCCTCTTTGCAGATGACTAGGTCTTGTATTTCAAGAATCCCAGAGACTCCACTCCTAAATTACTCACGTTGATTCAAAACTTTGGCAAAGAAGCATAGTATATAATTAACTCAAAAATCAATGACTTTTCTGCATGCCAATAATGAGAAGTGTGGCTGAAATTAGGAAAGCAACTCCATTCATAATAGCCCCACAAAAAATAAAATACCTAGGAATTAGCTTAATCAAAGAAGTGAAGGACCTTTATGATGAAAACTTTAAAAACCTGAAAAAGGAAGTCAAAACGGAACTTAGAAATTGGAAAAAACTCCCATGCTCCTGGATAGGAAGGATCAACATCGTGAAAATTGCAATACTTCCCAAGGCTATCTACCAATTCAATGTGATACCTATGAATATTCCAAACTCATTCTTCAAGAAAAGAGAAGAGGCAATACAAAAATACATATGGAACAATAGAAGACCCCGAAGAGCACAAATGATCCTTAACAGAAAGAACAGTGTTGGAGGAATATCACTACCAAATTGCAAGCTCTAATACAAAGCCATAGTAATCAAAACAGCTTGGTATTGGCACAAGAACAGACATCAGGACCAATGGAATAGAATTGAAAACACAGACCTATAGCCACCTAATCTTCAAAAAAGGAGCTAACAAAAAATAGAATGGAAGAAGGACAGCCTGTTCAGTAAATGGTGCTGGCAAAATTGGTTAATCACTTGTAGAAAACTAAAGCTAGATCTTTATATATCACCCTGCACCAGAATTAACTTCA
Organism: Dipodomys spectabilis; assembly: GCF_019054845.1. Classification (NCBI taxonomy): domain Eukaryota; kingdom Metazoa; phylum Chordata; class Mammalia; order Rodentia; family Heteromyidae; genus Dipodomys; species Dipodomys spectabilis. The sequence continues at coordinate 142,256 of NW_024871332.1, forward strand.
AATGGATCAAAGGCCTCACAGTCAAACAAACACCCTGAAAACATTACAGGGTGGAATAGGAGAAACCCTATGTCTCCTTGGCACAGGCCGAAATTTTCTTTTTTTTTTAATTTTAATTTATTTTATTTTATTTGTGAACATACTGTACAGAGGGGTTACAATTACATAGGCAGGATAATGCGTACATTTCTTACCAAGCATTGCAGCCTACTCCTTTGTTTATCCTTCACATCCCATCCCAGCCTCACCCCTCCACCCCAGTCCCAATCCTTCCCCCCGCCCCGCCCCCCCCCCCCTCGCACCAACATTGTAAAGCTCGTTTTCGACATGACAACTTGTACTTCTCATTGTTGCAACAGGTCCACCTGTATCCTTAAACGACTTGTTTTTTCCCATCTCCTCCACAAGTTATACTGACATCAAATATAGTGAAAGCAGGGGTTATACTGTGGGGGAGGGACATACAAAGCAACAAAGAAATAATCTTATAAATGCGTTAGAAACACATGCATGAAAGAAAAAAACATTAAAATACATATCTAAGGGTTCATTTTCCTAACATCACTTTATCTGACCTTTTCTGCTTGACTCACTCATATACTAGATATTGCAAATAAGGGAAACCATGGGGCCTTAGTTTTTTTGGGCCTGGCTTACTTTGCTTAATATAATTTTTTCCAAGTCTTTCCATTTCCTAACAAATGGGGCAATGTCATTCTTTCTGATGGAGGCATAGAATTCTATTGTGTATATATACAACATTTTCTTGATCCATTCTTCTACAGAGGGGCATCTGGGTTGGTTCCAGATCTTAACTATGGTAAATAATGCTGCAATAAACATAGTTGTGCTGGTAGCTTTAGTGTGGTCTTGTTTGTAAACATTTGGGTAAATGCCCAAAAGTGGGATTGCTGGGTCATAGGGGAGTTCTATGTGGAGTCTTATGAGGAACCTCCATACTGCTTTCCAAAGTGGTTGAACAAGTTTACATTCCCACCAACAATGAAGTAAGGTTCCCTTCTGTGCACATCCCCTCCAGCATCTGTTGTTGTTAGAGTTCTTGATTTTTGCCATTCTAACTGGAGTGAGGTGGTATCTCAATGTTGTTTTGATTTGCATTTCATTTATGGCTAGTGAGGTTGAGTATTTCTTCATGTGTCTATTGGACATCCTTCTTTCTTCTTCAGAGAAGTTTCTCTTTAATTCTTTCGCCCACTTGTTTATTGGGCAGTTGTTTCTTTGAGGATTTGTTGTTGGGGGATTTAATTTTTTGAATTCCAAGTATATTTTAGATATGAGACCCTTGTCCGTTGTATGGCTAGTGCAGATCTTCTCCCAATCCGTGGGATTTCTATTGATCTTGCTAGCTATGTCTTTTGCCATGCAGAAGCTCTGCAACTTCATGCAATCCCATTTGTCCAACCTTTCTTTGATTTGTTGTGTTTCCGGGTCTCTTTTCAAAAAATTTTGGCCTGCGCCAAGAAGACCTAGGGTTTCTCCTATTCCATCCTGTAATGTTTTCAGAGTGTCTGCTTTGACTTGGAGGTCTTTGATCCATTTGGAGTTGATTCTATTGCAGGGTGATATATAAGGATCTAACTTTAGTTTTCTACAAGTAGTTAACCAATTTTGCCAGCACCATTTACTGAAGAGGCTGTCTTTGTTCCATTCGATTGTTTTAGATCTCTTATCAAAGATTAGATGGCTCTAGGTCTATAGGTTCATTTCTGTGTTTTCAATTCTATTCCATTGGTCCTGAGGTCTTTTCTTATGCAAATACCAAGCTGTTTTGATTACTATGGCTTTATAGTAGAGTTTGAAAATTGGTGTTGATATACCTCCAGCAGTGTTCTTTCTGTTGAGGAGCGTTTTTGCTATTCGGGGTCTTTGGAGCTTTTTTGCTATTCGGGGTCTTTTATTGTTCCATATGAATTTTTGGATTGCCTCTTCTATTTCCTTGAAGAATGAGAATGGAATTTTGATATGTATCGCGTTGAATTTGTAGATAGCCTTGGGAAGTATTGCCATTTTCACGATGTTAATCTTTCCAATCCAGGAGCATGGGAGGTTTTGCCATTTTTTAAGTTCTGTGTTGATTTCCTTTTTCAAGATTTTAAAGTTTTCATCATAGAGGACCTTCACTTCTTTGGTTAAGTTAATTCCTAGGTATTTTATTTTTTTGTGGGGCTATTACAAATGGAGTTGCTTTCCTAATTTCAGCCACACTTTTCTCATTGTTGGCATACAGAAAGGCCATTGATTTTGGGGGATTAATTTTATACCCTGCTACTTTGCCAAAGTTTTGAATCAGCTTTAGTAATTTGGGAGTGGAGTCTATGGGATTCTTTAAATGCAAGATCGTGTCGTCTGCAAAGAGAGAGAGTTTTATTTCTTCTTTCCCTGTTTGGATCCCCTTTATGTCTGCATCTTGTATTGTTGCTGTAGCTAGGCATTCTAATACTAGATTGAAGAGAAGTGGAGAGAGTGGACATCCTTGTCTTGTTCCTGAGTTATGAGGAAATGCCTTTAATTTTTCACCATTAATTATAATGCTGGCTGTAGGTTTGTCATATACAGCCTGTATTGCATTGAGGAATGTTCCATGGATTCCTAATTTTTCCAAAACCTTCATCATAAAAGGGTGTTGGATCTTGTCCAATGCTTTTTCTGCATCTATTGAGATAACCATATGGTTCTTATTCTTGGTCCTGTTGATGTGATGAATAATATTAATTGATTTGCGTATATTAAACCAGCTTTGCATCCCTGAAATGAATCCTGTTTGATCTTGGTGTATGATTTTTTGGATGAATTGTTGAAGTCGGTTGGCCAATATTTTGTTGAGAAGTTTTGCATCAATGTTCATCAAAGGAATGGGTCTATAGTTCTCTTTCTTTGAGGAATCCCTGCCTGGTTTTGGGATGAGGGTTATGATGGCTTCATAGAACGTGTTCGGTAGTGAACTTTCTCTTTCAATTTCATTGAAGAGTTGGAGGAGTATTGGTGTGAGCTCTGCTTAGAAGGCCTTGTAGAATTCCGCTGTAAAACCATCTGGTCCTGGACTTTTCTTAGCTGGCAGGTCTCTTATTGCTGTTTCTATTTCAATGCTTGATATGGGCCTGTTAAGCTGGTTTAACTCATCTTGGTTTAGTTTTGGCATATCAATATTTGCTAAGAAATTGTCCATTTCTGTCAAGTTCTCAAACTTATTAGCATAAAGTTTTGAGAAGTATTCCCTTATAATGTTTTGAATCTTGGTTGTTTCCGTGGTGATGTTTCCATTCTAGTCTCTGAGTTTATTTATTTGGGTGTGGTCTCTTCTTTTTCTGATAAGATTTGCTAAGGGTCTGTCAATTTTGTTAAATTTTTCGAAGAACCAACTCTTCGTTTTGTTGATTCTTTCTATAGCTTTTTTGGATTCTAATTCATTTAATTCTGATTTAATAGTAATTATTTCTTTCCGTCTACTGGATTGGGATTTATCTTGCTGATCTTTGTCAAGGAGATTTAGATGTGTCATTAGATTGTTGGATTCAGATCTCTCCAATTTGTTGATGTAGGCGCTCAAAGCTATAACCTTGCCTCTGAGTACTGCTTTTGCTGTGTCCCAGAGGAGCTGGTAATTTGTGTGTTCACTTTTGTTGAATAGCATGAACATTTGAATTTCCTTTCTAATCTCTTCCATGACCCACTCGTGATTCAGCAGTGTGTTGTTCAGCCTCCATATGATACCAGACTTTCTTGGGTGGCTTTTGGGGTTGAGTACTAATGTTATTCCCTTGGGGTCAGAGAGAATGCAAGATATAACTTCAATGTTTCTGAATTTGGACAAGTTTGCTTTGTGGCCTAAAATGTGGTCTATGTTAGAAAATGTTCCATGTGCTGCTGAGAAAAACGTGTATTCTGATGCTGCTGGGTGAAATGTTCGGTAGATATCTGTTAAATCTAGTTGATCTATGCAGCTGTTTAGATCGTAGTTTCTCTGTTGAGATTTTGCCGAGTTGATCTATCTAGTGGGGAGAGTGGTGTGTTAAAATCTCCAACAATTAATGTGTTTGGAGTTATATGGGATTTGAGGGAAAGTAGTATTTCTTGGATAAATTTGGGTGCTCCCCTGTTTGGCGAGTAGATATTTAGAATTGTAATATCCTCCTGAAAGAGAGATCCCTTAATTAGTATGTAGCGACCTTCTTTATCTCTTCTCAAGAGTTTTAATTTGAAGTCTATTTTATCTGATATTAGGATTGCAACTCCCCCCTGTTTATGGGGGCCCTTTGCTTGCTAGATTTTTTTTCAACCTTTAACATTGAAAATGTGTTTGTTTTTAAGGGCAAGATGTGACTCCTGAAGGCAGCAGATAGAAGGGTGTTTTTTTTTAATCCAACTAGACAGTCTATGTCGCTTAATTGGAGAGTTAAGTCCGTTAACATTAAGAGAAAGGACTGAGAGGTATTTGGGAGTTCCTGCCATGTTATCCAACTTCTTGGAGGTTGCGAAAACTGGGTTCTTCCTATGGTTCTTGGATTCTCAGTTTGGGTGCAGTTTCTTGACATTTATTGTGGTCTTGTTGGTTTTCTATGTGTAGGACATCTTTAAGGATCTTTTGTAGGGCTGGTTTGGTGGAGATGTATTGTTTCAATTTTTCTTTGCTATGGAAGGTTTTTATTTGTCCTTCAGTTATGAAGGAGAGTTTAGCTGGGTACAGTATTCTTGGTTGATAGTTGTTTGTTTTTAGGGCATGGCATACATCATTCCAGGCTCTTCTTGCTTTGATTGTCTCTGCTGAGAAATCTGAGGTTTTCCTTTATAGGTGATTAATCTTTTCTCCTTTACAGCTTTAAGGATCATTTCCTTGGTCTGAGTTGGTCCTGTGTGGATTATAAAGTGACGGTGGGATGTCTTATTCTGCTCTGGTCTGTTTGGAGTTCTAAAAGCTTCTTGTATCTGAATAGGCCTATCATTTTGCATGTTTGGGAAGTTCTCTGCTAGGATCCTGTTAAACAAATTTCCTAGGCCATTGACTTCTGTTTCTAGGTGCTCCTCTACACTCATTATCCTTAGATTAGGCCTTCTGATGGTGTCTTCCAAGTGTTGGATAGATCTATCATATTTCTTGGACTTGTCTTGGATGTTTGTATGTTCTTTCTCTATAATATCTAGGCTGTCTTCAATCCCTGAGATTCGATTTTCTGCATGGTCTAACCTGCTGTCAAGACTTTCTAATTTGTTTTTTATCTCTTTTCCTTCTAATTGGTCAGCTTTGATGTCTTCAACTTCTTTGTTGAAGCTTTGTTTTAGATCCTGTATGAACTTCCTCACTTCCTTAATTTGATGTTCAGTGTTTATTCTCAAATCACTTAGTTGATTGGTTATGGTTTCCTTGGACTCCCATTCCTTCCGTTGGGTTCCATTCAACATTCCCTTTGTGGTCTCCCTGACTTCCTTCAGCTCTTTGTTAATGGATTCCATGAATGCCTTTAGTGATCTTTGTGTATGCTCTTCCTTCTCTCTCAATTCCTGTATTTCTCTTTGATAAGCTTCCTCCCGTTTGTGGGATTCCTGTAGTTCTCTTTGAGTGTTCTCAGCCTGTTCACACCATTCCTGTCTTTCTCTTTGAGTATTCTCAAGCTGCTCATGCAAATCCTGTATCAGCTTTTGAGTAGCTTCCTTATGCTTATGATATTCCTGTATAAACTTTTGAAATGCCTCCTCTCTCTCCCTATCATGCTCATACAGAGACCTTTGTATGCTTTCAATCTTTTGATTTATCATGTTTGCCAGCAGTGTTTGTAGAGCTATTTGGGAATTCTCCTCTGGATTATTCATTATCTGTTCTGTCCCCTGATTATCGGGATTGGGAATTGAGATACCCGGATTTGCCATTTTTCTTGTGTTTTTCTGGCTTACTCTGCCCATTTGAGATGAAAATAGCACCAGTTTTGTGCTAGAACACTATATTAAGGCAAGCATCAACCCAAGTCTGAATTTGCACAGTCAATAGTCTGCAGATACAATCTAGTTCAACAGATATATCTATTCAACATCAAACAACTATATGTTAATGGGCTACGGACTGCAAAGAAGAGTTTGGAAGACCAGAAATTATTAGGGTTAGGGAGAGATATGGGTAAAAAAATAGGAATAGCTTGATGTGGGGAGGTTCTGGGGGAGTTAACTAAGTCTTAATCTCAAAGCAGGAAATAGGTTGGGTAGATTGAAAGTAGAGAGAGAGAGAAAGAAAAAAAAAGAAAGGGAACGGGAAAAGAAAAAAGACCAGAAAAAATAGAAAGGTAGAAATTAATAAAATTATGTAGTTCGATAACAATCTATTTACATTAGAACGTGAATTTATTGAGAGAAGGGGAGAGATATAAAGTAGATGTGAAAAACTTAAAAATAAAAATGCTTAAAATATTATATAGGTATAAAGAGGTAATACTGCTATTAGGGAATTTACGTCTTAGGGGTTTTGACTTGTGTAATAAATTTGTGGATTAAATTTGTACACAATGTGGGATAGGGTCTAATAGTCAACTACAGGTTTATCTGAGGGTGTGCAGGACAAGAATTAAGTCACATAAAGAAGAACGAAAGAGAGGAGAAGGTGAAAAGGATAAGAAAGGAAAAAGAAAAAGATGAGAAGTTCAGTAGAGCTAAACAAAAATCAAAAAGATAATTTAAAAAGAAAAAAAAAATAGAAACAAGACCAAAAAAGAAAGCAAAAACGCACACTCCCGTATCCCCAAAATAAAAATTATAAGAGGAAAAGAAAATTTCTGGAAAACATTTTTTTAGCAAAAAAAGCAAAGATTAAAGATTGAAAAAAGTTTTAGAAAAGAAAAAAAAAATTTTTTTAATATAAGGACCAAAAATAAAAACAAAAAAAAAAAAAAAAAGAAGACGAAGAAGAGAAAAAAGAAAAATAAAAACAAAAAAACCCCAAAATGTCTTTTTTTTGGGCGGGGGGGAGTAGTGGGGAAAATCCTGTATCTCCCTTGTGTCTGTAACCAGCCTCTTGTTGGAGTCTCTGGTCTGCTTGTCGTCCTGGGGCTTGGTTGGTTTCTTAAGTCAGTTTGTTCGAACAGGCAGTAAAATGCTCTGCTTTACCCAGGATTTGGCGATCCTCCTCCCAGGCTAGTTCATTGGGAGACAGATCTGCTTTTAGTATCACAAAAGAGGGGGATGCAGTGATGAGGCTAGATTTTGGTAGCTTTTCCGGGGCTGGTTTGTGAAAACCTCACAGAGCCCAGCCTGGAGCTATTCTCAGGGTTTCTGTTTACTGATTTTCAATTGCTTGTATAGGCTGCTAGAAGGAGGGGCAGCTTCTGGCTCTGATTACCCAGTGAAGAAACCCACTCCTCGGGCTGATGCCTGAGCTGGGTGACTTTTCCCTGGGTGGAGCTGAGTCTGGCAGGTCATGCCGCCGTTAAGTTCTTGTGACCTACTAAATGACTTGTTTTATTCCAAGGACTGAGCTGGAACTAGCAGCTCCTCCGAGCTTTTTCGGTATCCAAGATGGAGATCACCGGTGCAGGGGGGGAGGGGTGGCCTTCACTCCTCTGCTCCCTGAGAAGGAGTGAGGACGTCAGGCTTCTACTCACGCCGAGTCTTGGTTCCTGGGTCGTCTCTGATGCGAACTGCAGGATGAAGATGTCTGCTCCTTGTCGGTTCTTGCTGGTGCTGAGTAGAATCCGCTCACCTGCTGAGTCTGGCTCCTTCGTCCAGGATTCTCTGTTGCTCAGGTATGGTGGCTGTGCTCGCCCGCCACTGCCACAGCTGCCGCCGCCCCGGCGGCTGCTGGCAAGGGTTCAGAAGTGTCTCCTTGCCTGGTTTTCCTTCTCTGGCCAAACTCTCTGTCCTGTGATGATTCACTTGGTGTAATTCTCTGACTTAGGACTGTTCACTGGAACTCTAAAACTGCTTTCTATGCTAGAGCTTACTTAAAAACATGGAACGCTTCACGAATTTGCATGGCATCCTTGCGCAGGGCCATGCTAATCTTCTCTTTATCATTCCAATTTTAGTATATGTGCTGCCGAAGCGAACATCGAAATTTTCTGAATAGAGTCCCAGAAACACAAAAAGTCAAAGACAGGTTGGACAAATGGGATTGCATGAAATTGCTGAGCTTCTGCCTGGCAAAGGACAAAGCTAGCAAGATCAATAGAAAGCCCACAGATTCGGAGTTCTTCACTAGGCATACAACAGACAAGGGTCTTATGTCTAAAATATACCTGGAACTCAAAAAATTGAATCCTCCAACAACAAATCCTCAAAGAAAGAACTCCCCAATAAATAAGTGGGCTAAAGACTTACAGAGAAACTTCTCTGAAGAGGAAAAAAGGATAGCGAATAGACACACGAAGAAATGCTCAAACTTCCTAGCCATAAAAGAAATGCAAATCAAAACAGCATTGAGATACCACCTCACCCCAGTTAGAATGGCTATAATCAAGAACTCTAATAACAACAGAAACTGGTGGGGCTATTGGTGGGACTGTATACTTGTTCAACCACTTTGGAAAGCAGTATGGAGCTTCCTCAAAAGACTCTACATAAAGTTCCCCAATGACCCAGCACTCCCACTTTTGGGCATTTAACCAAGTGATTGCAAACAATACCATACTAAAGCTACCAACAGAACTATGTTTATTACAGCATTATTTACCATAGCTAAGATACAGTTCCTACCCAGATGCCCCTCAGTAGCTGAATGGATCAAGAAAATGTGGTTTATATACACAATGGAATTCTATGCGTCCATCAGAAAGAATGGCATTGCCCCATTTGTCAGGAAATGGAAAGCCTTGGAAAAAATTATATTAAATGAAGTAATCCAGGCCCAAAGAAACATTAGTGCCATGTTTTCCCTTATTTGCAATAACTAGTATATGTCTGAGACAAACAGAAACTGTCAGACAAGTTGATGGTAGGAGAAATGAACCCTAAGATAAGGACTCAAATTGTTTTTTGATTATTTGTTGCTTTTTTTATGTCCCTCCCCCACGGTATAACCCCTGTTTTCACTGTATTTGATGTTGGTATAATTTGGGGATGGCAAGGGAAAAACAAATTGTTATACAGGTGGACCAATTACCACAATGACATGTACAAGACATTATTTCGAAAAACGAACTTTACAACTTTGGTGTGGAGGGGATGGTGGGGTGGTAGAAGGGGAGATATGAAGGGATGGAAAGGGGAAACAAAGGAGGAGGCAAAAATGCTTGATAAGAAATGTACTCATTACCTTGTTCATGTAATTGTAAACCCTCTGTTTTTATTTTCCACAATAAAAAAATCATAAAATAATAAAGTAAAATTCATGTCAATTTTGTTTTGTCGATCTTAAGGCTCTAACTCTGGGCCTAGGCACTGTCCCTCCTCTCTTCGGCTGAAGGATACCACTGTATCTCTTAAGCTACAATGCCGTTTCTAGTTTTCAAGAGATATATTGGAGGTAAGAGTCTCACAGATTTTTATGCCCAGGCTGACTTTGAACCACTATCCTCACATCTCAGAGTTTTGGGTAGCTAGGATTACAGGCATGAGCCAACAAATCCCAGATCTAAGACAATTTTTTAAAAGTAAGCTTATTGAAACTTCTGGCTTTTTCCAATAAACAATCTTACTTTTTCAACATTAGTTTATAATTATGATTTATTTTTAGATGTAACTGTGAATTTTTAATCGAATCATATATGAGTTTTACTATTTCTCAGTATCTCACAAAAATCCACAGTTATTGACTTTCCCCAAAGTCAATTATTACATACTATATTACTTACTATTACTATTACACTCTTATTACATATAATGTGAAGTGAAAATAGTTCGGATCATTTCAGATAAATTAGTAGCGCTATTTTATCGTTATAAATTCACATCTGTGATTTTAAATGAAGGGAAGAATTTTTTCGAGTTAAAATGAAGTATGAATGTGTAGTGCGTCCTAATTGAAACAAAAATTCTGAATTCATAGAGACAAAATTATTTTCTTTCCACTTATGAATTTGCAGTAATACTATTGTAAATAGTGAGGCAAGAGGAGGAAGAATTCTATCTTTTTTTTTTTTTTTGTCAGTCGTGAGGCTTGAATTCTGGGCTAGAGCCCCGTCCCTGTGCTCTTCAGCTCAAGGCGAGTGCTCTAACGCTTGAGCCCCAGCCAGACTTCTGGTTTTCTAGTGGTTTATTGGAGATAAGAGTCTCAAAGAGTTTCCTGCCTGGGCTACCTTTGAACCATGATCCTCAGATCTCTGTGATCCTCCTGAGTAGCTAGAATTACAGGCGTGAGCCACCGGTTGCCCGCAAGGAGGAAGAATTCAAGTCATGTCAAACAGTGTCTCTGTATGAAGACCTGCTTATTCCCAGTTGTCACAAAATTTCAAGTGTCTATCTTAGAATCCTATTTGGAAAAGTTCTGAATCATTGATTCCTTTTGTACTTTCTGTTATAGGAAACAAAATATAGACACAAAACAATTGTAATAAAATGCACACATATGTTGAAGTCACAACTGGAAAAACAACCAACAAAGTAGAATTCCCCCAGGAACAAAAGCATGTTGTATCAGTTTTGTTTTTTAAGCACAAAAACCTCAAATACATGTTAACTTGTCATAGAGCCATAAAGATAACTGTGTCTCAGAAATACAGTTGTGTGAATTTGTAATTAAATTCATTTAGATGAACTTAATATAACAAATCCCTTGAATGGATCAAATTGTTTAAAACAAATGTGACTGTATGCGGAGTGAGATCTGCACATATTTGAAAGAATAAAATAACAAAATCATGACATACTTAAAAAATTCAGAAACTTAATGAATAACTTCAATAGTATTCATATTGAGAACTAACTCCTACTGATTTAACAAGAAAAAATATGCAAATAGTAGAATCTGAGCATTGTAAATGAGGGTGAAGATTTGAAACTTTGGCAAAGTATCAGTATACATCTGTAATATTATTATGGGTGTTGACTCTGGCAAGGAATTCATTCCTTCTTCTATCTGACAAATGAATATATGAAAGAACTTCTCCAAGTAAATATCAAGACCTAACTAAACATATAACCAGAAAAGTCTTCATGTAAGCCGTATTGCAACTGGGGTTAAAGAAAAATCAGTCTTACTGATTCTGTATTTATTGTAAATGTTTATTTTTTTCATAAATTATTTCCTTTAGCTTGCATTTATAAAACATTGTGTTACATGATGTATATCTTAATAACTAATTTTGGATGCTTCATTAAATTTTGTTCTGAGTTTAATGTCTCACTTCAGTTCCTAACCCATGAAATGATGTTGATTACAAAAAAAATTCTAGTAACCATTGTTTGTAATACACAAAATCTCATAAGCATGACACTAGTAAGCATTGGTTAATATTTTGATGTCATGGTTTCATGACTGATGAGGCCTATCTACATGAGTATCATTGTAACTAGATTCCTCAGCCTGAATTTTGCTACTGTTAAAAAATATTTATATCTTTATTTGTCACCGATCAGAGATTAAATTTGAGTATAAAGCCTAAGGAAAATGATAAAGTAAGAATTTAGCTTTTCTGGATATAAAGTAAACAAAATTCAGAATAGAGAAACTAACTGATTTGAATTCAACCAATTTCTCCAAAACATTCTAAGCATTTCCTTACAATGTGTATTGTTCTCAAGAAGGGAATGGTTAATGTGAGAAGAGGACTAACCAAGCATTGTCTTCAAATATACATAATTTGGATTACCCTCTACATTTGGATATAAGCATTTCTGATAAAATCTGTTTGAATAACTGATTTTCAGGTCAGGTTTCATATCCTAGTTTCATATACCAAACTACATTCAGAAAATCGTATATACCAATTAACTAAAGAAAATCCTGGCAGAAAATTGGCATCTCTATACTATGTGATGCCCAATTCTTAGGTATTTCATTATGCCTCCATTTAATGAATGTGATTGTTTAAATGATTCATGAAGTATTAATTAAAATTGATCAGTGTCCTATAATATAATGGTGTATAATTTTATCCTAGAATCATTCAAGAACAGCCCATTCAATCATGACATACATCATATTCCACTGGTATTCAATTGGACAGGAATGAGTTTCTTAGGATCTTCTGCCATTTGGAGATGGCAGGACCAGGATTCCAACTATAGGCTCCAGCTCCCACCACTTAAACCTGAGGATAGGGAACTGTCCAAGAACATCAGCAAAACCAGTGATTAGGCAGTCACCAGTGGCTCTCAGCAGTTCTCCTTGATACTTACAAGGCTGTGATAGGAGGATCATAGTTAAAGTCACCCTAGGCAGGAAAGTCCTTGAGACCCCTGTCCACCTTCAGTGCCAACAAAGCCAGATGTAGAGCCGTATGTCTAAGTGATTGAGGGCTAGCCTTAAGCAAAAGCAGCTCATGGACTGTGCCCAGATCCTGAGTTCAAGGTTTGGGACTGGCAACAAACAGACATACACAACAATATGTGCAGCCATCCAGCTAAAGCAGGTCATCCTCTTGTCCCCAACTGGATTGGACAAATTTCCCTAGGAAAGGGCCTGGGGGAGCCGCTGTCATCTTGATTCCACCCATGCTGCCTGCATCACAGGATTCCGGCCACACCCCCATTCTTTCAGGTTTCTTTCAGACCAATGGGATACAAGAATGGTGGCTACACCCACATTCCATGATGCCCAGCATTAGGATTCCCTTTGGTGTTTGACACTACCAACAGCAGTTGAGGAAGGTAGAGGTGGCTGAGTGGTGAGCATGCCACATGAGGCGACTTTGTAGTAGAGTGGAAAATTGATGTCCTAGTCAGATAGTGAGAGAATAGAGGATTTCCCAGAGCCTGGGAATGTAGCCAGCCCATCTTTCCCAATCCCAGCACTCAGATGTCTGAAACAACAGGACTCTGTGAAAGAGCTACAGGCAAGAAACTACTTCCAGAAAATCAGCAAAGGAATCCTCCCATCATACCTGCAACATTCAAGAAAACAAAGAACACAAAAAAGGGAGGGATCCCCAAGACAAACACCACTGGGGAGCATGATTCAAGAGAGGGTCTGGCCAAAGGTGATGCAGACTGTGGACCTTCCCTGCCTTTGGACACAGTCACAGCCACCAGGGGCCAGAGTATCAAGGGTCCTGATACCATCAAGGATCTGCAGAGGTGCTAGTGACACGTGGTGTCCAGCCTGGACAGCAGCAAAAGAAGAAACCAGACACTCAGAGGCAAGATTTCACCAATGAAGCAGGAGAAAACAGACCTGCAGGATCGACCAGAGAAAGAGTGGGAGAAGGTAGCCCAGTTGCATGAAACACCAGAAACAGAGCTAGAGATCCACAAGTCACCCATACAGAGGTTGATTTCAGCAGAAAGAGACTTACAATTTGCACCGGCCCAAGTGAAGCAGGTGGCCAATGACAGATAAATGGAGCACGAAGCTCTTACCAGCCATCTGCAGGCCACAGAGCGGTGTATGGCAGAGCTGGATATCATGGCTTCTGCTGTTACTGCTGCACAGAAGGAGACTGAAGTGCTTTTTGAATGGCTGAATGATGTGACCTTTCAGCTTGAGGAAAAGACCAGAAGCTTCGATGACCTGCAGCAAGTGAACACAGAGTTGCAGGAGAAGCTGGAAGTGCTCTGGACACAGAATAGCACCAGAAGAACAGAATCTGCAAGTTCCAACTAGTGCTGATGGGGCATGAGTTATTGAAGAGATTACTGGACAACCTGAGCTGGATGGTGACCTCAGCAAGTCTGGTGACAGACACATTCACGGAGGACCTAACCATTGAGAGGAGCCTGAGCATGGAAAGAGGAGACTAGGTGCCTGACTGAGTAGGTGAACCAACTGACAGAGGAGAAGGAGAGAAGGGCGAGGCAGGTGCTGGATTATGAGCTGGGGGAACTGAGAAAGAAGCTGACAGAGCCATGGCCTCCTGCAGGACCATCTTAGGTGGAGTTGCAGTTGCAAGCCTAGGCCTACTGCACACAGATGGAGTTGAAGAAACTGGAGTAAAAACTTCACTCCCAGGTCCAGGAAAACCAGAATCTCTGTCTCCAGAACACAGAGCAGCAGGAGCAACTGAAGAGACTGGAGGATAAGGCCAAGGATCTGCAGGAGATACCCTAGATCCCACAAGGTGCATGTGTGTGTGTGTGTGTGTGTGTGACCCATAGCCAGAGGAAGAACTGGTCCTGCTGTGGGACACTCTCCAAGGTCGAGCGGTGAGAAGGAGGAGCTCACCAGCATCCTGGACTCAGAGCAACAAGTGAAGAAATAACTGCGGGAACACCTAGACCATTCAGAGGAGAAGATAGAGGAATGGAAAGAGGTGGCTGAGAGAGAGAGAGAGAGAGAGAGAGAGAGAGAGAGAGAGAGAGAGAGAGAGAGAGAGAGAGAGAGAGAGAGCGCCAAGCATCTTGGGAGCTGCAGGAGCAGCAGGAGCAGTCCCTGGCCCAGCTGCAGGTGCTCAGAGCCACCTCTGCGTAGCACATTGCATCCAATGAGCAGTTGAACGCTGAGGCAGACCCAGCTGCTGGAGCTGCTGAAGCAAGTGCAGGGCCTGAAAAACTAGGGGGACCAAGTGGTGCCCCCAAAGTGGCAGGACACTCTCAAGTGCCTGGAAGTAACCAGACAATAGGAGGAGCGCCTGCAGGCCCAGCTGAGCTTCCTGGCTTTCCCTGTGGAAGTGGAAAGTGTGAACCCTGAGGAAGAAAAGGAGAGGAGGTTACTCCCCCCAATGTGACCATCCCAGAGGATGGAGATATGCCCCAGACCTAGAAGGACGTGGATCTGCGAGCCCTCTCAGAGGCTGAGATCCACAGGGGAAAACTCCTGCTGCAGGAGCAGCAGCCCTGCTGCAGGTGTCCAGCCCACCTGCAGCTCAGTGCCAGAGCTGGAGCCACAGGCCCCCTGCTCTGTGAGCTGCCACCACAGCTGGTGTGGGGATGGCAAGTGAGACACGTGGGCATCTGAGAAGAAAATCAGCTTCATCCACAACCTGTCTGATGAGGTTGACTTCCAGAGCCCTGTGGATGAGCTCCACCATCAATGTAGCCAGCTGTCTGCACACATCTGCACCATCAAGGAGTCCCTCATGGCATGTAAAGAGTAGATGTTTGTCCTGAATGAGCTGTGTCAGGAGAAAGCTGAGCGCATGTGCTGGCTCTTCCAGGAGAAGATGGAGAAGAAGAGAGCTGCAGGAGCTGCTGTGAGTCCTCGCAGGGGGAGGCATGGACAGCGGGCTCCAGATGCCAGCACAGGCTGACCCCCCCCCCCCCACTGCTTCAGATGCCTCAGGCTCTGGGGTGGGTGAAATGAGCGAGGAACAGAAAGGTTTTGAAGAATTGCAACTTCAAGACAGCTTGGAAACTGTCAGAAGAGGGGTCGGGGTTTTAACCCCATGGATGACTCCCCCATGGAGCACAACCTGCAGCAGATGCCCCACATCCAGAGCCACCTACATCTTGAGGGCTCAGGCAAGGAACACTCCCTCCCTTTCTTCTGTAGACTGATGTGGATGATAACTCTCTATGTGACATACTTACCCTCAAAAGCCAGGGCAGCCACCAGAAGTAGGTTGCAGGTGGCCTTCTCTCAGGCCTCCATCTGCCACAAGATGGGGGTAAACTATGGGTCAGGTAGGGCAGAGGTTTCTGGGAAGTGGCCCAAATTCAAGGGACATCTAATGGCCCATTGGTGGCCAGGGAAGAGACCCATGTTATGCTTATCACAAAGAATAAATTATTTTCAAAGGGAAGAAAAGCCTCCAACAAAGATTTGTTCTTCCAGTCCTGGGGCTTGAGCTCAGGGCCTGGCCACTGTCCCTGAGATCTTTTTGATCAAAGCTGGTGCTCTACCATTTGAGCCCTACCTCCCCTTCCACCTTTTTCTGTGTGGAATGAAACCCCTTGTGTCAGGCATGCTAGGCTACCAATCTACCACTGAGTCACATTCTCAGCTAGAATGATTCCCCCCGTCCCAAACCCATATGGCCATTCCTCATATAAATAGGAAGTAGGGGCTAGGATGAATATGAAGCACAAGTCTGGTTCACACAGAAATACGCCCCTGCCTCCTCTTGGACCCACTTATTTGAAGTTTCTCTTCTACCATTGAGGGATGAGAGAGGGAGGGGAGAGTCTTGAGAGAGGAATACCAGGAACAATGGCCCCCTGACTCCACAGCCTACCTCACACAAATGGTCCTCTAGATTCCAATCTTAGCTGACTCAATGTGGATTCTACACTGTCTCCTCACCTCTTCAATGCTCAGGATGAAATAAATGTCGGCTCTGGCCTCAGTCCCCACACAGGGTAGAAGCTCCTAGTCCCATACAGACTTCCATCTCTGACTGCCCCTAGATAGGCCCGACCCACCACTCACCACAATGTTGGTGGCAATGACGTCATGTATGGATTCCAGGAAGATGGTCTGTAGCAAGAGCAGAAGCAACAGAGTGAGCGGGGCAGAAGGATATGGTGGGGGTGATTGCTCTGAGATCTTCCTCCTTGGAGCCCTCCTGTCAAGCCAGAGCCATGCTAACCAAAGCATGGCCAAGGCCAGAGTGTGAGATGAGATAGAGGAACACAGAACTAAATGAGGTACTGCTTTGTCTTGGAGCACTTGAAAATTCCAATTATATTTGACCCATACCAATCCCAAAGCCAACATGCAATGCCTCTCCTTGTTGTTGTTGGCTGTGAGCACTGTCCCTGAGCTCTTTTTCTCAAGGCTGGCACTCTACCACTTGAGGCACAGAGACACTTTTTGTTTTCTGATAATTCATCGAGGATAAGAGTCTTACACACTTTCCTGCCCAGGCTGGCTTGGCACAATAATCCTCCAGATCTCAGCTTCTTGAGTATCAAGGATGACATATATGAGGCACCAGTGCCCAGCATGTGATGCCTTTTGAAGGCATCTTGGCGAGTCTGTATAAGGAGCCCCAAAGGGCCTGGATAGACCACAACCCAATCAAGGAGCTGGGATGGGGGAAGGCTGATCTTCTAACCATACTGTTCCCCAAAATTAAAGATGCCAATTGGTTTTGTATGCAACAAACACCTAGGCTAACAGCCATGAGGCTTAGTGGAGAAAACGTGGAGAATACATAAAGATTGCAGTGTAGAAATCTCTGATTTTGCATGCACGTGGTGTGTGTGTGTGTGTGTGTGTGTGTGTGTGTGTGTGTGTGAACTCAGGGCCTAGGCTCTATCCCTGAGTTTTCTTGCTCAAGCCTAGTGCTCTTCAACTTGGGCCATATCCCCAGTTGCTTTTTGATTGTTATTTTTATGTAAGAGTCTCAAGGACTTTCCTGTCCAGAGTGGCTTCAATGCATGACGCGGGCCCCAGGGCAGTAAGAATAAACATAACTCACAGGTACAATCACTATGGTGGGTGACTCCTGCCTCCTCGTGGCCAGACGTGAGACATGCAGCCCCATGTCATCATCCTCTAGAGTTCAATTGGGGGAAGTGACCAGGGCCAAGCTGACTTTTGCTCACCCTGAGTGCTGATGCCAGAGCAGGTCTGTTCCACCCTAGGCAAAGAGAGTTCCAGGAGGCCCGGCTCCCAGAGACACAAGGAAGGGAGAGATCAGCTCCAAGCCGAGCTAAGAGCCTTTGCCCACAGATACCCCAAGTTGGCCTTCCTAATCACCGTAAGACCTGTCAAATAATAAACGAAAAAACAAACAAAAAAAACAAACAAAAAAATTGGAGCTGTGCCTCCAAGTGCTAGAGCTCTAGATTGAACCAAAGAGCTCAGGGACAGGGCCCCCAAGTTTTGAGTTCAAGACCCTTACCTGATCCTCCCGCACTTTCGCTAAATATGACCTAGTAGGATTTGTGAAGTATTTCTTAAGAATGGTGATACTGAAGAAAGCATCCTAATTCTAATGAAAACTGCACTTGTGACATACAGCTATGTGCTGAGTCCTTCACAGGGTCCTGTTTGCTGGGTCCTTCCGACATGGGGGTTTTGTGCTGAGTCCTCAAAAAGTCCTGTTTGCTGAGTTATCCCAAAGGGTGCTATGTGCTGAATCCCTGAGAAGAATGGGACCTGCTTGTTTTTGGGTGCTCTGCTGTGTCCATTACACAGCTACTGTATGCTAAGTCCTTCAAAAGGTGCAGTGTGCTAATTCATCCCAAAGGGTACTGCTATGTGCTGAGTCCTTGAGATGAGATGGATAAGGTGAATTTTTCAAGTGCTATGTGATGAGTCCTTTACACAAGGTGCTCTGTACTGTCCTTCAAATGGTGCTATGTGCTGAGTCCTTCCACAGGGTAATATGTGCTGAGTCCTTCAAAATTGTGCTATGTGCTGTGTTTTTCGAAGGGTGCTGTGCACTATTTTACACAGTGTGCTATGTACCCAGCCCTTCAAAGGGGGCTGTGTGTGGTCTTAACACAGGGTGCCATGTACTGAGTCCCTGAGAAAGAATGGTATGCATTGAGTTTTTCAAAGTATGCCATGCACTTAGTCCATTACCTTGTGGGCTATGGACTCCCTCCTTCAAAGGGTGCTGTGTACTGAGTACTCTACACAGGGTACTATATGCTGAGTCCCTCAAAGGGAGCTGTGCGCTGAGTCCTTTACACAGGGTGCTTTGTGCTGTTTTTGGAAGTGTGCTGTGTGCTGACTCATCTCAAAGGGTATTATGTTCTAAGTCCTTGAGAGGTAGTTATCCCCAACAATCACACACACATAAACAGACACAAACAAACATATACACACAAACATACACACAAGGGTCACCGTGCACCTTTTAGGTGTGTTGAGTGGAGGAGGATGGAGGAGAGTCTCCTCCAGTGGTGGGGCTGACGGGATATTTGATACCCAGGGCAGGTACTGGGGTTGGGAGGAGTGATGAGTTGAGGTGAGGCTACAATTTCCATGGCCTAGAAGCCTTTGGTCCCAGTCAGGGCTTGGCTTGCAGCTAGGGGTGGGGGCCAGGTCTGAAAGGAAGAGGGGTAAGGGGTCAAGAGAAGGAGGGGTCGGGGCCCAAGGCACACTCCCATGGCAGCAGTGGCCAGGGGCACGAATAAGGGGAGGGCGAGGGGGTGGGCATGCCCGGCAGGAGCAACACAGACCAGGAGAGGAGTGGGGGCAGAGAGAGAGCAGAGAGAAGAGCGAGTACACATAAGAGCAGGTGGCTTCATCAGCTGGCGGCCTCGCTGATCATAGTGCAGTTTCTGGTGGGGAGCACAGAGCACGTGGAGCTGGCGGGCACATTGCCACAGGTAGCCACGTGGAGGTACGGTGGCCATGGCAGCCCTGAGACTGAGGTCCTGGCAAGGGGGGCACTGGAGCGGCTGAGGTGGGGGTGGTGTTGGCTGAAGAAGAGGACCAGAGGCCACATGCAGCTCTGCCATGCGCCCGCAGATGCCCCTGCCCCCTCCCAGCAACATTGCATTTCAAACATGGCACTTTCGGCTCTGACCAGCTGCACCTCTCACAGTTGCCCAGAGGAGATGGTGGGCCCTGGCCGGCTTGCGGTCCCGAACAGTTCGCCACTGCTGGTCCTAGGACTCTGGACCCATGTGTACCCGGAGCCAACACCTACAGCTTCTCCCATTAGTACACATGAGTGGTGGCTCTGAGGGCCCACAGCCTGGAAACACTCGGCCAACCAACCACTGACCTGGACCTGTACCTCCTGCCTCCCCTTTCTTGTCTCCTCCTCGAGTCCACCCTCCCCTCCCCACAGTCTGCCATGACCCTGTCACAAATGTGCCCCAGGGGTGGGGGGCAGGGTTGTGTGTTGACCTGGGGATCCCACCCCCATCCCTAGTGGCCAGTGTCCCAGGAAACAGGGAGATGCAGGAATGGGTGAGGAGGGGTGCCACAGAGCTTCTGCCCTGGAGCAGTGGGAGCCACACAGCCGCATATCTGCACCCTTCCTCTCTCTGGTAGAACCTGGTGGCTTTAATCAGAGGTGAGGAGCAGCACCTCCACACCTGCCTTCATGAGTCTTTTTCTTTTTGCTGGGGGTCTTGGGTGTTGGATGCAGAAGATAGGCCCTCCTTGCTGTGTGAGCCCTTGTCTTCTGTGCTCAGTCACCCTTTCACCTGAGGAGGGTCCCAGAAGAGCCCACTAGGTATGTGAGGGCACTTGGAGTCAGACAGAAAGTGAATATATGCGAAGAATATATCCACTCCAACCCACATACACCGAGCCTGTCTGCTCTCCCCGCCTTCCCAGCTGTCAACAGTACTCACAGGGTGATCACATTTCCCTGCTCTCCCAGCATCTGTTCATGCTCCCTGTCCATCTGGTCTCCACATCCTCCCCAAGAATCCACCAAGTCAACCAGAAGCATCTAGGCTGAAAGTAGGAAGTCCATCCCTCTATGTAGCCTTTAAGACCCTATCCTTTCCCCAACATTTCCCCAAACCCAGGTCAGACACCCCCTGGGGCACTATGACCCCTTGCTTGTTTTCAGCCCCGGCTCTGAGGAGCCACATATCTCGGGACACCTTCACCAAGTGTCCTGGCATAGGGTTTTGGTGAATGGGGAGTCAAGGCTGGTTGATCCCAAGGGAAAGTGTTTGGCCCTGGAGAGAGGGAGAGGCATGGGTTGTTCTGCCTTATTAGAGTGGTGCTCCCTTTGGTTGGATCCCCTGTTCTGACCAGGCAACCCCCGTGCTCCAGCTTGTACCTTGTCCCAAAGGAGGAACCAACAAATTCAGGAGAGGCACTGTTCTGAGTCTGTTTGTGTGTGCGTGTGTGTGTGTGTGTGTGTGTGTGTGTTCATGAGAGATAGAGAGGGAGCACAAGAGAAAGGGGAGAGAGAGAGAGAGAGAGAGAGAGAGAGAGAGAGAGAGAGAGAGAGAGAGAGAGAGAGAGAGAGAAAGACAGACAGACAGACAGACAGACAGACAGACAGACAGACAGATCATCTTTCTCCTTATACAGCCTGACTGTGCTCAGGTGAGGGATCCCTTGGCAAATCGCGGGTGCTGCATGGACTAATCTTCTGTCACAGTTCTGGATTAGTGTGTGTGTGTGTGTGTGTGTGTGTGTGTGTTTGTTTGTGTGTGTGTGTATGTGTGTTTGTGTGTATGTGTTGGGAGAGCAGGGAGATGAGAACAATGAAAACATATTTAAGGCACCGTGTCTACAAAGAGCAAAAGCATTTTATTTGTGCGTATGTGTGTGTGTGTGTGTGTGTGTGTGTGTGTGTGTGTGTGTGTGTGTTGTTCTTTTTTCATCAAGTACGAGTCTAGCGATAATTTGTGTTTTCTCCTTCACCCTTTCATGGTTCCTTTGGGGAAGGTTTCAGTACATGTTCCTTTCCACCTCTCTCTTCTCCCTTTCCTGTAGCCCACAGTAGCTGCTGGGTCTGCGTGGGTCTCTCCTAGGAGGCCTGTGTGAACCACAGACCAGAGTGGACACCTGTCCTTCTGTCTTCAGCCAGAAGGCTCGTGAGGAAACTGTGACCACACTCGTACTCTTCCAGCCACGCAGTCTGCTCTAGTGTGTATAGTTGGAGCTAATTCAAGGGTTGGGAATCTGTCTGCCAAATGTAATTGGGGAATGAGATTGGGGGGGGGCGGTAGTGCAGGGGCTGTGATGCTAGAAGGGTATGAGGAATGGTGAACATTGTGACATGGCAGATGGTTCACCACGACAGAGAATGAGAGGGTAAACTTACCCAGGGTAATGACTGTGTCTATGGGGACTCCAGACCCCCACTGGTGGCATGGATTCCTTCCGGATCAATGTACTGGTAGGCAGTCCTCCCTGGAGTCCTGCAGACTCCAGTCTGTCCGGCCTGGGCCGTTTCCAGCTGGGCAGTGGTAAGCAAGTGCGTTCCCCCTGCTTGAGCCTGCTTGCTAACTGCCGTGGCAGTTAGCTAGGGCTCTCTGAATGCCACTTTTTGTAAACTGCTGTAGGCTGTCTGGAAGAAAAAGCAGATAACTGAACTTAGAACCCTTCAAGTTTGATTGGGATACCTGAAATGCAATGTTTTCCAGGTTTTTTTTTTTTTCTTGAAGCTGGCAATTTCCACTAACACCTGGGATGATGGGTCAAAATAGACAGACGATTTCAGCCTCAAAACAATGACATTCAAAGCAGCACAGGAAGAGTTCCCAAGCGAGATGGTCTCCTGTAATGAACGTCGTACCTTGACTGACTTTCTTTGGCAGCTGTTGATTCTCCTCCGGCTCTCTCTAAGGTGACCACCACAGTCAAAGATGTCCTGGGGAGCAGAGATTGTGACCTCACCATCCCTAGCCTGCCAGTTGTGAGCAGAGACGATTCCCAGCACCTGTACTGGACTCTGGGAGATTCAGAAACCAGGGATACCTCCAGGATCTTTACTCTGCAACGTGAAACTTGGGGGCCGGATGTGGTAATCCTGACTGGCCCCAGGGGGAGGAGAGGAAGCCCCTTGAGCCAGGACTTCAGCTCACAGAAACCTCATTCACAGCTAAGTGGGGAATTGAGTGCCACGGAGCTGGTCAGCTGCTGGACAGAGATAGGCATCCCAGAGGCCCTGGAGGCCAGAGAGTACATAGTGGCTCACATCCTCACAGCCAAAACAGTTAAGTGTGGTGGCACCAGGAGGGGGTAAGACAGAGGAGAGAGAACTGTGGGAGAGCTACATAAGGCTTCGTCCCCCCTCCCCCACAGAGGATTCTTACCTGAATCAGATGGGACTTTTCTGTAGTATTGTCATAGACAGATGCTCATTTATTTATCCAACAAACCATTACAGTGTGCACCAGGCTCTGGGGGTCATAGACAATGAAAAGTTCCAGAACTGGTTTCACAGCCCATGTAGAAACCTTGGATTGATGTCGATGCCAGGGCTTCAAGACTGTCATCCTAGCTACTTAGGAGGCTGATATCAGAGGATTGAGGCTTTTGGCCCGGGCAGGAAAGCCTGTAAGACTCTTGTTTTCAATTAACTACCAAAAACAAATGCCAGAAGTGGATGTGTGGCTCAAGACATAGACTGCTAGCATTGAATAAAAAGGCTTGGGGACAGCACCTAGGCTCCAAGTACAAGGCCCAGGCCTGACACAAAGAAAATAAAGAGAGAGAGGAGGGAAGGACAGAAGGAGAAAAGGAGGAAAGAAAGGAAGAAGGGAGAACATGCAAGCCTTGGTTTGGAGTCCCTGGATCAAGGGAGCCAACTATTCACAATCTCTGTTTGGACAGTTTCAGAGTCTAAAGCCACTATGTAGGACCAAGCCACTGACCCCTAAGCAACTTCATGCCATTCAGGAGCTGTGTGGTCACCGACTATAGAGGGAACCAGCCTCGGGTTGAACCTAGGGCTCAGGGTGGGTCACCAGGTTTCAATTATCCCCAGCCTCATCGAGTTTATTTTCTGGTCAGATAAGAAGAAAGTTTCCAAGGGCTAGGGAGGTATTGGGTGAGAGAATTTCAATGTGGGGAGGGCAAGGGATAAGCAGGAATTTGAAGAGGGAGGATGGTCCCAGGTCAGGTGTGTCAGGAAATTGGTGCCATGACCTCACCTGACAACATAGACTACAATCCTTTGATCCAGACTCACTGCTATTAAAAGTCCTGGCACCTTGGGTTCATCATTGATGACCTGGCTGTGGTTCACTGCAGGATGCCTGTGCAGTACATCCTTGGGGCTAGGAATTTCCAGGGCTCAATTTGACGATACCTCCCCGGTGTTCATTCCTCCACCAAAGACTGAGGTAAGCATGCCATTGCCACAGGACAGCCTGGGAATGAGGGCAGGAAGTGGGTCTCTTGTCTGGCTCAGTCTTTAGTGTAGACGGCAGATCTGGGATTCAGAGAGGGCACGCTGAATGTGTGGCAGAACTGGGTAGAGACTGGTGTGAAAATAAGAGGCACTGGGCTCTGAGCAGGGTTGTTTCTTTGATAATACTCACAACATAGGAACATTTCTTGGATAGAGCAACCCTTTTCACCTCCCTAAGATGGACCTAGATCTCCCCAGTTTCCATCCCTTGTCCAGGAAACACTTTAGTTCTCATATCTTGTGGTTAGATAACTAGACCTTACCTCATTGACCAGTGCTGAGGCAGGACAGTGAGAGATCCTGAGTCTTTGAAAATGTCAGGGGATCTTCAGTATGAGATTGTACTTGAATGTCCCAACTTGGTGCATGGTCAGTCCCATCTAAGTCTGCCATGATGTAGGACATAGAATCTAGAGAATCAGAGCTGGATGGGGTCTGTTCTGGGAGTCCTGAGTATTATGTGTTAACTTTGAGCTCCCATATGCCCATTGCTTCCCTTTCTTGGTTGGGCGTATGCTAGAAAACTCTTGAAACTAAGGCATGGATCTTATCTTTTATGCTCCAAGATAGCACTCTACCATTTGAATCACAGCTCCACTTCCAGCTTTTTTGGGTGTTTAATTGGAGATAAAGAGTTCTCACGGGCTTTGCTGCTAAGTGGCATCCAACTGCAGTTCTCAGATTTCAGTCTCATGAGGGAACAAGATGACAGGAATGGAATAATATGTTTGGCCGGCTGTCAGTCACTCAAGGCTTTTATCCTGGGTACTAAGGATGTGAGATCTGAGGATCATGGGTCAAATCCAGCCTGGTCATGAAAGACCCTGAGACTCTCACATAAAAGGAATTGCGAGAAATCCAGAAGCAGTGCTGTGGCTCAAAAAATGAGTGCTTGCCTTAAGCTGAAGTCCTCAGAGACAGCACCCAAGCCCAGAGTTCAAGCCCCTTATCCAACAACAAGAAAAAGTGCTGATTAAGTTTTGCACATAGCAGTGTGTATGGAAGGAAATACAATGCTGGTCTATGATGCGTTCCAGATATGTGAGAGTTTCAATGATTTGTCTACAGTTGGTCTGATGTGGGTACTGCCACCTTCTCGGGGTGGGATGTTATCCTAATTGAGGGAGTTCATGTTTTTGTTCTCAGGGACTGCTGAATCCTTGGGCTATCCGTGTGTGTGTGTGTGTGTGTGTGTGTGTGTGTGTGTGTGTGTTTGTGTGTGTGTGTGTGTGTCTGTCTCTCTGTCTGTCTGTCTGTCTGTATGTATGTATGTGTTTGGAGGTAGAAAAACTGGGCCTTGAACTCAAGGCCTAAATGCTGTCCCTGAGATTTCTTGCTCAAAGCTAGAACTCTGACACTTGAGCCACAGCTCCACCTCTGTCTGGCTAGTTGGTGGTTCAGTGTACATAGGAGCTTCACAAACTTTCCTAGGTGGCTGGCTTTGAACAGTGATCCTCAGACCTCAGCCTCCTGAGTAACAGACAGGAGCCACCCGTGATGGCTGTGTGTGTGTGTGTGTGTGTGTGTGTGTGTGTGTGTGTGTGTGTGTGTGTAGAAGTTGGTTGTAACAAGGAATGCTGGACCCTTTGGTAACTTCTAAATGCTCTCTTGTGGGCAGTATGGGCTTTGAGGCTGAGGTCTGGGGGCCTGGAAGGGTGAGACCCTTGAAGGAGACTCAGCACCTTTAAATTATAAGAGCAAGGGAAATTTGTGCCCTGGAACTGTCTACTCCCGTGGGCCTGGTTGATGGCAGAGGGAGTGTGGGAGGATCTGGAGGTGGGGCCCACAGGGGTTGGCTCTCCAGGGGGATAGAGAATGTGGTCAGCACTTAGTAAGGCTTTGAGTCCTGTTAGTATGGAACATATTGGCATGGGTCAGACTCTGGGTCTTCTTATCATGACATCTGATGGTCAAGGCCAACCCTACTTTAAATCTTGACCTGTGTTCTTCAGATCTCAGCCTCCTGTGTAGGTAGGGTTATAGACATGAGCCTCTGGCACCGGACCTTGGATTTATTTTTTGGTATATTAGGGTTTAAACTCAAGGCCTTATGTTTTCCAGTCAGGTCTTCTAGGAGCCAAGCCTTTCTGTCTTGGGCATGTCTGAGATAGAGACTCCATATATGGTCAAGCTTGGCTGGATCATGGTCCTGCTGTGACAGGCATGCGCCACCATGCCTGGTCCTCTGTAGTTGGGATGGTAGATATGTAGCACCATGCTCAGTCATCGGTTTAGATGACCCTCCCAAACTCTTAGTCCATAGCAGCCGATTCTTGAGCACAGTTGAAGCTCTGGGTTCGGCCTGGAACCATTGGCCCTCAGTCTCCTCACAGGACAGTTGTGAGGAAACAAGGGATCAATACAAGGGGAACTCTGGGGCAGGGCCAGGCATAGAGGGAATGGTTATCAGATAAGTTTCTTGGCAATTCTGTGAGCATATAACAAGAAGATACCTGGAAATGACTCAGAAGGAGCTTGTTATTTAGCATGCCACAGGTATGGGATTTTAAACAAAACATGGCTCTCTTTCAACCTTACCCTATCCCCATGAGGAAGGGGATCCTTCACTGTTCAGCTTTGCAGCTGGGGAAAATGAGGCACGGAAATGCTTGGTGATCTACTCATGACCCCCAGGTGACAGGAAACTCGGCATGACTTGTCTGCCATGCTCCCTAGGACAATGGGTGCTATTTAGTCCATTTCTTGTTGTGGGAAGTCCACTTATTGTCAGCTGTGGGGCTTGAACTCTGGGCCTGGGCACTGTCACCAAGCTCCTCAGATCAAGGTTAGGACTCTACCACTTGAGGCACAACAACACTTCCGGTTTTCTGGTGGTTCTTTGGAGATAAACATCTCACAGACATTGCTGCTGGTCTGGCTATGAACCATGATCCTCATATCTCAGCCTCCTGTGTAGTTACCATTGTAAGCCTGTGCCACTGGCAGCCAGCTTCAGTGTAATTCTCTCTCTCTCTCTCTCTCTCTCTAACTTGTTGAAATGGTGCTGGATGAGGTGCCTCAGAGTCCCCATGTGGCTGGGACCCAAGGTGCCCCTCTTATTCTGGAGGAAGGCTGTGGGTCAGGAGCTTTCTTGCTCGACCTGTTGAGCTAGCTCCCTTAGGTAAGACCCTCTGTGCCCGGGATAGACCATGATGGTTACTCATTGTCAGTCAGTGTGGTGAGTACTTCCCCACTACCCTTTGCTAAGACAGTTAAAGGAAAGTGGATGAGAAGGCATCGCATTGTCCAACTGCACAGCACTATCCCGAGCCTCTGATCCTCACTGCCACCTATCTGGCCAGACCCTGATTATAAGAAACTGAATTCACTCTATGTCTACTTCACGTTGGTGCAGTGTGTCGTTTCAGGGAGAGGGAGCAGTGTGCAGAGGAAATTGTTCTGTGACAGCGCAAAGTCATTGCTGTGGATAAGGAGGAAGCCGGCATCAGACTGAGCCGGAGCAATGCTCAAATGTAGGTAATCTGTTGAAGTAAAAATCCACCCATGTCTGCTTCCCACTCACAACAAGGAGGGTTCAATGCAGGTAGCCCAGCACTGGCCCTAGGGGGCTATAAATGGATGGTGGCGGTCAGGTGCCAGTGGCTCTCGCCTGTCATCTTGGCTAATCGGAGGCTGAGTTCTGATGATGGTAACTCAGAGCCAGTCCAGGCAGGAGAGTCTTTGAGATTTTTTTTTTTGGTCCAGTCATGAGTCCTGACTGGGCACTGTCCCTCAGCTCTTCAACTCAAGGCTAGCGCTCTGCCACTTGAGCCACATTGCCACTTCTGGCTTTTTTCCTTTTTGCTTATGTGGTGCTGAGGAATCGAACCCAGGGCCTCAGGCATGCAAGAGAAGCGCTCTAACACTGAGCCATTTCCCAGCCCCAAGTCTGTGAGATTCTTATCTCCCATAAACTACCTCCCTCCTCCCCCTGAAAAAGCCACTTTTGGTGCTGTGGCTCAATTGATAGAGCCTCAGCCTTAAGTAAAAGAAGCTCAGGGATGACAACGAGTTCCTGAATCCAAGAACTGTGACTGACAAAAAATAAAATAAATGAATAGTGGGCACTTGTTATCCTACTACCCAAATGGATGGATTAATTCTTCTCTCAGGTATTCATAGCCAAAGGTAAGGGGCTTCCCTTGATGTTCCTCTAAACCTCTCCTTTTCTCTATTATCCCCCTGGCTTCAGTTGCAGGATAGAATTCAGATCATCCCACTTAATGTGAACTTAAGTACCCTCCCTACCTGCCTTCTTGGGGTAGGGATCCTGGATGTACTCAACACTGGGTTAAAGAAGCACCAGAGAGATGTGGGTAGGTATACCTGAAACTCATACTCACACACACACACACACACACACACACACACACACACACACACACACACACACACACACCTAGGCCAACTCTTACTAGCCTTTTCCAAAGACACTTTATCTCCTTGGATTAACTGACCTAGAAGAACTTGATCCCCAATAAATGATTATTTAAACTAAGGCTTGCTAGTTGACACGAGATAAAGAGAAGCTCAAAGGAAAGGTTCTGGAGCCTGTCTGGCTCAGGCTCACACTTGACATCCTGTCTCCTCGGTAGGCAGAGATCTGAAGATCAAAGATCAAAGCCAGCCATAAGCTGGAAAGCGGATAAGAATCTTCTCTGCATGGAACCACCAAAAATCCAGACGTGGAGCTGTGGCTCAAGTGGTAGAGTAGCAGCCTTGATCATGAAAACTCAGAGAGACAGCGCCCAGAACCTCAGTTCAAACCCACATAAGAAATGGCCCCATTTGTTGCCCCCAGATTGCCTGGGCCTCAAGTGCCCTCTCACAGAGTGTGATACCACACTGGTTCCTGTGTAGTGTATCAGAGCCTTCAGAAATTGCGTGGTAAAAGCCAGGCCTTCGCCTTTGTGCGACCTCAACCCACACCAGGTGGAAGACAGAGCATGACAAGACCAGGAGCCTGCAGAGCGGAGACGATCCCCCTCTGCCAGGGTGATTAGAGCGGGCTTCTTAGAGGCAGCACTTGAATGGGGGTCTTGCTTAACACGGAAGATTTGACAGGAAGCACAAAGAGAAAGATGCCCTAGATAAAGGACAACATAGCGGAGCGTGTTCTTTTCCAGCCAGAGTTGTTGGTTAGAAACTCAGTAAATATGAGCAAGACTGTCCCGAGACGGGCCCAAGGGGTCACACAAGAACAGCTATCCAATGATGGGATTTTGTCTTAGCTGTAGTGGGCTCACCTAGCACACAGGAAACCATGCGTTCGATTCCTAGGTCCTGCATTCACAGAAAAAGCCAGAAGTGGTACCGTGGCTCGGGTGGAAGAACGCTCACCTCAAGCAAAAGAAGCTCAGGAACAGCGCCTGGACCCGAGTTCAAGCCCCAGCACTGTCAACGTAAAAATGCACTCCAAGCGACCTGGGTGACCGGTGGATGGCTGTGCCCTGTAGCTCTTAGTGGATCCATCCATGCTTTGTGTCTCCTTCTTCGATAAAGGGGATCTGGACACTCCTTCTCCAATGGGCAACCCTGGACCCGGTTATCAGCAATCCTCCCAAAGGCTTCCACTGGGACATGGAGCAGCTGGCCCCAGAAATCCTCAGGTACGGGTTGGGTGTGGCAGGAGGCTACAGGGCAGGCCCCAGACATCCTAGTAGGTCTGATCTACCCCAGACATCCAGGCAATCCAGAGGAAGTGGATGGGAGCTTAGAAAGGGGTAGTGATGTGAAGGAGGCCCTTTAATGCCCATGGACCTCCCAGATTCTCAGTCTCCCTTTGCTGTCTCTGAGGGAGGTAGAGGAATGTATAGGTGGTAGTATCTAGAAGAGGACTAGTTGGAAATTGTAAAGAATGAGACACCATAGGCCATGCGCTGAGGGCTCACGCCTCTCATTCTAGCTACTCAGGAGGCTGAGATCCAGAGGGACTTGTATCCCAGCACAGAGAGGAAAGTCCAATGAGAGTCTCATTTCCAATCCCCTACCGGAAGTGGTGCCATGGCTCAAGTGGAAGAGCACTGGCCTTGAGCAAAATTCATCATCAGGGACAGTACCCAAGCCCTCAGTTCAAGCCCCTCATCCAAAAACAAAAAAAAAAGAAAGACACCCCTTGCTTGCCAGAGATGGTGAAGGAGTGGAGTTTCTGTGGTTGGGACACCAGGTTCTGGCCTCAGTGTACAGCCATTTCTAAGAACTCCCCAAGTTTGCCCGAGTGTGCATTTACAGAAGGGAGGGCATTGTGTTACCAAGAACTGCAGAGGTTGTGGCCTGTCTTAGGCAGGGAATGGGCGATTGGGAGCAGGTGTGGGAGATTAATGTCAATTATATTCTCTCCAATCAAGGAAGAATGTTTTTGGATGCTGGTGTCAAAGTCTGAAAGTGTAGGGTTACGTGTGCTTTATGACCTGACAAGTTGGGTTTCCCCTGGTTGTAAGAAGGTGGCTGAAACCGGGCACTGCCAGTGTCTCACAACTGTCATCCTAGCTACTCAGGAGGCTGAGATCTGAGGATCACAATTCAAAGCCAGCTTGGGCAGGAATGTCTGTATGATTTTTAACTCAAGTGAAGCACCAGAAAACTGGAAGTGGTGCTGTGGATCCAGTGGTAGAGCGCACACATTCAGCTGAAGAGCTGAGGGATGGCACGCAGGCCCAAATTTCAAACCCCATGATTGTCGACCAAAAATAATCTGGCTGAGTTTTCTTCATAGCGGAGTGTACAGTAGGAAATGCCATGCTGTTTTATTAGCCATTCCAGATGTGTGAGAGGCTCTGAGTTTTGTCAACATTTGGTCTGAGGATGGTAGTGCCATCTTCTCTGAGATTGGGATGTTCAGTTGCTCAGGGACTGCTGAGGCCTTAAGCTAACCGTGTGTGTGTATGTGTGTGTGTGTGTGTGTATGTGTGTTTGTGTGTGTGTGTGTGTATTTTTCCCTCATCTTTCTCTGCCCACTTTCTGGATGCTTCTCTGCCTCTTCTTGACCTTGGATGGTGCCCTTCCTCAATTGCAACCTTGTCTTTAGCTCTCTATCATGGTCTACAATGAGTCCTAAATTGCCAGAGACCTGCATATTCCAGCTTTTCCTTGGGACCCAAGTCTGGCTGTCCATATCTTTGTCCTCAGATGCTGTGTCAGCAGTGCTGGCTGGCATATATTCTTTCCTGCCTCTGGGGGGGGGGGGCAGGGTCATTCATGCTGTGTCCTGTCCTTTTCTCAGCTGGGCCCCTGGCTGCATGTCCCACTCCCAGTAGGCTGGCAGTGGAGTGGGGGAAGAGTGGTTGCCAGTGCCTCTGGCCAACTTGACCTTGATAGCAGACTCAAGGCTCCCAAAAAAAGGATGATCTGTGGCTACATAAGAGGGGAGGCCAAGGTGGCTTGGATGTACGCTTCGATGTCTAGGAAATGTCAACGTACCTTATTGTAGGCAAATCTATCTTCTGGCCCCAGCTCGGCCTCTCAGGTCCTTCTAGACAATTCCGGATTCCCAGAATACAGAGGCATATACTTTAGATTCCAAGGCCAGGGAACTGGGGGATGAGAGATGTTTTAGGGCATTAGTTTTGACCTGGATGAGCTGAGCTAGAATGGGGGGCAGTCCCGAGTCACAGTTACAGTAAACTCTCAAGCCAGGTCAAGTGGTTTCTCTCTAAGTCCCTCTTGGGCCATGGCAGTATGTTCCACTGAACCTGCCCCTCGATCTCAACACGGGGCCACAGGATCAAGGGTAGGACACTAGGGATGATCCTTTGTAGTCAGCCCATGATTGCAGGCCTTCATCTGCCCCCCTTCCACAAGCACTGGTGAGTAAAGCAGGGCTCCGTCCCCTCGGACTCCTGGGATAGTGACTGCTACAAGCAGCAGCCAGTTGGCTGTGGATTCCTGAGCCTACAAAACTTTCATGAGCCCAACTTAACACCTGCCCACGGTCTGACTGACAAATTTGCACTCTGGTGATACTTGTGTGAGTGGGTATTATCTGGTGTGACATCATGCAGCTCCTGCCCCTCCTGGCCCAAAACTGTGGTCTGAGACAGTAATTTACTACTCAGATCCACATTGCACCCATGATAGATGCCATTCAGATGATCTTCATGCCCCCAGGCTCGATACTTCTCTGGTACTGGGGCTTGCTCTGTAGGCAATGGCCTCCAAACAGGCTGCTATCAAGACTTGCAGGACACCTAGACATTAGGAGACCCTGAGGGGCCCACTGGAAAAACTATGCCTAGAGCCACAGAATAAGATCCAAGCAGGCCAGGTATTGGTCATGGGGCTTGAACTCTGGGCCTGGGCACTGTCCCACAGTTCTTCACATTACCACTTTAGCCACAGAGCAACTTCTGAATTTCTGTAGGTTCCGTGGAGATCAGAGTCTCCAGACTTTCCCGCCTGGGCTGGGTTTGAAACATGATCTTCACATCTCAGCCTCCTGAGGAGCTAGGAGTACAGGTGTGAGCCATCTGTGCCTGGATGACCTGGCCTTACACCACAGTGGACTAAGAGCTCTTGAAATCTTTTCTTTAATTTTCCTGTGCTAGTATTGGGACTTGAAGTCAGGGTCTGGGCTCTGGTCCCTAAAGTATTTCCTTCAAGGTTACCACTTTACCACTTTAGCCACAGCTCCATTTCTGGATTTTGGTAGCTAATCATGAAGAAGAGTCTTATTAACTTTCCTCTCCTGAGCTTGTTTGACCCTCGATCTCTATCTCAGTCTCCTGAGTAGCTAGGATTTACAGGGCTTGAGCCACTGGTGGCATTGTGCTAGAAGCTTTTCTATAGCAAGAGTTTTTTCCTGTGTTTGCCCTGACTCCTCCATGCAAAGGAGTTCTGAGGGTCAGGAGCTGTGAAAACAAGTTTCCAGCCACAGGAAATGGCTTTGGGTCCCTGGCAAAAAGCCAAGCTAATCTTCCCCCTGGGCGCCATTCTGGGACCTTTTCCTCTGCCCTGTGACTCAAGTGAAAGTTGACCCAGCCTTGAATTTCCTGCAGACTTTTCTGAAGCCATAGAATATTCATACTACTCACACCACCTGCTCTACAGCACACCTCAGGACCTTTGCCCATGCTATACCTTTTGCCTGAGGCTCTCTGTCTTGTACCCACATATTAGAACTACTGTGGAATTTTGGCACTGGCTATATCACTTCCTGAAGCAAGTCTTTCCTTCCCTTCTTCATCTTTATTTTTTTTAATATTGAGTTGCTAGCGATGGAATTTGTGCAGGCTGACTGGCAACTGCTCTATACTGGGGTGTATGTGTGTGTGTGTGTGTGTGCTAATCCTGGGGTATGAATTCAGGTCCTGGATGCTATCTTATCTCTGAGGTTTTGTGCTCCAGGCTAGCACTGTACTACTTGAACCACAGCTCTACTTCTGGCTTTTTGGGTGTTTAATTTGAGAAAAGTGTCTTAAATTGATTTTACTGCTTGCAATCGCTTCCTCCTGAGTAGCTTACAGGGGTGAGACACCAGCACCTGCCCTCTACCCTACCTCTTACCTATAACCTCGGCCCTCCTCTGAGTCCCAGAAGAATGTGTCTTTCAATTTAATTATGTATCATGTTTCAATACTGAATATAATGTTAATGAAAAATTAGTCAATGTCCTAAATTATTGTGAATAATTTTATAATAGATGAGCAAAATATAATATGATGTGTATAATAATGCTAAATGCAATAATCAATAATGAATCAAAGAAAAATGAAATACAAAATCAATAATAAAATTCATAATATGAAATTAACATACATATATAAGTATATATCATGTATTATACATATAGAAATATTTTTTCCATTGCACAGCCTTCATTCAGGCACTGGAAACACTATCCTGAATTTCTTTTCCTCAAGGACAATAAGCTATGCATTCACCCATCGTGCAAAAGAGTTACCTGGACAGTGAGCTCAAAAACTAGAAATGGCAGAAATACTGGCCCCAGTTCCATGACAGTGGCGTAAATTTTTTAATGGAAGCAGATATGTTTATTCAGTTCCATACTGAACATTAAAAAAGCAGTGTAGATTTTTGTACAGCTATTCAAACACCCTTCCCTTTCCTTTAAAATGCTTCTCTGAGAACTATATTGTTTCTCTTTTTTTGTATGTTTTTTATTGTAAAAATGTTCTACAGAGGGGTTACAGTTCCAGGAGCATGGTAATGAGTATATTTCGTATTGAGCATTGTTTACTCCTCCTGTGTTTTTCCGCTACTATCCCTTCCCTCACATCTCCACAACAACCTCCCCCTGCCAAGGTCAGTGACTTAGTTTTTCATTTTTGGTTGGCAAGGGGTTTGAACTCAAATAATGGCAACTCTTCGCTCACATTGCTACAGTTTTACCAAGACCCTGAGTTCAAATTCCAGGCTAGAAAAGAAAACTGACAGAAATTCCAAACCAGGGAGCTTTATTTTTTTTAATTTAGTTAAATAATTAATTTAAATATATATATATATATATATATATATATTGTTTTTTTTGGCCAAGCATGAAGCTTGAACACAGGTCGTGGAAATAATATTTCAGCTTGGATCTCCCATGGCTGGGGTGCTGTCTCTGGACCCATAGCCGTTCCTGGGATCCGGGGCCCAGAGTGCTTTCAGGAAGAAAAAAAAGTTGGAAAGCACAAAAAGTGGTGAGCTACACACAGCTGGGGTTTTATGATTTTTTTCTTTGGACATTGACCATCCTGGGTCTGAATGACAAAGCTGCAAACTGGACCTGACCTGTCATTGCTGGTGGCTGGTGGGCTATCAGTGAAGCTATAGACCAACCGGACAGTATAGGCCCTGGGTTCAAATCGCAGTCTTGACATCAATCACAGGAGATCACAAGAGACTCATTCCTGTGTATAGGAATACTGATTGAAAAAGTAGTTTATACATCGGTCTACGCTAAAATTGGATACAATAATCTTAGAATGCTGATTGAGCTTAATTAATAGTTTATTAAGCATGAAAAGAATAATATTACTTCAATGGCGGTATAATAAATACCTAAGAGTTGGTAGGAACATAGTAGGTGTCATTGTATCATAGACAGCTATGGAACTCTTTACATATATATATATATATATATATATATATATATATATATATATATATATATTTGTAAACCTCCATCTGCCTATACATGTATCAGTGTTTTGGCCAAACCTGGGGGTCGATCTCAGAGCCTGGGAATCACCTGATATCTTCATTGGCTAGAGGCTGCCATGCTCAAACTCACCTAATCATGAATTGGGCCTGCTAGGCTCTAAGTTCAGATCCTGACACTGCCAGGCATGATGGATAACACATCTAACATCTAGATGTTATGTGATAGGATGTAAAAATTGTAATAAATTCTATAGGTGTCATGAGAGTCAATAAAATAAATTCTAAATAAAAGAATGACAAAAGAAATAAAATAAATAACCACACCAAACACAATATGGACTGAACGTCTGTATGGAAGTATAAATCCTATCTTTAAAATATATATAAGGAGGGCTGGGAAGGTGGCTCAGTGGTAGAGCTCTTGCCTTGCATGCATGAGACCCTTGGCTCAATTTCTCCACACAACATAAGCAGAAAAAAAAAAAGCCGGCAGTGGCACTGTGTCTCAAGAGGTAGAGCACTAGACTTGAGGTTAAGAGCTGAGAGACAGTGCCTGGACCCAGAGTTCAGGCCCACGAGTGGACCCACAAAAAAATACATATATAAGGAATATCTTTTCCAGGCCTGAGGCTTGAATTCACCTGCCCCCCCCCCCCCATGCGGAGGGAATGGCAGAAGATCCTGAGATACTCGTTTCTGGACCTGGGAAGAGTCAGGGAATGTGATTGATCTCATCCTTGAATTAGCAGTTCATGCATGATGCAAGTAGGAAATGATAGGCAAGACTCATGGGATATCGATTATTAGTAAAGAAGTTGATGAAGCATGACAATAATCATCACAGTCATGAAATGGAGGCATCAGGAAAGATCCAAAAATCAGTAGTTCTCACAGATTGGATTCCACCACAGGTTACTATCTCTCCTACTGTATATAAATGTGTACTTATAAGCATACTACCTTCAGCTTATGAATGGATGACTGTTGTGTTCCCCGCTTTCCTCACGAGGGAGGGGGCTCAATGGCAGGTCCCAAAGTCTAGTGTGCTCATGTGGACCCATTCGCCACTTGGTCCTGCTAGGTCCCAAGTTCAGATTCCCCGCCCTGCCAAAAGATTCATCTTGATGTCAGAAGTCAATCATTGCACCTGTTTTCTTTCCTGTGCAAGTCCTGGATCTCAGCTACAATGGAGAATGCTTGGGCCACCCTGTGGCCATGGGAATATGTTGTTATCCATGTCAGCCCAGTTATACCTGTCATCATATACTCAAGAAAATACACAATACAACCATGAATAGCATAGAAATAGAATAACTACACTAAATGCACGATGCAGTCCACACACGGATGTGAATATACATCCCATGTTTAAATGATCATTGAGGACTATTTTGGCCTCCCTGGGGCTCTTTCTCAGGTCCTGGGAATGGCCCACCTCCTTAGTGGCTCACAGTCTGGTGTGATCACGTGGACCCATTGGGCAGTTGGGCCTCCTAGGCCCAAAGTTCGAATCCCAGCACTGCCAAAAGTTCACCCTGATGTGAGAAGCCAGTCGTTGCACCAGTTTTCCTGTTGTGTGCAAGTTCTGGGCCTTGGCTAGGAAAGAGAATGTATACCCAACTCTATACTCATGGAAATAGGTTGTCATCCAGTTCGCCACTGTTATGTCTGTCATCCTATACTCGAGGAAATACACAATACATCAATGAATAAGACACAAAACAAAGAGAATGACTACACCAAACGCAAGATGCCTCCCACCCATGTTTGGAACTATGTATCCACCCTTTAATTATGAATTTATGACTATATTGGCCCCTGCCAGGGCTCCATCTCAGGTCCCAGGAATGGCCTAATTCCTTAGTGGCTCACAGCCTGGTGTGCTCACCATGATACATTCACCAATTGGGCCTGCTAGGATTTGAGTTCAAATTCCTGCACTACCAAAAGATTCATTCTGATGTGAGAAGCCTATGGTGGCACATGTTTTCCTGTCCTGTGAATGTCCTGGGTCTCATTGAGGATGGAGAATGCTGTATAGGCAACTCTTAGCCATGGGAATAGGTTGTCATCCATGTCAGCACAGTTATATCTGTCACCCCATATGCAATAAAATACACAATAATCCACGAATAAGACACAAAATAGAACGTATAACTACACTGAATGCAAGATGCATACCATATCTATAGGTAAAGAGAAATCCTATGTTTAAAAAAGGTGGGCTTGTTATTTTGTCCAGTGTTGGGGCTTCAAATCAGGCCCTGCACCAGGCCTGACATTCTAGTCTTCAAGAATGGTGAGCTTCCCCTTCCCCCACAGTGCAACAGAGTTACCCAGACCTGAGCTCAAATCCCAGCACTGTCAAAAGATTCATCCTGATGTCAGAAGGCAGTCGTTGTGCCTTTTATCCTCTCCTATGAAAGTCCTGGGTCTCAAATATGATGGAGAATGAATAGACAACCCTGTAACCATGAGAACAGGTTGTCATCCATGTCAGCACAGTTATACCTGTCACCATACTTATTAAAATATACAATACCTCCATGAATTAGATACAAAATAAGGAGAATATTTGCACTGAACACAAGATGCTGTCCACACTTGTGTATCAATGTAGATCCTATGTTTAAATTATGAATTTATGACTATAGTGGACCATCCTGGGGATCAATGTCAGATTCTGGGAATGGCCACACTACTTAGTTGCTCACAGGTTCATATGATCACCTTGACTGATTGGCCAATTGGTTTTACTCTGCCCTGAGTTCAGATCCCAGCACTACCAACAATTGGATCTTGGAGTAAGAAGGAGAGTGTGAAACTTTTTTTCCTTTTCTCTGAGAATCCTGGGGGTCAGGCATGATGGAGAACATTTCTACAAATCTAGATGTTTTGTTATAGGTTGTCAGCAATGTAATAAACAGAATGGGTTTCATCATAGTAAAATCAACGATAAATAAATGAATAAAACAAAAGATACAAGGAACAACCAAACCAAACCTGTATGGACTGAAAATCTATAGGTAAGTATAAACACTATCATTACAATATATATAAATAGTATGTTTTCGAGGACTGGGTCTTGATTTCAGGACTAGTGAACAGGCCTGACTTTTTTATCTTCATGTAAGGTGTTCTTCCTCTTTATCCACATTGCTGAAGATTTACCCACATCCTGAGTTCAAATCCAAAGCCTGTAAGAATAAACTGTGCGAATTGCAAGCCAGGGAGCTAATTTTTTTCTCAGCATAGGGCTTGAACTCAGGTCGTGGCAACTGTGCCTCACCTTTGATTACCTTAGGATGGAGTGCAGCCACGGGACACACAGGTGCTTCTGGGATCCTAGACCCTCAGGTGTTGCAGGGAAAACAATGCACAGAAAAAATGTGGCCTTTTATGTTTTCTTCCTTTGCACAGTGACCCTTCTGGGTCTGAATGACACTGTTGCAAAGGGTACTTCACCTTGCTTTGCTGAAGGCTGACAGACTATCAGGAAAGCCATAGGCCCATGGGGCAACATAGGCCCTCATTTTGAATCCCCATCCTGACACCAACCAATGGCAGGAGGTACTAAGAAACTGGTTCCCATCCAAAGGAATAACACTGGAATTTTGTCAATGTCACAGTTGAATGAGTTGATCGTGAATGATGATCCTATAAAGTTGAAAAGCATCATTTCAGAAGGCTGGTTGATTTTATTTAATATTTATGAATCATTAAAAGAATATTATTACTTACAGGAACACAATAATTTCAGGACACTGAGTGCTTTCATTAATATTTTAAGGATCAAAACAATTACATTAATTACATGGACGCATAATGAATACTCAGGAATTGGTAGGAATATAGTCTATATAACTCAATAATGTATTCACATCTCTGGCACTCTATAAAGATATATATTTTTTAGCATACTGCCATCTGCATGACAATCTGTTATTATTTGGTGAACCCCTGAGGTTGGTTCGCAGGTCCTGGGAACAATCTGTCAGCTCAATTTTCCCCAGGATGGCATGTTTACACTCACCCATTCATGAATTTGGCTTTGTAGGCCATGAGTTCAGATGCCAGCGCTCCCAAACAATGAATCGTGGAGTAAGAAGCTGATGGTGACACATGTTTTCCTTTACTGTCAATCTTCTGGGTGTCAGGTATGAAGTGGAATACATATGTAGACCTATAGCCTATGTAGTCAATGTTCTATGTGCTATAATAGTCAATAAAATAAATGGTCAATTCATGAATAAAACAAAAAATAATATAACTACACTGAACGCAATATGGAGTACAGATATGTATATAAATATAAAACATATATGTAAATTTTACATGAATACGCTGTTTTCTAGTGCTGGAGATCGATTTCAGGCCTAAGGAACAGACTTGAATTTCTTGACTTCAAGGAGGCAAGTTTCCCCTTCCCACACAGTGCAACAGAGTTACCCAGACTATGAGTTCCATTCCAATCCCAGTCCTGGTAGGAAAAACGTCACCTTTATAGTATGTGAGGCCCAATTCTTAGGTATTTCATTATGCCTTCATTTGATTAATGTGATTGTTTAAATGCTTAATAAAATATTAACTAAAATCAATCAGTGTTGTGTAATATAATTGTGTATAATTTTATCCTAGAATCATTCAAGAACTATTCATTCAATTATGACTTAAATCACATTCCATTGGTAATCATATGGATAGGAACAAGTTTCTTAGGATCTCCTACCATTTGGAGGTGGCAGGACCAGGATTCAAATTGTGGGCTCCCGCTCCCACCACTTTAACCCGAAGATAGAGAACTCACCAGTCTGTCCAAGAACATCAACAAGACCAGTGATTAGGCAGGCACCAGTGGCTCTCAGCAGTCCCCCTTGATATTTACAAGGCTGTGATAGGAGGATCATGGTCAACGTCACCCTAAGCAGGAAAATCCTTGAGATCCCTGTCCAACTTCCGTGCCAACAAAGCCAGAAGCCTTGTGTAGAGGACCAGCCGTGAGCAAAAGCAGGTCATGGACTGTGCCCAGATACTGAGTTCAAGGTCTAGGACTGGCAACAAACAGAAATACAAAAAAATCTGTGTAGCCATCCAGCTAAAGCAGGTCATCCTCTTGTCCCAAACAGAATTGGACAGAATTCCCTGGGAAAAGGGCTGGGAGAACTGCTGTCATCTTGACTCTCCCCATGATGCTTGCTTCACAGGATTCTGGACACACCCCCATTCTTTCATGCTTCTTTCTGACCAATGGGAGACAAGAATGGTGGCCACGCCCACATTCCATGCTACCAGTTAGCACTGGGATTCCCTCTGTTAGTTTACACCACTACCAGCAGTTGAGGAAGGTAGTGGTGAGGAAGAGTCTCAAGGAGACTTTGGAGTATAGTAGAAAATTGATGCTCCCACCCCGACCTGGCCCCTTCCCTCCCTTCACGTGGTGCCAGGTTTCAAACCTCAGGCAATGGCGTGCTGCCAGCAGGCCTAAATCCCCGACCTGGTCCCTTCCCCTACTCTTCTGCTCTGGGCTCAAGTGTCTGCAATGCTGCTGCCATCGCTGCTGCCCCAATTGGAGCAGCTGCCAACAGCTTCTCCCAGCAGCACAGGTGAGTGGCCGCCCCAACACCAACCTACCCTGGGTCAAGCACCCGTCTTGGGGCACCATGACCCCCTGCTTTTTTCTTCTCCAAGGCTCTGATGAGCCACCCTTCTGTCTTGAGCATTTCTGAGATAGAAACTATATGCTCAGGCTGGGCTGAATCACAGTCCTCCTGTGAAAGATATGCTCCACCAGGCCTGGACCTCTCTAGTTGGAATGGTAGACATGTGGCACCATGCTCAGTCATTGGTTTAGATGGATTATCCCAAACTAAGACCACAGCAGCGGATTCTTGACCACACGTGAAGCTCTTGGTAGGGCCTCAACCATTGGACCTCATTATCCTCACAGGACAGTTGTGAGGAAACAAGGGATTTATACAGAGAGATCTCTGGAGAATGGCTAGGCAGAGAGGGAGCAGCATTCAGATAAGGTTTTGGCAATTCTGTGAGCATATGACAGGTAGATACCAGGAAGGGCTCAGGTGGGGCCTGTTATTAATCATGCAACAGGTGTGGGATTATGAACCTAAACATGGCTCTCTTTCATTATTACCCTATCCCCATGAGGAAAGGGATCCTTCACTTTGTTCAGTTTTGCAGCTGGGGAAACCGAGGCACAGAGAAGCCAGGTGAACGACTTATGACCTCAAGTTCACAGGAAGCTCGGCCTGACTTCTCTACCATGCTCCCTAGGACAATGGGTGCTATTCAGTCCACTTCTTGTGGTGGGAAGTACACTACTTTTCAGTCATATGTCTTGAACTCTAGGATTGGGCACTGTTCCTGAGCTCCTCAGCTCAAGGCTAGCAATCTATCACTTGTACCCACAGTGCCCTTTCCAGTTTTCTGGTAATTCTTTGGAGATAAGATTCTCACAGACGTTCCTGCCTGGGCTGTCTATGAACCATGATCCTCATATCTCAGCCGCCTGTGTAGTTAGGTTAGTTTTATGCCATTGGCACCCGATTTAAGTGTAGTTCTGATTCTCTCTCTCTCTCTCTCTCTCTCTCTCTCTCTCTCTCTCTCTCTCTCTCTCTCTCTCTCTCTCACTCGCTCTCAGGAACTGGTAGAATGGGTGCTGTAGGATATGCCCAAACCTCCCCAGGTGTCTGGAACCCAAGATGGCCCAGTCAATCTGGAGGTGGGCTGTGGGTCAGGAGCTGTCTCATTCAGCGTGTTGATACATCTCCATGAGATAAGCCCTCTGTGCCCTTGCAAGACTGTGAGGGTTATTCATTTTCGATCTAGCCTTACTGGATTTATTATATTCTATTATTTTCTACATTATTTTCTAGCACCTGGCCAGTATTATGGTACATATTTACTGAATGAAAATGTAATGTCAAATTAAGAAAATCATTTAGGGATCTGAGAATGTGGCTTCATGATATGGTGATTGCCTAGCATGCATGAAACCCTGAGTTCATTTCCTCAGTACCACACAAATAGAAAAACACTGGAAATGGTGCTGTGCCTCAAGTGGTACAGTGATAGCCTTTAGCAAAATAGCAAAAATAAATAAATAAATAAAACCAAAAAACATTTAGGTAGTAAATGCAAAATAAAGCGCCCATACTTGGAATATATAATTGCTCCTGCCATACTGACACCTGACAATGCTCCCTAATTCATGTTCTTTACTTATATTAGGATATTGTGTTGAAAAAAATGTTTTGTTCATTAGGTCACAGCAATTCTGGCTTGAATGTGCTTAGATGTCAGGTGAAGTTTAATTCTGGAAATTCAAAGATTCCAGGTTTTTGAATGGTCACTGCTAATAGTCTAAGTGAGATTTGGAAATCTTTTTGGTTAGTCATGGAACCAAAACGGCAGAGGCAAATTAACAGTTGTGACAGAAGTGAAGGAATTACTCCAGAGTTAATGTATAAATGATATTAACTAAGGTA
The DNA here is from genome assembly GCF_019054845.1 of Dipodomys spectabilis. Classification (NCBI taxonomy): domain Eukaryota; kingdom Metazoa; phylum Chordata; class Mammalia; order Rodentia; family Heteromyidae; genus Dipodomys; species Dipodomys spectabilis. Next base: position 184,626 of record NW_024871332.1, read on the forward strand.
TACCAGAAACTGTTTTAGAGAACCATTTTTGTTTATCGAACAAATAGTTATCAACTAGTCTTATTCCTCATTACCTTTATCATTCTAAATCTCTTCTGCTACTTCTTAATCTCTGTGTAATAAATGTTCCTCCTTCTGTGCTGTTTTATCTTACCTTATATTCTTTGCTTTCTAAAAATTTCAGTCTTTCTATATTTCTCTAAGAACATTTCCTGATAGTAAATACACCTGCACAGATGGCAGAGAATGCTAATTTAAGGGTCCCATAGCTCATGAGTCATTAATGAAACAACATGGAAAAGGAGGACATATTCATTGTTACCGCAAATTTTCTGAAAAGCTGCAATTTCCATTATTTGTTTACATAGTGTCATTCAGTGTACATAAATGCAAATATTAGCTGGGTGCTGGTGGTTCATGCCTGTAATCCTAGGTATTCAGGAGACCAGAGGATTGTGGTTCAAAGCCAGCCTGGTCAGGAATGACCATGAGACCCTTATCTTCAATTAACCACCATAAACCCGGAAGTGGTACTGTAGTTTAAGCGGTAGAGTGCACAACTTGAGCTGAAGAATGAGGGAGTGCGCCCAGGATCAGACTTCAAGCCCAACAACCAACAAAAAGTGCAAATATTACCTTCAAGTTTCCCCAAAAGGAAGGACAAGATCAACAATCTTCTCAAGCAGAAAAAATAATTTCATATAGAGAAAGAAGAGAGACATGAATCTCAAGGTGAAGAAATGAAAGACTGTTTGACATTCAAAAATGATTTCTATTTTTACAAGTTTTGCACTGTGAATAAATTCAACTCAGCCTAACTTAGTTAAGTCACAATGCAACTACTTTTCTAAATATGTAAAGAATGAAACAACACATTGTCTCTCATCAAATCTTTCTATTAAATAAATCTGAGCTTTCATAAATAAAAAAAGAAAAAATAATTTCAAAATGATTCAGTGCACCTACTTTTGCTGAGTTATTTGTTATGGCTTATTTGCTACACATATTCTCTTCCTTTAAAAATTGTCAAATATTAGCTTTACAATAAACTTCATCTAATATTTCTTGTTTCAAAAGAGAAGTCTATACAATTGATGACACTTAGCTTTCTTACTATCTTAATTCAAAGCCAAACCAGGTAGGAGGGTCTCTAAAACTCTTATGGCAAATTAAAAACCAAAAAACCAGAAGTGCAGTTTTGGCTCAAGCAGTAGAATACTACTTTGGGGGCAGGTGGGCAGGAAAGACAACTGTTCAGGGACAGGATCCAGCCTGTGCATTCAAGATCCAGAAGCAGCACAAGTTAAACAAACAAGCAAACAAAAATCCCAGATATGTCTTTGGGACCCTCCTTAAAGGAGTACTGGTCAGAGAAGAGGCTCCTTTTGCTGATCATATTCACTGGATCCTGCTTTTTTTGGAATCCTTACTGCTCTGGAGAATTCAAGACCAGACCAAAGGAATTGATAACTGACGCCTGCATCAAGGGAATCATCTCAGGGGTGAAATATCCATCCATAAGACACTTTAAAACCTCCATGTCTTTGTTCCTTTGCAGGAAAACACTTTTAAAACACCGTTATTTCCTTTTGTTCTATGCTGTCCTTCAAGTGGTACATTATTTCCTTTTGTAACTCTCTGAACTAGAAGTTTACAGAAAAATTTTATATGAGTAAAGAACTCATTCGAAAAAGCCAGGGACAGAGTTTCCTTCAAGCCTTGGGATACTTTTCTTGTACAGTAAAAAGGAAAGCACAAGGTTACATGAACTTTGTTATTCCTCTATGTTCCATTGTCTCCTGGGGTCAGTTTCCACATTCAGTAACAGTTACTTCCAGTAACAATCGATGGTGCTGCTTGAGGTATAATGAAAGTTTTCTGGCTTCACTGAAATAACACCAGAACACCTATGGACCTGAGGTAACACGTGTTTCAGAGACAATTTAGTAAAGAGAAAATATGAAATTTATATTGCTTATAAATACATTATACATGAGTACATTGAGTTCTAACTTTGTAAGTTCTCTGTAAATTAAAGCGAATTTTAAATGGGAAGAAGGTTCTCAGAACATTCTTTTTGTGAGTGTATGTGCTGTTCATTATTTCCCAAGTGTACATGAGCTAACAGTAAGGGAAACAATAGTAATAATAGGAGAAAGAGAAGTTCTGTGTTTAAATATAAAGGTTCAATACAATATAGAAGACTACAAATAAGACAACATTGAAAAAATAAAGCCAAGTCCAGTATGTAAAATTATGGGAGTGATATACAGAAAGAAAGACTCCTATGTGGAACATGAAGTATGAGGCTACTCCCATTCTAAATCATGCTTGCTAATCATGCAACTTTGTGGAAAGTAGAATGGATGAATAATTCTCTTTCCAATGCAAGTGAGATATAAGAGCATGGATATAACTGGAAAAACTGTCCATCTTGTGAGAGCAGCGATTATGCTAGCAATGAACTCGTGGCTAAGATCACATTTCCTTTTTTCTTTACACACACATACACACACACACACTTGGCACTTGAAATCTGTGCCTGCGAGCTGTCTCTCTGCTATTCAGCTCAAGTCTAATGCTTTATCACTTGATCCACAGTGCCATTTCCAGTTTTCTTTCAGTTAATTGGAGAAAAGAGTCTCTGGGACTTTCCTACCTGGGCTGGCTTTGAACCTCAATCCTCAAACCTCACCATGACCCAGCTTACGATCACATTCCTAACAGTGTACAGTCAGGATATGTAATGTGTGTGTTCATCTATCTTTATAAGAATTCTTGAGTTAGGAGCTAGGAAGGGGGCTTAGTGGTAGAGCACTTGCCTTGCATGCATGAGGCCCTGGGTTCGATTCCTCAGCAACAGTTAAGCAAAAAAGAAAAAAGCCGAAATTGGCGCTGTGTGGTAGCGTGCTAGCCTTGAGCTGAAGAGCAGAGGGACAGGTCCCAGGTCCAGAGTTCAAGCCCCAGGAACAGACCCCCCACTAAAACAAAAGAAAAAAGATTTCTTGAGTTAAAAATCTGGGCTACAGCTTTGACATTACCCTCTAAAAATGCTTGTAGTTTAAAAGTTGATACTCCTGGAGAAATAAAACCTAAGAATGTAAAGGAGTCTGAGAAGTTCAGTTTGCATACAGCCTGGGCAGAACACTCTTTGCAACAGTATATAAAATTTATCAGTCAAAAGCTGGATTGGAAGAATGGCTCAGGTGATGGAATACCAGTCATGAGCAAGATTGCTGAATAGGAGCTTGAGGCTTTTGCATACATACACACAAACACACACATACACACAGATGCACTTGTATGTGCCCACACAAATACACAAATGAAACAACTCTCAGAATGTGTAGAAAAGTTAGAAAACAATAAATATATCTACTGAATAAGACTCGAATCAAGTGATAATTTTTAATATTAGAAAGTCCTCAAATGAACTTCCTTCAAATAAGTTTGAGAATATTACATTGGTATGGATCAGAGATAGTAAGAGAGTTAATAATCATTATTAAAGGGATCGGATCCATGGAGGAATGATTCAGAGATCCCGAAGGTGCATCTGAAAATGTTCATATCCTGTGCCAAAGTTAGAACATCTTTGAAAATAGTACATGAACAGTCTGAGCAGTCACTCTGGTGTATAATATCACTGGAGAAATTTAGAATTGGTAGTCTGTATCTAGATTAAATAAACCAAGAAACTATGGTAGCGCAATGTAATACAAGCCTAGAATTCTAGCACTAGGATTAAAACAGGAGATTAGAGAATGGAATTACATAGTGATACCTTCCCTGGACAAGGTAGTACAATTTTGTCTAAATAAAACAAAACAAACCAGAAAGGAATACATAGTTGGAAGTTTGGGCTAATTTTGTCATTATGTTTTGAGAAGCCAAGTTTCCTGTTGACATGAAACTCATACTTAATTCTTACTTGTGTTTTAAATTCTCTCTTCATTACAGATCATTCCTAGATGCAAAATGACTCATGATTCCCATCCAAAATTTGAAAAAGTAAGTAATCATCATTCTGTTGTATCCCAAAGAAATGATGAAGGATTAAAGTAGAGGGTTTATTTTGCAAATTCACAAATGATTTTGCATTCTATTTGCCTAGAATATTCTTTCAAGAGAGTTATAATTAGAACTTAGTTAATAGATAATTCCAACAGTTCATGTATAAAATGATAATGTGAATGCTGTACACAGAGTTGCCAACAAATTGATGATATTAATTTATAAATTTAGAATAAGAACAATATTTGGAGTCTTTGGTATAACATGGTATGAAGAGAATAATCGTGTGACATCTTCTTTCTTCTACCTGTATGTAACACAAGAAGCAATTTCCTTAATTATTTGCTACTGTATACACTGAGAAAAATGTTAGGTTTGTTTTTATTTTCGTTTTTGTTTTATTGGTTTGTCCTAGGGCTTGAACTCTGGGCCTGGACACTGTCACTGACCCTGTTTATGCTCAAGGCTCGTGCCTTACCACTTCAACCTCAGTGCCACTTGCATCTGGCTTTTGCTGAGAAGTTTATTGGAGATAACAATGTAGGGAATCTTTTCTGCCTGGGTGGGCTTTGAACTATAATCTTCTGATCTTAGCATCCAGAATTTATATGTTAGTTTAAAAAGTATAAATATAAATAATATTTACAAGTGTTCCGATCTCAAGAATACCAGTGGGGGGAAAATGATGCAACAGTTTATTGTGGTGTTTTTTGCAGAACATGTAGGGCATCACATTACCAGAGTTCTATTTTTTCACAATAGAGATAAGCTATTCATGATGTGCATTAAGGGAAGCTTGAGGTGCACCCTAAAAGTTGGAAACTGTTGGGCTAGGATGACTCTATATCATAATTATTGGTACTGATGGTCATAAAAATAATAGCTTACTGTGATAAACAACTGCTTAATCTTGAAGAATTAATTATTACAGATGCTTCATCATCTTATCCTCTATAAGAATGTGGCTATTTTTCTGTTGACTTCTCAATCTGTAAAACCCCATTGGAAACTGTATCTACTGCAGAATTACATAACATTCAAGCCGGTACTGTTTTGATTCTCTCAGATATGGAATCTCCCAAATTTGAAAATGAGTAGTTACTAGTCATTGGAATGTTGAAGAACACATATATTCTGTCTTCTTAACAACTTATTTACTTTTAAAAGTTATAGGTTTCCATACAATTAAACTGTTTTCACTTTTAGTATGAGAAAGTACTATGTTTATTCTTTTTCAAAATATTGGTAAGTATATTGTGAAAATATTGTTTAGTCAGATAGCATTCAAGTTGATGGTCAAGTTGATTAAAAAGGGGTAATTAATTCTAATTAGACGACAAACAGCATTGATTTTTAAAAAGTTACTACATAGAGAATAATATTTACTATACCAATACAGTGAAATTTTATTTCATGCAGCTTATTTTATAAATTTAATTTTATTGTCAAAATAATGTACAGTGGGTTTACAGTAATATTAAGGTAGTGAATACATAACTTTTCAAACTTGTTACCCCCTCACTCATTTGCTCCACAGTTTTCCTTCACCCCAATACCCCTCAGAAGTTGTAATGTACATTTCCAACATATTGTCTTGTGAGTATTGCTATTGAATTGGTTTGCCTTCATCCTTTGTCTCACCATTTTGTTGTTCCTCTTCTCTTCCCTAATTAAGGTAAATATATACACAATACACAGGGTACCAAAATCAAATAGAGCAGGGAATAAAGCATAGGGGAAAAACCCAAAAGAAAATAGAAATCACATAGTACATTAAAAACAACAACCGCAAATAATACTCTCTGTTTCCATATCTTGGAGTTCATATTGCTCAGAATCAGCTTATAAGGTTATATATATGCATAACAAAGCTACTGGAAAATAATAATTTCATGTACACTATATCATGAAAACAACATGTTAACTGTTTTTGATGGTAAAGGTGGAGTTAGCATTGGTGAATTTGCGGTTCTAATGAATGAATTTCAAAAGTGTTTTAAAATAATGACAGGTAAATTTTAATTTGTTCAAACTTTTTAACAACTTAGCCTATTATGAAAATTTAAAATTGCTTGGGAAAATAGTCTTTCATGCAATGTAATCCATGGAGACTTAGCTGAAAGGGAACAATGTGGGTGAAGATGGCTCATTTTCACACTAAACAAACAAACCTCAGAAACCTTGCTATAAATCCTGTAGGTTCCCTTGAGAATTGTCCTTACCCAGGAAATCTACTCTTACTGTGTGAAACAAGGTTGTAGTGGAATTTAAATTCAAAGTTCTTTTTTTTTAAAAAAAAAAAGACATCAAAATTTGTGAATTGACTTTAATTACCAAACAGTAATTCTCTGAAAAAGATAATTTGGGTCAAAATATTTAGGGAGAAAGTGCCCTCAACAATGAAAGAAGGTGTTGGGTTTACACTTTTCTGTTTGTAATACTTTCTACAAGGTCTTTGCACGTGAAGCACTGAAACACAGAAAAAAATCTGATTGGGTACTTGAAACCAATGATTTCACATTTCTTAGTAGCTCACACAACATAATATCCTTATGAACAAGAGATAGTGAAGACTTCTCATATTACATAAGCCAAAAAGTTTAGGGATCAGAAAAGAATTGAGCAAATTGAAAAGGCAAGAAAACTGGTTCCTAGAAGTCCTAGCTAAGCATATTGGCTTCAGCAGTGGAGGGAGGCCAAAGTTTTTGATATAGATTGCTGTAATATTTTTGCTACCTAAAGTGATTTTACAGAGCCTATTTAGCTCACTACAATTTAGAACGGATTTAATGAAATATGATAAAATGTGATCCATCTTCTATCAACATTAGCAATTGTTATTGTTATTCTCTCTCTTATTTCTTTGGAAATTAATTGTATTCCTATTACTTCTTTACATTGTAACAGCTCTATACAATGCTTTTTTAAAAATTTTATTTTTCCCATGTTATCTGACTTTCAGTCCAAACTATCAGGTGGATTAAAAAGAAACTAGATTCCGGACACTTTATTTTTCCCCTTCTCTTCTCTGAAGTCTTTCTGTTTTTTTAAACAATACCAATGACATACAGCTCCTATGTGGTCCACCATTCTTCCCCCTCTCACTATATTCGGCAGTACAGCTCAAGTCGTTATCATTTAGCTTTATTATGCTGTACTATTATCTAAATCTTAACTCATTCCTAAGTTAATTTTAGTTGTATTGAACAGTCTCTAAATACATTTTCTATATATAATATCAGGGGTTTGTATTTTCACAAGGTGAGAAATATGAGTGACTATCCAATATTTAGATATCTCTGAAGAATATTGGTCCACCTGCTCAATAATCTCGTATGTAAATTCAAGGAATACAAGTCAGTCAGAGCAATCTTGTAACATGGTGTAGCTTGAGCCTTCATACTAGCTTTGAATAGTATTACCATGTTTAGTAGTGAAGACAACATAGTTCTACTATAAGAACAGACACATAGAAGAAGGTAACAGATATGTCAAAAATAACTTCTTAGTTTTATGGTCCACAGATTTTGAAAAGAATGCTATGACTTTATGAAATAAAAACAGAATCTTAAATGGTTGTAATGGTACTATTGCCTCTCTAGATTGAAAGAATGATCTTAGACTACTACCTCAATCTTTTGTTTGTGTGTTTGTATGTCAGTCATGGAGTTTGAACTCTGGGCTTAGGCGCTGTCCATGTGCTCTTTGGCTCAAGGTGAACACTCTACAGCTTTAGCAACAGCAAAACTTCCTGTTTTCTAGTGGTTTATTGGAGATACGAGTGTCATGACTTTCCTGCCTTGGCTGGCTTTAAACCTCAGATCTCAGCCTCCTGAGTATTTAGGATTACAGGCATGAGCCACCCGCACCTGGCCTACCTCAAACCTATAAAGAATGAATATCAAACAACATGTGAGTTGTAAAATCCTATAAAACATAAATGTAAAAATTCATGACATTAATCAGTAAAGGTTTCTAAAAATTTGACAGGGAAAACATTAGTAGCTAAAGAAAAGCAAGAACTGGATTATATCAAATGATAACCTTTCATAATTCAAGGGACACTATAACAGAAATAAAAACATATCCAACAGAGGGCACATATTTGTTATTGCTGCAATGTTAATGCTACAATGATTCTGAACCTTAAGTATTTTTATATCTTCTACTATATAAATTTTTTCCTGAATAGGATATTTCTTTAAATAACATATATAAATTAATAGTCAATAGGAGGAGCATATGAAATAAGCTCCTCTTTAGTGTCTAAGAAATGATAAAAAGAAAAATAGTATGACCATGATATAAAAAGAGGATGCAAAATATAATAATGCATTTGTGGAGAAATTCAGATACTTCTTATAGTGATCGATTTGTATAATACTGCAATCATTTTAGCAAACAAGATTTCAAGTCTTCAAAAGGTGAAAGAGAATTTTATAGGATCCCGGCATTATACTTCTATGAATGTATTCAACGGAATTCAAAAACTATTTTGGACAGAGAATGTAGTTAATTGACAGTGAACTTGAATAGTATGTATGAGACCCTGGAAATGATCCCCAAAAGTAAATTTTGAAAAGACACACTATAGAGGATGTATGCTATGCAAATTCCTGTAACTGAATTTTATATCTATTTTAATGTCTGTTCTAAAATTTAAAGCATTTCTCTTTGAAGGAATGCAAGTTTGTGAAAATTTGGCTTTGAAAACCTATGAAGGTACAATTCACTTCCAAAGCACTATAATGTATACAATAAAAGGAGATAATATATTGTAAGTGAATTGCATGTCAGAAAAGAAAAAAAAAACTATTGTTAAAACTTCTTCACACAAAATGCAGAATAGCTAAAAAGATGTTTTTGGTGTTGACTAAAAACTCTTTGTAAACTACTGCATTTAAAACAAAGATGTGATATCTGTTTATTTTGAGGGTATTTTGTCCGTTTGAGTTTATACAGAGATAACTCAATCCAAAAGTATATGTGAAAACTGAAATACTTAGGAATTATGCATCACTACTAAGTAATTTTTTATTATTTTTTATTTTTTTATTGTGAAAATATTTTTTTATTGTGAAAATACTTTACAGAGGGGTTACAATTACATGGGCAAGATAATGAGTACATTTCTTATCAAGCATTGTAGCCTACTCCTTTGTTTCCCCTTCCCATCCCTTCCCATCCTCTGCCGCAGCTCCACCCTATCCTCCCCGCTATCCCCACCACCACCAAAGTTGTAAAGTTCATTTTTTGACATAACGACTTGTACATCTCGTTGCAATGGGTCCACCTGTATCCCTATTTTTTTTCCTATTGTTTCCCTTATTTGCAATATCAAGTATATGTCTGAGTCAAGCAGAAATGGTCAGATAAGGTGAAGTTAGGGAAATGAACCCTAAGTTATGTATTCAAATGGTTTTTTTTTTCATGCGACAATTTCCAACACATTTACAAGATTATTTCTTTGTTGCTTTGTATGTCTCTCCCCCACAGTATAACCCCTGCTTTCACTGTATTTGATTTCGGTATAATTTGTGGAGGGGAAGGGGAAGAACTTCTAATAATTGAGAAACTTTTCTGAAAGAAACTTTCAGCAAATGAGAGAAGACACAAATCTATGCATCTGCATTTTATGAAAGTTATATATTACTTGCTCAATCTAATTGCTTATCTCTACTTTGCTAGGAAAAACGTATTCTCAAGATAAAAGCCAAAAGCAGTGAAAGAACAAAATACACAATCATCTTGATTTATTTGGGATAGTAACAAATGAAATAAAACAATTCCACTTAAGGGACTCCAATATTAGGGCATGTGAAAATGTTCCTGAATGCCAATATCCATTAAATTTTTGGAATTTTAAATTCTACTGACATATGAAAACTAGAACAAGAAAACAAATATAGACTTAGAGTGAAACAGCCTTGAGATCATTTTCTTAATTGTTTTGAAATTACAAAAGAATTGATACTCCTTTGCTTTGGAAATCATTTAAAAATATTTATCATTTATGATAATTCAAATACCAAGCAAAAGTAATTTTATATAATCATTATAAATATCATTTTATTACTATTGTAAAATAGAATAAAAAACCAGTCCCAATATATGACCTACCTGTCATTATTCTTAACTTCTAATCATTACCTAAATTTCTTAAACAATCTAAATACTCAAGTCTTTAACATAGACGTAAATGTTCTATACTTTTTACTTAATATTTTCCAGGGGTATGTATTCATGTTTCTAAGAAATGTTCACAGCAGTTAAAAGATGCTTTTGTGAAATTAATGTGATGTAATTTGTTGTTGTGGGTGTTTTTGCAAGGCCTGGGCATTGTCTCAAACCTTTTTATGCTCAAAGACAGCACTGTACAACTTGAGGAAAAGAGCTAATTCCTATTTTCAGTGGTTAATTGGAGATAAGAATCTAAGAAGTACTTTTCTATCTAGGCTAGTTTCAAAAACAATTCTAAGATCTCAGCACCCAGAATAGCTCGTATTATAAGGGTGAGTTACCGGCACTTGGTTTCACGAAGTTTTGTTTTTTTAATTTTAATTATGTTTTAAGATGTTTGTTTCACTATGATGTATATCATTCTGCAAATAAATTTAAATATATGTTTTTATTTCTGATGACAAATAATGTCTAAAAATGTACTATTCTACTCATAACATTTATATATATATGACAGACTCCCTCTAATATTTTATGTTACTATTTTTGACCTTTTTCATTTCAAAGATATACGTCTATTTTTCTAAAAGTTTCCTAGAATAAAATAACTATATTGCAATAGAAAGTAGAGTTTATTACTTTCAAGGGAATTTTAGATACACACATGATATTGTAGGAATATTTACAGTATATTACTTGAAAAGGTTCTGCCCAAATTCTTTAATATTTGTTTGTAGTTAAGGAGAGAGAGAAAGTTAATTCATACTCATTAGGAAATTGCAATGCTTCAAAAATCTATTCCATAATTTGTTGGGTTTTTTTTGTTTGTTTTTTTTTTTGTTTTTGTCGGTTGTGGGGCTTGAACTCTGGGCCTGGGCTCTGTCTCTCAGCTCTTCAGCTCAAGGCAAGCGCTCTAGCACTTGAGCTACAGCGCCACTTCCGGTTTTCTAGTGGTTTATTAGAGATAGGAGTCTCACAGTCTTTCCTGCCCGGGCTGGCTTTGAACCGCGATACTCAGATCTCAGCCTCCTGAGTAGCTAGGATTACAGGCGTGAGCCACCAGCGCCCAGCTCCATAATTTGTTATAAGCACATAGTCAAGTTACCTGACATGGTTTAGTTTTTTTGTTTATTTGTTCAAAATTTCAATATGGATGCATGCACAGCGGTAACATTAAAATTATTAATCAAAAGACAAATAATAGTAAAATCATAGACAGATATCCACATTCAATAATTAGCACTTATGATGCTAATAATAATTTGGAAGGAGAGGATGATGACCACAGTGTAGCCTGATAATGAAGATGTTGTGATTGAAAAGGAAAAATAAAAACTTTAGATATCTTTGAAGCTAAATGCATAGTTATAAACATCATTGGATTACATACAATAACAATAAAAAGAGGAAGGCTAGGAAGGTGGCTCAGTGGCAGAGTGCTGGCCTTGCCTACATGAGGCTCTGGGTTAGATGCCTCAGCACCAAATAAGCAGAAAAAGCGGGAAGTGACACTGTGGCTCAAGTGGTAGAGTGCATTGAGCTGAAGAGCTGAGGGACAGTGCCAGGCCCAGAGTCCAGGCCCCATGACGAACCAAAAAAAAAAAAAAAAAACCAGAATAAAAACAGGAGAGTTTCAATAACAAGAAATAAAATCACATAAACAGGTAGTCTTTCTAATGTATATTCATTGTAATTGGTGTTATTATTTTCTTATAAATAAAATCATTTATTTCCATATTTTGGTGGACTAAGATGTAGATTTCAACTTAGAGTGATTAGTTCAAATAACATTCTCATATAGATACTATTCAATAACCAATGTTTTATAATGATATATTAAGAGTATTTTCTTCTTTACAGCTGTAAATACATGACACAATTTAAATAATACCACTTACATATATGCAGTTACCATAAAATGACACAAGCTACAGGGCCAGGTGTTAAAATTTATGTTTATTTCTGCATGAAACTATTTCTGACTTTATACCAACAAACTGAATTTGACTCTTTCCTTATTTGTAAGCTTAGGTAGAAAATGTAAGGACTGTTTGCTTTCTTTTTCCTTGCTCTAGAAATCAACAAATATATTCTTCAATATTTCTGGCAGATTACATCCATTTACAGATGAGAAATGTAAGACCAAAGTCCATGTTGTGAGTAAATAATAGTACTAGAATTTTTGTCTGAGTTCTTCACCCTGTGTGCTTACAAGGAGAGTCATTGTTTGATGGAGAGGACCAATATGAAAAGACCATGGGGAAAAATGCATACTTTGTAAACAGTTGTTTTAGGACTGGTGATGAGTATTTGCAATAGGCTGGTTTCAGGGGCATAAAAAGTAGTACATAGATATTACATTAGTGACAGAAACTGAGAAAAACTTGATCATTCATGTTTTCTAATGGATGGAGGTAGGGTAAGAAGAAATCTAAAATGTTTCCACATCTCAATCTCCTAACTGTGTTAGTTACATTCTTGGTGATAAGGACTACAGGTGGAAAAGATGAATTTAGAGAGAAAAAACTCTCTGCTAGTTCTAAGGTTTATGTTAAACAGATTCAAAGATAGTTCTTTTTGAACATCATCAAAATATCCATGAACATGTATATGAAAAATAATAATAAAATCAGGGAAATTATTAAAGGGAAGAGGAAAAGGAAAGTTCTGACTAAAGTGTGAACAATGTCAGTACGAGTGTGGATAAGATTGGAGGAAAGAGATAAATAAGGAAACAAAAAAGTAATAAACAGATTTTCAGAAGAAAAGGAAGGAAAGAATTTTCAGGAAGATATTAAAGGAAATCTACTATTTGCATTTGAAAAGTAAAAGGACATAGAAAAGTTCGATAAGAACAGTGTTTTGGTCAAAGTCATATTAATAAAATGTTGAGATATGAATGTGAAGACATAAAATTCTGGATCCATAAATTCAACAGGTCCTGTTGATTCTAAATGTTGGGAACAAATGCTTTAATCCTGACCTTAGAAATATTATACAGATATAACTGTCATGAACTTTTCTTAGAGGTAGTCTGTGAACATTTTTGAAAACTTTATTTAGCCAGGAGATTATAGATTGAACTAAAGCACAAACAAGCCTAATTTGTCCTACAGTTCCAATTAGTGACCCATCTATCCATATCAGCTTGGGATTTTATTGAAATATATTTAGATATGTTTGGATATCTTATCAGCCTACTCATTATAAATGTAGGACAATTAACAACAAGTATTAGATTAAACATACAGTTTTAATGAAGTGACTGACGACTCCTTGAATTGATTCTTCTTTAGAACAGAAAATGCCTCAATAGACATTAACAAATCATAACTGCCAAATATTCTATTGAAATCTAATTCTTCTTAGGTATATCTCCATGCTTAAATAATCCTGTCAATCAACCTGACACAAATTCTTATATGTAGAAAAATGTTCTTATAAACTTCAAGCTTTTATTGAATGGGAAAATTCAGACATTACTCTCACCACTAGGATTAAATGCTTAAAAAGATAAGACATTTTGCTTTAATGCCTTTCTTTAATTTTCTCATACGCATTGTCAGGTTGTGAAGGTTTCAGATGTAACAATAATACAATCGTGACTTGTATTAACACAAATTTAGAATCTAATGTTAATTTGGATACTTACTAATTAGCTCCAAATTTTGTGGATATTTATATTTCTCCTGCGTAAACTAATGAGCTTCAAGAAAATTTTCCTAAGGAACCTTTCAATTCTAATATCACTGTTCCCTCAAAATGCTTTAAATTCTACATGCTCTAATGTGGGCATAGGGTTATATTGTGGAACTTTTCTCCTCAGAGTGTGAGTATTACTCTATTGCTTAACATGGACAAAGTACTTTAATACATAGACTGCGCGTGTGCAAACAAGAAGTGGTAGTTGAACAATGTTCTTAGCAGTTTGTACAGATGAAATGGAAATAGAGCAACTATGAACTCAAAAGGAATGTGCAAAGAAGACAAAGTCACAAAGTAGAATGTGCCAAGAAAAGCTGAAGTATAATTTCAAATAATGTGCTCAGGTATGAGGGTGTGTTCAAAGTACAGTTTCAGAAAATGTAGTTGGATATCTTGGGAGAAAACTGTTTTTAACCATTCTGGGATAATTGTACAAGTAGAAGCCCCTACCGCTGACTCTAATCAGCCACAACATCATCAACTTAGGGACTATTTTCCAAGTGCAAAGTGAGAAAAAGAGGGCTGATCACAGTGTTCAAGTTGAAACAATGGCAATCACATAAATTTTCTTTTAAGTTTTCATTTATTTTGGAGCATTTAAGTAGGGAAAAGCCACGTAAATATTTTGCATGTACCTAAATTAAGTGGGACATATTATATTGGTCTCTCTTTAACTTGGAAATTATAGATTATGTCTTTTTATACTCTAAATTGGGACAATGATCTCCTGTCAGTTATTTTCTTCTCTTACCTTTTTTTTGCCCTTCCACTTACACAATTATTATTTAAAGAGATATAATTAAGCTTGCATTTCTAAATTCTTCAAAATTATCTGAACTACTTCATACTTTTGTCAGCCTCCTATATCTTTCTCAAGGGAAATATTTTTTCACTACCGTTTTATTCCTATATGATATTGGATATCTTCCTGCCTAATTCATTGCAAGATATATATTAGACTCATCCAGATATCTCAACACTTGTACCACCATAAAATACTATCTTATTGGAAATCATGATATTAGTATATCTGGTGAGTTGGCATCTCTCATTTTTGAATGTCTTTAAGTGATACTTACATGCAATCATATTTTAAACCAAAATACCACTCAGTAGATGAACGAATTGACAAAATGTGGTTTATATATTTTCAGAGGAATTCTATGCTTCCAATTCATAAGGTAATGGAAAGACTTGGAAAAATCCTACTAAGAAAAATAAGCAAGACACAAAGAAACAAATTCCATGGTTTCCCCCATTTGTACTAACCAGGAAATATCTAGGATAGTCCTAGCAGATGAGCAAAATGGCTCAATAGCCATCTATAAATGACCATATAAAGTGATGTTGAGCAAACTAAACTCCTAGATATGAAAATAGAGGTTTTTCTTTGTGGTTGTTGTTTTTAATGTACTATGTGATTTCTTTTTTCTTTTGTGTTTTCCCCTATGGTTTGTGCACTGTTGTATTTGATTTCAGTATCCTGTGTATTGTATATACATTTATCTTCATTTGGCAAGGGAAGCAGAACAATAAAATGGAAAGACAAAGGACAAAAGGCAAACCAATGCAATAGCAATACTCTCAAGACATGTTAGAAATTTACATTAGAACTTGTGAGGAGTATTGGGGTGAAGGAAAAGTGTGAGAAAAATGAAGGAGGGGGCAAAATTTTTGACATGTTATGTATCCACTACCTAACAATTACTGCAACCCCTTCTAAATATCAGCTTGACTACAAAATTAAGTTAAAAATGAGTTACATAAAATATAATTTCACTGTATTGGTACAGTAAATATTATTCTATGTGCATTACATTTTAAAAAATGAACATTTTGCCTGCTAATTTGAATGACCTCTTTCTTTATCAGAGGGACATCAACTGGAATGTTATGAAACTATACAATATTTTCAGAATGTAATTGCCATTATTTTGAAAAAAACATTATTTTAGTATTGTCTCATACTAAAACAAAAAGCAGTTCAATTCTATGGAAACTCCTAACTTTGAAAGCTGACTAATAGTTAAGAGGACAGAATATATCTGTTCCTCAACATTCTATGACTACTAACTACTCATTTTCAAATTCTGAACATGCCATACCAGAGACATTCAAAACAGTACCTGTTTGCATTTTAATTAATTCAGCAATTGATGCAGTTTCCAATGAGGCGTTACATATTTAAAAGTCAACAGAAAAAAAGGACACGTTCTGGTAGAAGTTAAAACTATGAAGTCTATAATAATTAATTCCTTAAGAGTAAACATTAGTTCATCAGAGTAAGCTATTATTTCTATGACAATCAATCCCAAGATTTTATGCCATAAAGTCATCCTAGCCCAACAATTTCCAACTTGTAAGGTGCACGATAAAATTTCCTAAATTCACCTCATGACAACTTTATCACCATTGTCAAAAAATATTACACTTCTGCTAATGTGATACCCTTCCTATTGTGGAAAGAATACTACACTAAACTTTGCTACATCATTTTCCCCGCAGTGGTGTTCTTGAGATCAGAACACTTGCAAATATTATTTATTTTTATTTTTATTATATATTTTATCTATCATAGATATTCAGGAGATCTGTATATCTTAATATTAAGATTTGAAGATTATGGTTGAAAGCCCATCCAGACAGGAAGGATCCTTATATTCTTATCCCCAATAAACTCATAATGAAAAGCCAGACCCAAGTGAGGTTCAAGAGGTAGAGCAGTAGCCTTGAGCAAAAACAGGCTCAGGGACAGTGCCCAAGCCCAGATGTTAAGCCCTAGGACAAACCAAACAACAAAAACAAAATAAAAACAAACCTCAGACGTACCATTTTTCTCATTGTATACAGAGGTACATAATTAAGGAAATTTCTTCCTGTGTTATGTATAGGTAGAAAAAAAACAGATGTCACACAATTACTCTCTTCATACCACGTTACACCTATGTCTCAAAAGGCTCCTTTTCTATATTTATAAATTAATATCATCAATTTGTTGACAATTTGTCTAGATTATTTACATTATCATCTTACACATGAACTGGTGGAATTATCTATTAACTAAGTTCTTATTATACCTCACTTGAAAGAATATTCTAGACAATTAGAATACCAGATTCATTAGGGAATTTGTAAATTAAATCTTTTACTTGAAAAGAATTTTGTAGTATCCTATAGAATATTAAATTATAAACAAAAAATATCTATTTTAAATCTGAATTCTAATTTAGCCAGGTCTACAAAGTCCTACATTAAATGAACGTTCCTATTTCATCAGGCTTAAACTTTTGTAATCATTCATCATTTCTTGGGACTTTAACAGAATGATACTTACTTTTTCAAATTTTTGGTTGGGAATCATGAGCTATTTTGCATCTAGAAATGTTCTAAAATTAAGACAACATTGAAAACACAACTGAGGATTATATATGAGTTGCATTTCAATAGGAAACTTGACTTCTCAAAGCAGAATGACAAAATTAGCCAAATTTCCAACTGTGTATTCCTGTCTGGATTATTTTTTATTCCTTTCTTGTTTGGTTTTATTGAGACAAAATTTTATTGTTCTAGTTTTCTTCTGCTTATGTGGTGCTGAAGAATTGAACCCACGACCTCACGCATGCAAGACAAGCACTCTACCACTGAGTCTTCTTCCCGCCCTAATGATTTAATTCTTTAAAATTTCTTTTTATCAGTCAAGGTCCTTGAATTCAGGGCTTCAGAATTAACATATCCCAGAGTTCTTCAGCTCAAGGGGAGCCCTTTCCCAATTGAGCCACAGTTGCACTTCCTGTTTTGAGATAAGTGATTCACAGACTTTCATGCCAGGATTTACTTTGAACAGGTGAATTTTTAAATTATATTTCTTCTAGGTGTTTATTTTTACATTACAGTTTTTCTGGAATTTAAAGTTTTCCGTAAACTTTGTCTTCAAGTAATCCAACAGCATTAAATATTACATTTCGAAGCTATCCTTTAGCACATCCATTTTGAAATTATTATCTTAAAATAAAATTCTAATTATTTGTAGAAACAACCATTAAAGTCCAAATGGGAAATATGCTAATTTCAGCAGCCTTGACTCTCCTTCCTCTTTTTTTTTTCCTCTCCAGTATCATTTCTTGTTTGGAACGAGTGTCTTTGACTGTCCAACCATTCAAAAGTAAGCTTATTCCATTAATTTAATAGGAAAGGAATCCAACCTGCCTGCATCTCAAGGCAACTTTGAGTATAATGTTAATCTAATAATTCATGTCAGTGGAATTTCAGTCATTTCAATAATTTTTTGTGTCACCACTCAATAAAGAGGTCCCAAAAAGCAAGAATAAAAAATCATGTTCTGCTTTCTAAGAATATTTGAAAAGCTAGTAAGTCAAAAAGACACATTGTATTCTTCCTAGATTCCATGGTGAATAATTTCTCTTTTATCATAGCCCTTACCACTGACCCCTTCCCTTCAAACTTGTAGCTTTGTTCAGTTTTCTTGTTCCAGCTTTCATTTTGGTATTAGCCTCAGTAATATCCTTGTAGTATTTGACAATGAAATTCCATTTATTGTTAGAGAGCTCAATTCATATTGCCAATGGCAGACTCATGAGCATATCATAACGCATAAACTATTGAGTATCATTAACTTGAGCATATGCAACAATTCTATAAATTAATATAAGTACTACATAAATGTGCATCTTCATATACTTTTTAAAATGTAAAGTAGTTACATATCTATGTCATAAAATCATTCAGATCACTGGTAGAAGAGATTAAGCTAAAATTTTATTTATATCATCCCCAATATTTTTGTCAAATTTTCTTTTCTCATTAACTTTCACCTTAGGGCCTGATTTTCCTAGTAACAAGTTATAAGTTGATAACCTTGGATTTTAGTACCCTCTGAGTAACCTCTTTTCTTTCCACCACTAGTTAGTCTCTCATGATAAATACCTGAGTAAAAACGTCCCATTGTGCCTGCAAGAGGAGTACCCAAGTCGACTGTCTGTGCCTACAATTGCCTTGCTTTGTTTGGGAATGTGGTAGCAGAGACAGGGGTGTCAGGGATCAGGTGGCTGGAACCATGGTGTTAAGAATTATGGGTAGCAAAATGAGTAGCAGAGAAAGGGAATACCAGGGAAAGGGTAATTGTGACTCTAATTGCTGAGTTGCAGTGGCAGGAAATTTGGTAGCAGCAACAGCTTTGCAGGGGTTAGGGTAGATAATACAGGCATCCAGAACAATTTAGCAGTGACAAGGAAGCATAGACAAAGTGAAAGATAAAAGTTGTGAGGCATTGTGGGAATTCTTTGTCAACCCATTTTAAAAAACATTGGGGAGGGTTATTTTAAACTAAAATTACAAAAGAAAATTTAAGGTCTTGGTGCTAATAAGTCTGTCCAGGTGTTATTACATTACACAGAAAATTCAAAATGGTTTTTCTTCAGGAATACAGAGATCAAAGGTATTATAATTCATATTTCCAAATGCAAATTAAAGGGGAAAATTAGGAGATAAAATTCATTTTGAATGTTAATATTTAAGAGTAAAAGAAGATCCTAGATGGCAGACTAAAGACAAAGCAATATCAGAGCATTATATGTTCAATAATAATTAAATTTTAATTGAAAAATTGAGCTGGAATGTGCACATCAGCAAAGGCAAGCAATGAGAGCCTACCACCAACAAAGAAACACCATAATATATAGCTCAGAAAAAGGAACCAAGTTCCTTATCCTTGATTTCAATGATACACATAACTCCCCCCCCCCCACACACACACGAATGTATGCAAACAGCTCAATCTACTCACATCCATTCACCATGAATCAAAGATCTTCCTGTAATATTTGAAACTTTAAAAGTTTGAAGTCTTACTCTTAAAACATTACAGGATGGAATAGGAGAATCCGTAGGTCTCCGTGGCACAGGCCGAAATTTTCTTAATATAGACCAAGAAATACAAAAAACAAAGACAAATAGGACAAATGGGATTGCATAAAATTGCAGAGCTTCGGCATGGCAAAGGACATAGCTAGCAAGATCACTAGAAAGCCCATCGATTGGGAGAAGATCTGCACTAGCCATACAATGGACAAGGGTCTCATATCTAAAATATACCTGGAACTCAAAAAATGAAATCCCTCAAAAACAAATCTTCAAAGGTACAACTGCCCATTAAATAAGTGGGCTAAAGACTTAAAGAGAAACTTCTCTGAAGAGAAAAGAAGGATGGCAAATAAACACATGAAGAAATGCTCAACCTATCTAGCCATAAAAGAATTGTAAATAAAAACAACATTGTGTTACCACCTCACACCAGTTAGAATGGCTATAATCAAGAACTCTAATAACAGATGCTGGAGGGGATGTGTACAGAAGGCAACCTTACTACATTGTTGGTGGGGGTATAACCTTGTTCAACCACTGTGGAAAGCAGTATGGAGGTTCCTCAAAAGACTCCACATAGAGCTCCCCTATGACCCAGCAATCCCACTTTTGGGCATTTACCCACATGATCACAAACAAGACCATACTAAAGCACACCTATGTTTATTGTAGAATTATTTACCATAGCTATTATATGGAACCAACCCAGATGCCCTTCAGTAGATGAATGGATCAAGAAAATGTGGTATATATACACAATGGAATTCTATGCCTCCATCAGAAAGAATGACATTGCCCCATTTGTTAGGAAATGGAAAGACTTGGAAAAAATTATATTAAGTGAAGTAAGCCAGACAAAAAAACATAGTTCCCATGGTTTCCCTTATTTGCAATAACTAGTATATGTCTGAGTCAAGCATTAAAGGTCAGATAAATTGATGCTCGGGCAATGAACCCCAAGATAAGTATTCATTTTTTTTCTTTCATGCAGATGTTTCTAACATATTTATAAGATGATTTCTATATTGCTTTGTATGTTCCTCCTCCTGATTTCACTGTATTTTAAGTTGGTACAGTTTGTGGAGGAGAAGGGCAAAAACAAATTGTTTAACTAGGGATATACTGATGGACACATTGCAACCATGAGATATGCAAGTAATTATGTCAAAAAATGAACTTTACAAGTTTGGTGAGCGGAGGAGAGGTTTGGCCATCTACTTTCCTGCTGATCTATAGGTGTAGAAGCAAAACGTAATACAAAGCAATACAAACTATTTCTTACTATAAATAATTTTTCTTTGAACATCTTAAAAATCAATTCTGAGAACATGAAATAAAAAATCCCTAAGTTTAGAACATTCTTCTAGAAAAGTTAAAGAAATACTGAGAACAAGTATTTTAAGAATAATTTCCGAGAGCTTGAACTCCGTGCCTGGGTTCTGGCTCTGAGATTTATTACTCAAGACTAGTGCTGCCACTATGAGAGACAGTGCCAAAGAAAAGTCTCACCAATTTTCCTCTCCAGAATGGCTTTGAACTAGGATCTAGAGGTTTTAGCTCTCTGAATTACTAGGATTATAAGCATGAACCCCTTGCACCTGGCTAGAATAATTACTTACCTGAGACAGACATACTAACCAGTTAGTATTAAATATCAATCATGTTTAACTTTGTAAAATAAGGTTAACTGAAATGCCTTCCACTATAAATAAGGAATTAAATGTGTAGGTGGGTTACCATGTTCTTACCAAAAGCTACATATTTTCCTTTTTTTTTTCTTCCAAAATTGTTTGCTTTCCAGAATCATACCTTATCTTTCCTTGCTGGTTTCTTTAGTTTATTTCATACATGCCCACAGCTCCTTTAACTATCAATTCTTATGTGAAGACCTTGCAAATATCTATTTTCAGTCCAAACTCCTTGTATGCACCTCTCATCCATATATTCAACTGACATAAAAACTTGTGAAACATTAATCATCTCTTATCATTACTGGATATTAAAGTGTAAGTAAAATTTAAGAAAATAAAGAATAACATAAATAAATATAACATGATTTTAATAGTAATGCTAAACATAAATACAACGTCGATTATTTTCTCGAGCAATTTAATAAAAACCTCAAGGTAAAGAAATCAACTTTTTTGAGTGCTGATATTATGGTTTAAACTTAGGATATTACCTTGTCACTTAGGCTTTTTCCCTCAAAGGTGATGCTGTTTTTTGAACGACAGCTCCCCTTCCAACTATATTTAGGGGATTATATAGAGATAAGAATCACTTGGAATAAAAATCATTTTTGCCCTATCTTGGGGTTCATGTCACATAACATCCTCTTATATGGTTATATGGTACCATGTACTAGTTACTTCAAGTAAGATTAACCATGGGACCTATGGTTATATGAGCCTGGCTTATTTCACTTAATACAATTGATTCTGCGTCTTTCCATTTCCTAGCAAATGGGGCGATGTCATTCTCTCTGATGGAGGCATAGTATTCCACTGTGATTCCATTGTGTGTGTGTGTGTGTGTGTGTGTGTGTGTGTGTGTGTGTATCACATTTTCTTGATCCATTCATTTACTGAGGGACATCTGGGTTGGTTCTATATCTTAGCTATGGTAAATAATGCTGCAATAAACATAATTGTACCGGTAGCTTAGTATTGTCTTGTGTGTGATCATTAGGGTAAATGCCCAAAAACGGGGACTGCTGGATCATAAGGAAGCTCTAAGTGAGGTCTTAGAAAACATTATATCAGGTGAAGTAAGCCAAAAGCAAAGAAGCATTGGTCCTATGGTTTCCCTTATTTACAATAACTATTATATGTCTGGAACAAGCATAAAAGTTCAAAAGCTATGTACATACGACAAGATAAGATGCTGTTAAGCGAAATGAACCCCAAGATAGGGTTTATAATCTACCATGTGTGTTTTTTTCTTTTTATGTTCTTCCCCCATTGTTAACCCTTGTTTTCACTGTATTTAGGGTCGCTGCCCTGCATCTTGTATACACCCTTCTCTAGCTTGGGGAGGAGAAGGGAATAAACAAAATAGATAAATAGTGATATAAGCTAACCCATTGTACCAATGAGATGCACAAGACACTATGTTAAAAAAGGATATTTGCAATATAGGCAGGGAAGAGGGGAAGGGAATAGAGGGGAATGAAGTTGTGGAGGTTGGAGGGGAGGGGAGGGGAAAAACAAAGGAGGAGGTAACAATGTTTGATAGAAAATGTACTCAATAACTTGATCATGTAACTATAACCCCTCTACACAGCATTTTTACAATGAAAACCTCTTTTAAAAATCAAAAGGTGTGCCGGGCACTGGTGGCTCATGCCTGTAATCCTAGATACTCAGGATGCTGAGATCTGAGGATCACGGTTCAAAGACAGCCCGAGAAAGAAAATTCGTGAGACTCTTATCTCCAATAAAACCACTAGAAAACCGATACTGGTGCTGTGACTCAAGTGATAGAGCACTCCCCTTGAGCAGAAGAGTGCAGGGACAGCGCCCAAGCCCAGAGTTCAAGCCCCACGACCCACAAAAAAAACCAGAAGGTGTCATGTACACCAAGTGTAGTAGCCCCATCTGTAATCCCAGCTGATTGGGAAGCAGAAATGACAAGGATCTTGGTCTGAGGCCAGGCCAAAGAAATAATTGCCAAGACAGCCATCTCAACAAATGAGTTGCCCATAGTGTTTCACAGCTGTAATCCTAGCTAATTATGTTTTGAGGCATAGGTAGCAAAGTCTCAGTCAATGTAAGATCCTACCAAGGCAAAAGTTCAAGACCTTAAGTAAATAAAATGGACTAGAAGTATGGCAAAAGTAGTTGATATGCTTGGTACTATACAGACAAAGTCCTGTCTAGCAAGCAGAGAACCCCTGAATAGAACCCTAGTAATATTCCATTCTTCCACCAAAAAGACAAAATAACTTTGTCGTATTTGAACATCTAATTTCAAGGCCACTGATATATCAGAGATGGTGATATTATCTTAAAAATTAGGTATCCAAAAGAGACGAAGCTCTTCACGTTTTGAAAAAATTGAAAAAGTAGGAAAATGCATGTGATTTCTGTTAGCTCCATAATTCTTGAAAACATAAAATTTACTCATGCGTTTAATATATATCCATATGTGTGCATATATCCATGTATGTATATATATATGTGTGTATGCATATAATCATACATATATATAGATAGACAGATATATTTGTATGGCTCATCTCTTTTCTGTGTAGCAAATGGTACAAATAAATCTGTACAATCACTACTCAAGGGCATGAATAGACAAAGAGAATGAGCAGAGAACTCATACCCAGGAATCTATGGTTAGCCCATAACCTTGAAAAACTTTTACATCAGTTTGCATGTATCAGTTACTGCAGTACAGGGACAATACGATGGCAATGAGATACCAGGCAGATGAAATGAGAAATGAGAGATACAAATGGTACAATATTCTTTCTGATGGGTAAGTAGAATTTCCAGTGTGTGTGTGTGTGTGTGTGTGTGTGTGTGTGTGTGTGTGTGTGTGTGTATTACATTTACTTGATTCATTTCTCTCTTGAGGAGTATCTGGGCTGATTCAGTAAGCATGGTTGTGCTAATACCATTAATATATCCTGGTTTATAATCTTTCGGGTAAATGCCCAGGAGTAGAGTTGCTGGAAGTGGATAGTCAAAAGAGGAGTGAAGTGGGAAAAGGTAGAAGATTGAATAGAAGAAAAGGGGGGAAATGCAGAGAGGAATCCAGTAAATCCTACAAAATTAAGAAGAGTGAAGGAAGAGGTGTATAGGGGAGGGATGAATGAGAATTTTGAAAGGGTTGGCATTGATCAAGGTATATTGTACACATAAACTGCTTTGTTTAATGATAACTGCTTGCTACTTAAAATAATAATTAAAAAATCATGTCCCTAAAATGTAATACAATTAGAAGCAAAGCATGAGAATCTGTTCAGATAATTTCTAGGGTCAGTAAATCTTTTTTGGTTAGGCTAAGTTTTAGAGCAACACTAATGATACAAATCATCTGAAGAAAATTTAATGATTTCCAGATCTTTAAAATAATCATTTTTGAAGATATGGCTCAAGTGGCAGAGTGCCACTTAGTGAGCAAAGCTGCCAGATAATGAATTCAAGTCTCAATCTCGAACAAGTGAAAACAATCAGTATAATTCAGGCATTTTCCTGGGCACTAGTAGCTCATGCATTAATCCTACCTTAAATCAGAAGGCAGAGATCTGGGGATTTCAGTTCAATGTCAGCTTAGATAGGAACGTCTGTGAGACTCTCATCTCCAATTCACTGTCAAAGAAAGCTGGAAGTGGACTCATGGTTCCAGTGGTAGAATGCTAGCCTACAGCTAAAAGCTCAGGGGCAGAACCCACGGCTTGAGTTCAAACCTTAGAATAGTGCATATACATACACAAAGAAAGTAAGTCACTCAATTTCTCAACCTTCCATTTCCCTAATTCTAACTCTAATCTTGGACAGAACCCTAAGAGTAATCTTGATGATAATAGTAACCCAATCCTAAAATTAATGGAAAATACTCGAGTTTACACACATTCTAACAGATACTCATTGTCTTTGAAATAATTTGCAGTTTGCTCCAAATCCTACAGATTCCCTGACTTGGACTCTGAAATCGTTCCCTACTATGAATCATTAACCTCAAATCTTCATATCATGAAAACTATCACAGTTTCCATTGATCTTAACGTTTACTGAACTCCTATATCTCCAAAAAAATTTGCAGGTTTATTTAAAATCTACTTTAGTACCTAACCCTAACTATATATAAACCTTACTAGAAACCTAACTCTAAATTTAACCCTATTCAACCTTGAATAGGAAACTTAGGAAAACTCTGTAGTTTTTGTTAAATTTCAAACTTATTTACTTGAAAATGTTAGCAGAAAACTCAGTTTTACTGTAAAGCTTACCCTTCCCTAAGCCTAAGTCTAACCTGAGCTAGAACAGTAACCCTAACCCTAGAACTAATAGCCTTTGGATTCTAAAAGCCATACAAATACATTAGTTTTTATTCATCCTAACTTTGATTCAACTCATCTTTCTAAAAATAGTTTGTAGTTTTACACAGTATCTTGCCATTTTTGTAACCCGAACCCTAACTGGAATATTCAGGCTAATCCTCACACTAATCATCCCCTAATCTTAATATTATTAGCAGTTTCATATTTCAAATTCATCCTAATTCTAACTAGGCTTGTTATCTGAAGATTTACTTTCAGTTTGACCCTAAAATTTCCATTTCCCTAAGGCTAACTCTAACTCCAGCTGGAACTGAAACTTAACTTTCACTCTAATGATAGTCCAATTCTAATGTTTAAGAAAAAGACTCTAGTTTTTAATCATTCTAATGGATACTCCAGTTTGCACTCTGGAAATGCGTTTCAATTTGCCCTAATTCCCACAAATTTTCTGACTCTACCTCTGAAGTTATCTTGTTCCCTAACATGAAGTATTATATTATTTGTCCTCAAATTCTCTTATCAGGAAAAATACTGTAGTTTCCAATGATCCTACCTTTTTCTGAACCCCTGTACCCTAAAACAATTTTAGATTTACTTAACTTCCAATCCATTACTTAACACTAACTCTCAAGCTAAACCTGGCTGGAAAACTCTCATTAATCATTACAAGAATGATTACTGAGAAATAAATATAATGATAATACTCTAGTAACTATTCAATCTCACATATTTACTCCTAGTAGTTACTGAAAACTGAAATTTTTTTTGGTCAGGCATGGGGCTTGAACTCTGGGCTTGGGCGCTATCCCTCAGCTCTTCAGCTCAAGGCAAGCCCTCTACTGCTTGAGCCACAGCTCCACTTCTAGGTTTTGGGCTGTTTAATTGGAGATAAAGGGCTCTCATGCACTTTGCTGCCAAGGGTGGCATCCAACTGCAGTCCTCAGATCTCAGTCTCCTGAGAGGATAAAATGACAGGCATTGAAAAGTATGTTTTGCTGGGTGCCAGTAGCTCATGGCTGTCATCCTAGGTACTCAGGAGGTGAGATCTGAGAATCACGGTTGAAAGCCAGACTGGGCAGGAAAGACCCTGAGACTCTTATCTCCAACAAACCACCAGAAAACTGGAAGGGGTTCTGTGGCTCAAGTAGTAGAGCTTAAGAGCTCAGGGACAGCACCCAGGCCCAGCATTCAAGCCCACGACCAAAAAAAAGAAAGTAAAACATTTTCGCTGCAAAGATATGGAGTTGTGTGTGGGAGGATGCTGTGATTGAGAGACCAGGTGCTAGCCTCACTTTACAGACATTTCGAAGAACTCCCCAAGTTTGCACCAGTTTGAAGCCACAGTAGAATGGATGGTGCCTTACCAAGAACTCAAGTAGTCGAGGCATATGGCAGGCAGGGAGTGGGCAAATGGCTGCATGGGTGGGATTGTTGTGTCTATATTCTCCCTAATGAAGGATGGATTTGGATGCTTGTTATCAAAGTCTGAAGTAAAGGGTTTCAAGAAGTTTGTGGCTTGATGAATTTGGTTTCCTCTGGGTATATGAAGATGGATGAAGTCTGGCACCTCCGGTGGCTCACAACTGTCATCATAGCTACTCATAAAGCTGAGATGTAAAGACCACTGTTCAAAGCCAGCTTGGGCAGGAAAGTCTGTGGGTCTTGATATCCAATGAACCACCAGAAAACAGGAAACGGCACTGTGGCTCAAATTGTAGAATTCTCATCTTCAGCTGAAGAGCTGAAGGACAGCGCCCTGACCCAGAGTTCAAACCCCATGACCAACAATAAACAAAGAGGTTGGCTGAGTTTTCCACATTGCAGTGTGTACGGTAGGAAATTCAATGCTGGGTTATGAGACATTCCAATTATGAGAGGCTCAATGCTGTGTCTACATTTAGTCTGAGTATGATAGTCCCATCGTCTCACTGGTTGGATGTGATCCTAATAGGAACTGCTAAGGGCTTGGAATATCCGTGTGTGTGTGTGTCTGTGTGTGTGTGTGTGTGTGTGTAATTTTCCCTCGTCTTTTTCTGTTCCCTTCCTGGTTGCTGGTCTGCCTATTTCTGACCTCATATGGTGCCCCTCCTTCACACCGACCTTGCCTTTAGCCCCCTATCAGGGTCTACAATGAGTCCTAAATTGCCACAGGCCTGTTTGCCAACGTTTCTCTGGGGCACAAGTCTGGCTGTCCCAATATTTGGCTGCCTCCAGGGGATTCTGGGTCAGCGATGCCAGCTGGCATAGGGTCTCCTCTGCCTGAGAGGGAGGGCCTCAGTCATGCGATGCTTTATCCTTTTCCTCAGCTGGGCCTCTGACTGCACATCCCTCTCAGCAGGCTGGCAGTGGAGTGGAGAATGGGGGATTGCTGGTGGCTCTGGCCACCTCGAGCTTGACAGCTGACTGAAGGCTAAGCAAGATGGATCTAGGGCTACATGGGACGTGAGGACAAGGTGGCTTGGAAGTATAGATCAGTGTCTAGGAAATGTAAATGTACTTTATCACAGGACAGCCTATCTTCCCGCCCCAGCTGGGCCTCTCAGGTCCTTCTAGACTATTCCAGATGCTCAGAATACAGAGGCACAGACTTTAGATTCCAGGGCCAGGGAATTGGGGGATGAGAGACTGGTATGGCCAATACCTCATTGTTTTGTCTATTAGTGTTGACCTGGCTATGCACCCCCTTGTGTACTTTCACTTCTTAATCCAGTGTTGGCCACACACCGGCTACTTGTGGTAGTACTGTGGAAGTGGCAGGAGTGGAAGTGAGGTCTAGGATGAGCAAAATCAGGATTTATGGCCTTTGGGGGTGGCAAAGGATGTCTTTTAAAAAAATCTATCTCAGTCTCCTGAGTAGCTAGGATTTACAGGAGTTGAGCCACTGGTGGCATTGGGCTAGAAGCTTTTCTAAAGCAAGAGTTTTTCCCTGTATTTGCCCTGACTCCATCATGCAAAGGAGGCCGGAGGGTCAGGAGCTGTGAAAACAGGTTTCTAGCCACAGGAAATGGCTTTGGGTCCCTGGCGAAAAGCCAAGCTAGTCTTCCCCCTGGGCGCCATTCTGGGACCTCACCCTCTGCTCTTTGACTCAAGTCAACTTTGACCCAGCCTTGAATTTACTGCCAGACTTTTCTGAAGCCATAGAACCTTCATACCCCTCACACCACCTGCTCTACAGCACACCTCAGGACCTTTGCCCATGCTATATCTTCTGCGTGAGGCTCTCTGCCTTGTACCCACATATTAGAACTGTTGTGGAATTTTGTCACTGGGTATATCACTTCCTGGAACAAGTCTTTCCTTCCCTTTTCCATCTTTTTTTTTAATATTGAGTTGTTAGAGATGGAACTTGTGCAGGTTGACTGGCAAATGCTCTATATTGATGTGTGTGTGTGTGTGTGTGTGTGTTTGTGTGTGTGTGTGTGCGTGTGTGTGTGCCAATCCTGGGGTTTGAATTCAGGGCTTGGATGCTGTCCTATCCCTGAGGTTTTGTGCTCCAGGCTAGCACTGTACTACTTGAACCACAGCTCTACTTCTGGCTTTTTGGGTGTTTAATTTGAGAAAAGTGTCTTAAATTGACTTTCCTGCTGGCAATTGGGATCCTTAGATCACTTCCTCCTGAGTAGGTAACAGGGGTGAGCCACCAGCACCTGCCCTCCACCCCCCCTCTTACCTATAACCTCAGCCCTCCTCTGAGTCACAGAAGAATATGTCTCACCAGGCTCAATTTTTTTTTTTGCCATTCTTGGTGCTTGAACTCAAAGCTCATACTTGGGAGAGTCTCTAAACATGTGAAGACTGTGACAAATGCTTCCATTTAATTATGTATCATGTTTCAACACTTAATAGAATGTTAGTTAAAATGAGTCAATGCCCTAAATTATTGTGTATAATTTTATAATAAATGTGCAAAATATAATATTATGTGTATAATAATACTAACTACAATAATCAATAAATGAATCAAAGAAAAATAAAATACAAAATCAATAATAAAATTCATAATATGAAATTAACATACATATATAAATATACATAATGTATTACACATGTATAGAAATATTTTTTCCATTGTAGGGCCTTCATTCAGGCCCAGGGAACTCTATCCTGAATTTCTTTTCCTTAAGGACAATGAGCTTCGTGTTCACCCATGGTGCAAAAGAGTTACCTGGATGGTGAGCTCAGAAACTAGCAATGGCAGAAATACTGGCCAAAGTTCCACGACAGTGACTTAATTTTTTTAATGGAAGCAGTTATGTTTATTCAGCTCCATACTGAAGATTAAAAAAAGCAGTTTAGAATTTTGTACAGCTATTCAAACATCCTTCCCTTACCTGCAAATTGCTTCTCAGAGAACTACATTGTTTCTCTTTTTCTGTATGTTTTTTTTTTATTGTAAACATGTTCTACAGAGGGGTTACAGTTCAGGAGCAAGGTAATGAGTACATTTCCTATTTAGCATTGTTTACTCCTCCTGTGTTTTTCCCCTACCATCCCTTCCCTCACGTCTTCACAGCTACCTCCTCCTGACGAGGTCAGTGACTTAGTTTTTCATTTTTGGTTGGCACGGGGTTTGAACTCAAGTAATGGCAACTCTTTGCTCACATTGCTACATATTTACCAAGACCCTGAGTTCAAAAACCAGGCTAGAAAAGAAAACTGGCAGAAATTCCAAACCAGGGAGCTTTATTTTTCTTAATTTAGTTAAATTATATATATATATATATATATATATATATATATGTATATATAAATGTATGTATGTGTATATATATATGTATGTATGTATGTATGTGTGTGTGTATATATATGTATATTGGTATTTTTGGGCCAAGTATGGGGCTTGAACACAGGTCATGGAAATTTTACTTCAGCTTTGATATCCCTTGGCTGGGTGCATTCTCTGGGCCCATAGCCGATCCTGGGATCCTGGGCTCAGAGTGCTTTCAGGAAGAAAAAAAAGTTGGAAAGCACAAAAAGTGGTGAGCTGCAGAGAGCCAGGTTTTTTACCATTTTTTTCTTTGCACAGTGACCATCCTTGGTCTGAATGACATAGCTGCAAAGTGGACCTGACCTGCCATTGCTGGTGGCTGGTGGGCTGTCAGTGAAGCCATAGGCCAACCTGTCATCATAGGCCCAGGGTTCAAATCGCAGTCCTGACATCAATTGCAGGAGATCACAAGAGACTCATTCCTATGCATAGGAATACTGATTGAAAGAGTAGTTTATACATCGGTCGACGCTAAAATAGGATGCAATAATCCTAGAAGGCTGTTGAGCTTAATTAATAGTTTATTAAGCATGAAACGAATAATATTCTTTAAACTGTGGTATAATAAATACCTAAGAGTTGGTAGGAACATAGTTGGTGTTATTCTATCATAGACAGTCAGCTATGGAACCCTTTAGCAATATATATTTGTATACCTCCATCTGCCTATCCATGTATCGCTGATTTGGCCAAACCTGGGGGTCGTTCTCAGAGCCTGGGAACTGCCTGACGTCTTCATTGGCTAGAGGCTGCCATGCTCAAACTCACCCAATCATGAATTGGGCCTGCTAGGCACTAAGTTCAGATCCTGGCACTGCCAGGCATGATGGAGAACACATCTAACATCTAGATGTGATGTAATAGGATGTAAACAATGTAATAAATGGTATAGGTGTCATCAGAATCAATAAAATAAATTCTAAATAAATGAATGACACAAGAAATAAAATGAGTAACCACACCAAACACAATAAGGAGTAAACATCTCTATGGAAGTATAAATCCTATCTTTAAAATATATATAAGGAGGGCTGGGAAGGTGGCACAGTGGTAGAGCTTTTGCCGTGCATGCATGAGGCCCTGGGCCTGATTCCTCAGCACCACATAAGCAGAAAAAAAAGCCGGCAGTTTCACTGTGGCTCAAGAGGTAGAGCGCTAGCCTTGAGGGAAGAGCTGAGGGACAGTACCCTGGCCCAGAGTTCAGGGCCACGAGTGGACCAAAAATAAAGCATATAAGGAATATCTTTTCCATGCCTGAGGCTTAAATTCAGCCCCCCTATGCAGAGGAAATGGCGGGAGATCCTGAGATACTTGTTCCTGGACCTGGGATGAGTCATGGAATGTGATCGATCTCATCCTTCAATGAGTAGTTCTTGCAGGATACAAGCAGAAAATGATAGGCAAGACACATGGGGTATTGATTATTTGTAAAGAACAGTTGATGAAGCATGACAATAATCATCACAGTCCTGAAATGGAAGCATCAGGAAAGATCCAAGAATCGGTAGTCACAGAGATTGGATTCCACCACAGGTTACCATCTCTCCTACTCTATAAAAATATGTACTTATTTGCATACTACTTTCAGCTTATGAATGGATGACTGTTGTGCTCCCCACTCTCCCCTCGGAGGGCAGGGTGCTCAATTGCAGGTTCCAGAGGCTGGTGTGCTCATGTGGACTCATTCACCACTTGGTCCTGCTAGGTCTCGAGTTCAGATTCCCCGCCCTGCCAAAAGATTCATCTTGATGTCAGAAGTCAATCGTTGCACCTGTTTTCTTTCCTGTGCAAGTCCTGGATCTCAGCTAGGATGGAGAATGCGTGGGCCACCCTATGGCCTTGGGAATAAGTTGTTATCCATGTCAGCCCACTTATACCTGTCATCATATACTCAAGAAAATACATAATACACCCATGAATAGCATACAAAATAAAGAGAATAACTACACTCAATGCACGATGCAGTCCACACACGGATGTGAATATACATCTCCTGTTTCAATGATCATTGAAGACTACTTTGGCCTCCCTGGGGTTCGATCCCAGCTCCTTAGTGGCTCACATTCTGGTGTGATCACGTGGACCCATTGGGCAGTTGGGCCTCCTAGGCCCAAAGTTCGAATCCCAGCACCGGCAAATATTCACCCTGATGGGAGAAGCCAGTCGTTGGACCTGTTTTCCTGTACTGTGCAAGTTCTGGGTCTCACCTAGGAAGGAGAATGTATACGCAACTCTATACTCATGGGAATAGGTTGTCATCCAGTTCACCACAGTTATATCTGTCATCCTATACTCAAGGAAATACACAATACATCAATGAACAAGACACAAAATAAAGAGAATGACTACATCAAATGCAAGATGACTCCCATCCATGTTTGGAAATACATATCCACTGTTTAATTATGAGTTTATGACTATATTGGCCCCCACCAGGACTCCATCTCAGGTCCCAGGAATGGCCTAGTTCCTTAGTGGCTCACAGCCTGGTGTGCTCACCATGACCCATTCACCAATTGGGCCTGCTAGGCTTTGAGTTTAAATTCCTGCACTACCAAAAGATTCATTCTGATGTGAGAAGCCTATGGTGGCACATGTTTTCCTATCCTGTGAATGTGCTGGGTCTCATTGAGGATGGAGAATGGTATATAGGCAACTCTTAGCCATGGGAATAGGTTTTCATCCATGTCAGCACAGTTATTTTTGTCACCATATGCAATAAAATACACAATACATCCATGGATAAGACAAAAATAGAACGAATAACTACACTGAATGCAAGATGCATACCACATCTGTAGGTAAACAGAAATCCTATGTTTAAAAAAGGTGGGCTTGTTATTTTGTCCAGCGCTGGGGCTTCAAATCAGGCCCTGCACC
Source organism: Dipodomys spectabilis (assembly GCF_019054845.1). Classification (NCBI taxonomy): domain Eukaryota; kingdom Metazoa; phylum Chordata; class Mammalia; order Rodentia; family Heteromyidae; genus Dipodomys; species Dipodomys spectabilis. The sequence continues at coordinate 218,066 of NW_024871332.1, forward strand.
AGGCCACACATTCTAGTCTTCAAAGATGGTGAGCTTCCCCTTCCCCCACAGTGCAACAGAGTTACTCAGACCTGAGCTCAAATCCCAGCACTGACCAAAGATTCATCCTGATGTCAGAAGGCAGTCGTTGTGCCTTTTATCCTCTCCTGTGAAAGTCCTAGGTCTCAAAAACTATGGAGAATGCATAGACAACCCTGTCAACATGGGAGCAGGTTGTCTTCAATGTCAGCACAGTTATACCTGTCACCATACTTATTAAAATACACAATACCTCCATGAATTAGAGGCAAAATAAGGAGAATAATTGCACTGAACACAAGATGCTGTCCACACATGTATGTCAATGTAGATCCTATGTTTAAATTATGAATTTATGACTATAGTGGACCACCCTGGGGATCAATGTCAGATTTTTGGAATGGCCACACTCCTTAGTTGCTCTCAGGCTCATATGATCACCTTGACTGATTGGCCAATTGGTATTGCTCTGCCCTGAGGTCAGATCCCAGCACTACCAACAAGTGGATCATGGAGTAAGAAGGAGAGTTTGAAACTTTTTTTTCCTTTTCTCTGAGAATCCTCGGGGTCAGGCATGATGGAGAACATTTCTACAAATCTAGATGTTCTGTGATAGGTTGTCATCAATGTAATAAACAGAATGGGTTTCATCATAGTAAAATCAATGGTAAATAAATGAATATAACAAAAGATACAAGGAACAACCACACCAAAAATGTATGGACTGAACATCTATAGGTAAGTATAAATCCTACGTTTAAAATATATATAAATAGTAAGTTTCCAGGGCTGGGTCTTGAATTCAGGACTAGTGAACAGGCCTGATTTTTTATCTTCATCTAAGGTGATCTTCCCCTTTATCCACATTGTTGCAGATTTACCCAGATCCTGAGTTCAAATCCGAAGCCTGTATGAATAAACTGTGAATTGCAAATCCAGGGAACTAATTTTTTTTCTCAGCATCGGGCTTGAACTCAGGTCTTAGCAAGTCTGCCACAGCTTACATCACCTAGGATGGGATGCAGCCACTTGACACACAGGTGCTTCTGTGATACTAGACCCCAAGTGTTGCAGGGAAAACAATACATAGAAAAAAATGTGGCCTTTTATGTTTTCTTCCTTTGCACAGTGACCCTTCTGGGTCTGAATGACACTGTTGCAAAAGGTACTTCACCTTGCATTGCTGAAGGGTGGCAGACTATCAGGGAAGCCATATGCCCACATGGCACCATAGGCCCTCATTTCGAATCCCCGTCCTGACACCAATCAATGGCAGGAGGTACTAAGAAACTGGCTCCCATCCAATGGAATAACACTGGAATTTTGTCAATGTCACAGTTGAATGAGTTGATCGTGAATGATGACCTTTTAAAGTTGAAAAGCATCATTTCAGAAGGCTGGTTGATTTTATTTAATATTTAGGAAGCATTAAAAGAATATTATTACTTACAGGAACACAATAATTTCAGGACACTGAGTGCATTCATTAATATTTTCAGGATGAAAACAATAACATTAATTACATGGACGAATAATAAATACCCAGGAACTGGTAGGAATATAGTCTATAAAACTGAATAATGTATAGACATCTGTGGAACTCTATAAAGATATATATTTATTGGCATATTGTCATCTGCATGTCAATCTTTTCTTATTTCATTCACTCCTGGGGCTCGTTCTCAGGTCCTGGGAACAACCTGTCAGCTCAATTTGCCCCAGGATGGCGTGTTTACACTCACTCATTCATGAATTTGGCCTTGTAGGCCTTGAGTTCTGCTGCCAGTGCTGCCAAACAATGAATCGTGGAGTAAGAATCTGATGGTGACACATGTTTTCCTTTACTGTGAATCTTCTGGGTGTCAGGTATGAAGCAGAATACATATGTAGACCTATAGCCTATGTAATCAATGTTCTATGTGCTATAATAGTCAATAAAATAAATGGTCAATACATGAATACAACAAAAATAAAATAACTACACTGAACACAATATGGAGTCAACATATGTATATAAATATAAAACATATATGTAAATTGTACATGAATAGGGTGTTTTCTAGTACTGGGGATTGATTTCAGGCCTTAGGAACAGACATGAATTTCTTGACTTCAAGGAGGCAAGCTTCCCCTTCCCACACAGTGCAACAGAGTTACCCAGACTATTAGTTCCAATCCCAGTCCTAGTAGAAAAAAATTTCATCTTTATAGTGTGTGAGGCCCAATTCTTAGGTACTTCATTATGCCTCCATTTAATGAATGTGATTGTTTAAATGATTAATAAAATATTAACTAAAATCAATCAGTGTCGTGTAATATAATTGTGTATAATTTTATCCTAGAATCTTTCAAGAACTGTTCATTCAATCATGACTTACATCACATTCCATCGATAATCATATGGATAGGAACAAGTTTCTTAGGATCTCCTACCATTTGGAGGTGGCAGGACCAGGATTCGAATTGTTAGCTCCAGCTCCCACCACTTCAACCCGAGGATAGGGAACTAACAAGTCTGTCCAAGAACATCAACAAGAGCAGTGATTAGGCAAGCACCAGTGGCTCTCAGCAGTCCTCCTTGATACTTACAAGGCTGTGATACAAGTATCATGGTCAAAGTCACCCTAAGCAGGAAAATCCTTGAGACCCCTGTCCAACTTCATTGCCAACAAAGCCAGAAGCCTTGTGGCTCTAGTGTAGAGGACAAGCCTCGAATAAAAGCAACTCATGGACTGTGCCCAGATCCTGAGTTCAAGGTCTAAGACTGGCAACAAACAGAAACACACAACAATCTGTGTAGACATCCAGCTAAAGCAGGTCACCCTCTTGTCCCAAACTGAATAGGACAGAATACCCTGGGAAAAGAGCTGTGAGAACAGCTGCCATATTGACTCCCCCCATTCTGCTTGCTTCACAGGATTCTGGCCACACCCCCACCCTTTCATGCTTCTTTCCGACCAATGGGATACAAGAATGGTGGCCACGCCCATATTCCATGCTGCCTAGTAGCACTGGGATTCCCTGTTAGATTACACTACTACCAGCAGTTGAGGAAGGTAGAGGTGGCTGAGTGGTGAGGAAGAGACTCCAGGTGACTTTGAAGTACAGTAGAAAATTGATGGTCCCACCCCAACCCAGCCCTTTATGCGGTGCCACGTTTCAAACCTCAGGCAATGGTATGCTGCCAGCCGGCCTAAATCCCTGACCTGGTCCCTGCCCCGAGTCTTCTGCTCTGGGCCCATGTGCCCACAATGCTGCCACCATCGCTGCTGCTCCATTTGGAGCAGCTGCCAACAGCTTCTCCCGGCATCACAGGTGAGTGGGCGTCCCAACATCAACCTACCCTGAGTCAAACACCCCTCTGGGAGCACCATGACCCCCCTGCTTGTTTCCTCTCCCTGGCTCTGATGAGCCACCTTTCTGTCTTGAGCATTTCTGAGATAGAAACTAAATATATGCTCAGGCTAGACTAGATGGTGGTTCTCCTCTGAAAGGTATGCTCCACCAAGCCTGGTCATCTGTAGTTGGGATGGTAGACATGTGGTGTCATGCTCAGTTATCGGTTTAGATGGATTATTTCAAACTCAGTCCACAGCAGTGGATTCTTGACCACACGTGAAGCTCTTGGTAGGCCCTCAACCATTGGACCTCAGTCTCCTCACAGGAGAGTTGTGAGGTAACAAGGGGTTTATAAAGAGAGACCTCTGGAGAATGGCTAGGCATAGAGGGAGAGGTCTTCAGATAAGGTTTTGGCAATTCTGTGAGCATATGACAGAAAGATACCAGAAAGGGCTCAGGTGGGGCCTGTTATTAATCATTGAACAGGTGTGGGATTATGAACCTAAACATGGCTCTCTTTCATTATTACCCTATCACCATGAGGAAGGAGGTCCTTCAATTTGTTCAGTTTTGCAGCTGGGGAAACCGAGGCACAGAGAAGCCAGGTGACCTACTTATGACCTCAAGTTCACAGGAAGCTTGGCCTGATTTCTCTACCATGCTCCCTAGGACAATGGGTGCTATTCAGTAAACTTCTTGTGGTGGGAAGTTCACTTCTTTTCAGTCATGTGTCTTGAACTCTAGGATTGGGCACTGTTCCCGAGCTCCTCAGCTCAAGGCTAGCACTCTATCACTTGAGCCCACAGTGCCCCTTCCAGTTTTCTGGTGGCTCTTTGAGATAAAATTCTCACAGACGTTCCTGACTGGGCTGTCTATGAACCATGATCCTCATATCTCAGCTTCCTGTTTAGTTAGTATTAGAGTTCTAAGCCACTGGCACCGGATTTAACTCTAATTCTGGTTTTCTCTGTCTGTCTGTCTATCTGTCTGTCTGTCTCTCTGTCCGTCCATCCATCCGTCTGTCCGTCCGTCTGTCTGTCTGTCTGTCTGTCTCTCTATGTCTGGCTCTCTCTCTCTCTCTCTCTCTCTCTCTCTCTCTCTCTCTGTCTCTCTCTCTCTCTCTTTCTGTCTCTCTCTCTCCCTCAGGAACTGGTTGAATGGGTGCTGTTGGAGGTGGCCCAATGTCCCCAGGTGGCTGGAACCCAAGATCACCTACTCATTCTGGAGGTGGGCATTGGGTCAGGAGCTGTCTTACTCAGTGTGTTGGTACATCTCCATGAGGTAAGCCCTCTGTGCTCTTGCTAGACTGTGAGGGTTATTCATTGTCCATGTAGCCTTACTGGATTTATTTTATTGTATTCTTTTCTACATCATTTTCTAGCATCTGGCCAATATTACAGTTCATAGTTATGGAATGAAAATGTAATGTCAAATTAAGAAAGTCATTTAGGGCTCTGGGAATGTGGCTTCATGATAAGGTGATTGCCTAGCATGCATGAAACCCTAAGTTCAATTCCTTGATACCACATAAACAGAAAAACACTGGAAGTGGTGCCATGCCTCAAGTGGTAGAGTGATAGACTTGAACAAAAAAAAAAATTCAGGAATTATTCCTTAGTCCTGAATTTAAGCCCCTTAACTAGCAAAGAAAAACAAAACAAAACAAAACAAAACAAAAAAAAAAACATTTAGTTAGTAAATAAAAAGTAAAGAACCCATACTTGGAATATATAAATGCTCCTACCATACTGACACCTGACAATAGTCCCTAATTCATGTACTTTACTTATATTAGGCTATTGTGTTGAAAAAAATTTTGTTCATTAGGTCACAGCAATTAATGGCTTGAATGTGCTTATATGTAAGGTGAAGATTAATTCTGGAAATTCAAAGATTCCAGGTTTTTAAATGGTCACTGCTAATCACAATGACAAAGGTAGTCTAAGTGAGATTTGGCACCAAAACGGCAGAGACAAATTAACAGTTTTCACAGAAGAAAAGGAATAACTCCAGAGTTAATGAATAAATGACAGTAACTAAGGTATACCAGAAATTGTTTTAGAGAACCATTTTTGGTTATTGAACAAGTAGTAATCAACTAGTCTTATTACTCATTGCCTTTAGCATTCTAAATCTCTTAGACTACTTCTTAATCTCTGTGTAATAAATGTATCTCCTTCTGTGCTGTTTTATCTTACCTTATATTCTTTGCTTTCTAAAAATCTGTCTTTCTATATTTCTCTATGAAAATTTCCTGATACTAAATACACCTACAAACATGGCAGAGGATGCTAATGGAGGGGTCCCATAGCTCATGAGTCATTAATGAAACAACATGGAAAGGAGGACATATTTATTGCTACTTCAAATTTTCTGAAAAGCTGCAATGCCATCATTTGATTCAAATTTCTATTATTTGTCTACATAGTGTCATTCAGTGCGTGTAAGCACAAATATGAGCTGGGTGCTTTTGGTTCACGCCTATAATCCTAGCTATTAAGGAGAAGAGAGGATTGTGGTTCAAAGCCAGCCTGGTCAGGAATGTCCATGAGACCCTTAAATTCAATTAACCACGAGAAACCCAGAAGTGGTGCGGTAGCTTAAGCAGTAGAGTGCTCAACTTGAGCTGAAGAGCTGAGGGAGTTCACCCAGGATAAGCGTTCAAGCCCCACAACCAACAAAAAGTGCAAATATCACCTTAAGTTTCCCGAAAAAGAAGGACAAGATTAATAATCTTCCCAAGCAGAAAAAATAATTTCAAAATGATTCAGTGCACCTACTTGTACTGAGTTACTAATGTATTAAATTTAAAAATTGTCAAACATTAGCTTTAAAATAAACTTCATCTAATATTTCTTGTTTCAAAAGAGAAGTCTATACAGTTGATGTCACTTAGCTTTCTATTTACTTAATTCAAAGCCAAACCAGGAAGGAGAGTCTGTCAAACTCTTATTGCAAATTGAACACCAAAAATCCAGAAGTGAAGTTATTGCTCAAGCAGTACAGTATTAGCTTTGGGGTCAGGTGGGCAGGAAAGACAACTGTTCAGGTACATGATCCAGCCTCTGGGTACAAGCCCCAGAACCAGCACAAACTAAACAAACAAGCAAGTAAAAATCACAGGTATTTCTTTGGGACCCTCTTTAAAGGAGTACTGGTTAGAGAAGAGGCTCCTTTTGCTGATCATACTCACTGGATCCTGCTTTTTTGGAATCCTTATTGCTCTGGAGAACTCAGGACCAGACCAAAGGAATTGATAACTGACTCGTGAATCAAGAGAATCATCTCAGGGGTGAAATATCCATCCATACGACACTTTAAAACTTCCATGTCTTTGTTCCTTTGCAGGAGAACACTTTTAAATCAACGTTATTTCCTTTTGTTCTATGCTGGCATTCAAATGGTACATTATTTCTTTTTGAAATACTTTCAACTAGAAGTTAACAGGAAAATTTTATATGAGTAAAGAACACACTCGAAAAAGCCAGGGACAGAGTTTCCTTCAAGCCTTGGGATACTTTTCTTGTACAGTAAAAAGGAAAGCACAAGGAAACTTGAACTTTGTTATTCCTCTATGTTCCATTGTCTCCTGGGGTCAGTTTCCACATCCAGTAACAGTTACTTCCAGTAACAATCGATAGTGCTGTTTGAGGTATAATGAATGTTTTCTGGCTTCATTGAAATAACTCTATGAGACCTTTGGCCTGAGGTAACACGTGTTTCAGAGACAACTTAGTAAAGAGAAAATATGAAATTTATATTGCTTATAAATACATTATACATGACAACATTGAGTTCAAACTTTGTAAGTTCTCTGTAAATTAAAGCGAATTTTAAATGGGAAGAAGGTTCTCAGAACATTCTTTTTGTGAGTGTATGTGCTGTTCATTATTTCCCAAGTGGACATGAGCTAACAGTAAGGGAAACAATAGCAATAATAGGAGAAAGAGAAGTTCTGTGTTTAAGTATAAGGGTTCAATACAATATAGAAGACTACAAATAAGACAAGATTGAAACAATAAAGCCAATTCCAGTATGTAGATTTATGGGAGTGATATACAGAAAGCAAGACTCATACGTGGAACATGAAGTATGAGGCCAATCTCATTCTAAATCATGCTTGCTAATCATGCAACTTTGTAGAAAGTAGAATGGAAGAATAATCCTGTTTCCAAAGCATGTCTTATAAAAGAGCATGGATTTAACTGGAAAAAAATGTTCATCTTGTGAGAGCAGGGATTATACTAGCAATGAACTGGTGGCTAAAATCACATTTCTTTTATTTTTCTTTACTTATATATGTATATTTTTTGTTGGCCGTGGTTTTGGTACTTGAGCTCGGGTCCTGTGAGCTGTCTCTCTGCTATTCAGCTCAAGGCTAATGCTCTACACTTCATCCACAGTGCCATTTCCAGTTTTCTTTTAGTTAATTGGAGAAAAGAGTCTCTGGGCCTTTCCTACCTGGCCTGGCTTTGAACCCCAATCCTCATATCTCACCACAACCCATCTTAGAATCACATTTCGAACAGTGTACACTCAGGATATGAAATGTGTGTGTTCATTTATATTTATAAGAATTCTTGAGCTAGGGGCTGGGAAGGTGGCTCAGTGTTAGAGGGCTTGCCTTGCATGAATGAGGCCCTGGGTGCGATTCCTCAGCACCACATAAGCAAAAAAGAAAGAAGCGGAAAGTGGTGCTTTGATTCAAGTGGTAGAGTGCTAGCCTTGAGCTGAAGAGCTGAGGGACAGCGCCCAGGCCAAGAGTTCAGGTCCCATGACTGAACCACCCACCAAAACAACAACAACAAAAAAGAATTCTTGAGTTAAAAATCTTGGCTACAGCTTAGACATTACCCTCACAAAAATATTTGTAGTTTAAAAGTTGATACTCCTGGAGAAATAAAACCTAAAAATGTAAAGGAGTCTGGGAAGTTAAGTTTACATGCAGCCTGGGCAGAACAGTCTTTGCAACAGTACATATAATAAAGCAGCCAAAAGCTGGATTGGAAGAATGGCTCAGGTGATGGAATATCAGTTATGAGCAAGATTGCTGAATAAGAGCTTGAGGCTTTTGCCTACATACATACAAACATACACATACACACAGAGGCATTTATATGTGCACACACAAATAAACAAATGAAACAACTCTCAGAATGTGTAGAAAAGTTAGAAAACAACAGAATATATATCCTGAAGAAAACTAGAATCAAGTGATAATTTTTAATATTAGAAAGTCCTCAAGTGAACTTCCTTCAAAAAAGTTTGAGAATATTACATAGGTAGGGACCAGAGATAGTAAGAGAGTCAATTAATCATTATTAAAGGGATTGCATCCATGGAGGAATGAATCAGAGACCCCGCAGGTGCATCTGAAAATATTCATATCCTGTGTCAAATGTTAGAACATCTTTGAAAATAGTAGATAAACAGTCTGAACAGTCACTCTGGTGTATAATATCCCTGGAGAAGTTCAGAATTGGTAGTCTGTATCTAGATTAAATAGACCAAGAAACTTTGACAAGGCAATGTGATACAAGCCTAGAATTCTAGCACTGAGATTACCACAGTAGATTAGAGTGTGGAATCACATAGCGATACCTTCCCTGGGCCAGGTAGTATACTTTTGTCTTAATAAAACAAAACAAACAAGAAAGGAATACATAGTTGGAAGTTTGGGCTAATTTTCTCATTATGTTTTGAGAAGTCAAATTTCCTGTTGAAATGCAACTCATACTTAATCCTCACTTGTGTTTTAAATGCTCTTTTCATTACAGATCATTCCCAGATGCAAAATGACTCATGATTCCCATCCAAAATTTGAAAAAGTAACTAATCATCATTCTGTTGTATCCCAAAGAAATGATGAAGGATTACAAAAACTTAAGCTTGGAAAAATAGCAATTCATCTAATAATAATTAATCTAAAAATAACATTCATCTAATGTAGGATTATGAGGATCTTGCTAAATTAGAATTTAGATTTAAAATAAATATTTTGATTTTGTTTGTAATTTCATATTCTTTAGGATACTACAAAATTCGTTTTAAGTAGAGGGTTTAATTGACAAATTCACAAATGATTTTGCATTCTACTTGCTTAGAATATTCTTTGAAGAGAGTTATAATTAGAATTTAGTTAATAGATAATTAAATAGTTCATGTATAAAATGATAATGTGAATGTTGGAGACAGAGTTGCCAAAAATTGATGATATTAATTTATAAATTATAAGAGCAATTTTTTGAGGATTTGGTATAACATGGTATGAAGAGAATAATCGTGTGACATCTTCTTTCTTATACCTGTATGTAACATAGGAAGCAATTTCCTTAATTATTTGCCACTGTATACAATGAGAAAAATGTTAGGTTTGGGGTTTGTTTTTATTTTTGTTTTTGTTTTATTGGTTTGTCCTAGGGCTTGAACTCTGGTCCTGGACACTGCCTCTGAGCCTGTTTATGCTCAAGGCTCGTGCTCTACCACATCAACCTCAATGCCACTTGTGTCTGATTTTTGCTGATAAGTTTATTGGAGATAAGAATCTAGGGAATCTCCCTGCCTGGGTGAGCGTTGAACTGTAATCTTCTGATCTTAGCAACCACAATTTGTATGATAGTTAAAAAAGTATAAATATAAATAATATTTGTAAGTGTTCCAATCATAAGTATATCAGTGGTGGGAAAATGATGCAAATCAGTTTATTGTGGTGTTCTTTCCAGAACATGTATGGCATCACATTAGCAGAGTTGTATTTTTTATCACAATAGAGATAAGCTATTCATGATGTGAATTAAGGGAAATTTGAGGTGCATCCTAAAAGTTCTAAACTGTAGGGCTAGAATGTCTCTATATCATAAATATTGGGATTGGTGGTCATAAAAATAATAGCTTACTGTGATAAACAATTGCTTACTCTTGAAGAATTATTACCGTTGCTAATTAGTTTTATCCTCTACCAGAATGTGCTTATTTTTGTGTTGAATCTCAATCTGTAACAACCCATTTGAAAATGCATCTATTGCAGAATTACATACCATGCAAGCCGGTACTGTTTTGAATCTCTCAGGTATGGAATCTTCCGCAATTGAAAATGAGTAGTTATTAGTCATTGGAATGTTGAAGAACACATATATCCTGTCTTTTTAACTACTTATTTACTTTTAAAAGTTATAGGTTTCCATAGAATTAAAGTGTTTTCGCTTTTGATATGAGAAAGTACTATGTTCTTTTTTCAAAATATTGGTAATCATATTGTGAAAATATTGTCTAGTCAGATAGCATTCAAGTTGATGGTCCTCTGATTAAAAAGGGATAATTACTTCAAATTAGATGCCAAACAATATTGATTTTTTAAAGTTACTACATAAAGAATAATATTTACTATACCAATACAGTTTAATTTTGTTTCATGCAGCTTATTTTTAAAATTTAATTTTATTGTCAAAGTGATGTACAGTGGGGTTACAGCAATTTTAAAGTAGTGAACACATAACTTTGCAAACTTGTTACTCCCTCCCTCATTTTCTGCAGTTTTCTTTCACCCCAATACCCCTCACAAGTTGTAATGTACATTTCCAACATATTGTCTTGTGAGTATTGCTATTACATTGGTTTGCCTTTGTCCTTTGTCTCACCATTTTGTTGTTCCTCTTCCCTTCCCTAATTAAGGTAAATATATACACAATACACAGGGTACCAAAATCAAATAGAGCAGGGAATAAAGCATATGGGGAAAACCCAGAAGAAAATAGAAATCACATAGTACATTAAAAACAACAACCGCAAATAATACTCTGTTTCCATATCTTGGAGTTCATTTTGCTCAGAATCAGCTTATAAGGTTATATATATGCATAACATAGCCACTGGAAAATAATAGTTTCATGGACACTATACCATGAAAACAACATGTTAACTGGTTTTGATGGTAAAGGTGGAGTTAGGATTGGTGAATTCGCGATTCTAATAAAGGAATTTCAAAAGAGTTTTAAAATTATAACAGGTAAATTTTAATTTGTTCAAACTTTTTAACAACTGAGCCTATTATGAAAAGTTAAAATTGCCTGGAAAAATAGGCTTTCATGCAAAGTAATCCATGAAGACTTAGCTGACAGGGAGCAATGTGGGTGAAGATGGCTCATTTTCACACTAAACAAACAAACCTCAGAAACCTCGCTATAAATCCTGTAGGTTCCCTTGAGAATTGTCCTTACCCAGGAAATCTACTCTTACTGTGTGAAACAAGGTTGTAGCGGAATTTAAATTCAAACTTCTTTAAAAAAAAGACATCAAAATTTGTGAATTGACTTTAATTACCAAACAGTAATTCTCTGAAAAAGATAATTTGGGTCAAAATATTTAGGGAGAAAGTGCCCTCAACAATGAAAGAAGGTATTGGGTTTGTACCACTTTCTACAATGTCTTTACACGTGAAGCCCTGAACCACAGAAAATAATCTGATTGGATACTTGAAACCAATGATTTCACATTTCTTAGTAGCTCACAAAATATAATATCCTTATTAACATGAGATAGAGAAGACTTTTCTTATTACATAAGCCAAAAAGTTTTGGGATCAGAAAAGAAATTAGCAAATTGAAAAGGCAAGAAAACGCATACTTAGAAGCCCTAGCTAAGCATATTGGCTTCAGCAGTGGAGGGAGGCCAAACTTTTTGATATACATTGTCTTAATATTTTTGCTACCTATATTGATTTTACAGAGCCTATTTAGATCACCACAATGCAGAACAGATTGAATGAAGACATGAAAATAAATTCCACATCCAATAAAAAGAGTTGTAAAATGAAAACCATGAAGATGTTGTGTGGGTAGAGCCAGTCAGATCTGGTTGAGTCAGCTAGAGTAGCAGTTGAAGCACACTTTTTGCTCATAGAGACATGATCCACAGGTATGTCTGTCTAGCTTGCCATCCATGAGCTGTCCATACTCCCGACATTCCCCCGGGGGACCAATCTGTGCCTGTCACCAAGCATTGCTCATCACAAGTGCCATACAGCAACTCCCTGCTAAGTAATTGGCTGGGAAGGGCTCAGGAGGTTGGGAAAGCTGGGGCTTTAAAATCACCCCCTTGTGCAGAAATAAACGAGACCTGCTTAAGCCTGTTCTCCCAACGTGTGTTCCTTGCGTGCTTCGTTCACGCTTACCTCCTGCCAGAGACTAGCACTACAAGTGGTGCCTAACGACAGGCTCGATTGCTTTTGACAGATAGATGGTCTAGGGTCTAGTGCAAGGTTAGTGCCTCTATGGGCAACCTTCCCCCCGCAGCACGAGAGCCTCAATCATGAGCACTTGTTGCCCTGTTCTGGAGTAGGCAGATAAAAGTATCACAAAAGGAAGCTAGTTTAACGTGGGAAATAGTGAGTGAATTGTGTCCCTGGATTGACTCCGGGGACATTTGGGATCCAGACAGGTGGTCCCACGTCCTTCAGGCAGCTCATAAAAAGGAAGTCTGTGCAGGTGATGAGCTGCCCCTAACCTTTTACCCCATCATAGTAGGTAATCAAGCCTGTCTATCAGGGAAAGAAGGAGGGGAAACTCTGCAGGCATTTAACACCTCACTGCAAGAAGAAACAGAACAAAGGAAAATGGAGAAGCTGCTCAAGCACTCCCATCTTCTTGTGACACAACAAACAATTCCAGCAAGAACACAGATAACCAACAACTTCTACTATCAAGTGACACAGGGGGCCAGCCAGCTATGCTTGTAAAACTGCCTCCTCCACACTATCAGTCCCAGGAAGCCTGCCCAATCACTTCTTTTGGCTGTTTAGGCCAGCCTGGGAACTCCCCTCAGAAAACTTTGTATCCTTGGGCAGAGATATCCTACTTTGCCCAAGAACAAAAACCCATTGTTCCCCATGTAATACAACAGTTGTTCATGGGCCCCAGATCTATCGTGGCAACGACAGCCAAGCCTATAAATGAACCCCAGTTCATATTCCCGTTAAACGTCCACCGAACTTCTTTATGACCTAACCAATGGTACCCCTATGAGCCAAAAGTACTTGACAAACACTGAGCCGCTGTCAAGGAAGATGGGGTACACTCCCCAAATGCTCAACAGATGCTTGAAACCCTTAGCATTGATCTTAACTGCCCCATGATTGGAAGAGCTTAATGAACACAGCATTATCTTCAGGGTCTTCCTTTTATGGAAGGCTGCTTTTTCTGATGAATGTGAACAAAAAAGTACACAAAATATCACTACCAGAGGGCAGGATGCTGCCATGGGGGACCCTGTTTGTTTAAAAGGGGAGGCAGCTTATGCATCTCCTGCTGCAGAAGCAGTGGCACCTCTGCAGTTCTTTGACCAAGTACGCCTCTGTGCGTTGAGGGTTGTCTCCTCAGTCCCTTCTAAAGAAGGGGACAAACAACTAAAACCCGTCATACAACGTCCCAATGATCCTTTCACTGACTTCATTGCCTTTGTTCAAGAAGCAGTGGCCTGGAAAGTATCCCATGCTGGAGCCTGAGATGCGCTAATCAAGAACCTAATATGGGAAGGGGCTACACAGGAATGCAGAAAAGCCATTGCCCCTGAAATATGGAGATCACTGATTGCATCCTAGCCACCAAAGATTTGGGGATATCATGGTGAGTACCCTTGCGCTGCCTTTCGCCTCTATGACTGCCAGTGCTTGCGCGCCCCCTAATGGCAGAATGGGAAATCGACCTTGTTGGGGATGTGGCAGAACTGGTCATTTTATAAAAGATTGCCCATCACTCTGGGGCTCACCCAAAAGAAAACAACCTCCTTCTGTATGTCGTAAATGCAAAAAGGGTTTTCATTGGACCTCTGAATGCTGCTCTACGACTCAGGCTTTCAACTAAATAAGCGGCAGTCCTCAGCCCCGACCCCAATAGGACAAAGGCAACAGCCACCACCTCAAGTGTTATGGATTATTCCTATCCAAAATGGAAAAGCTAGAATGAAACTTAAAATCAATGGAACAGAATTTAAGGGCATCATTGATACAGGAGCTGACTGTACAGTCCTTAGAAAAGATGAAGTAGAAGGGTTGGGATGGAACCTAATTCCTGGTGCCTGCATACAAGGTGTCGGTGGAAAAACAGATTCCCACCATGTCCAATGGCCTGTAAGACGGGAAGACTGTGGTGGTGCCACCGGGGCTTTTAAACCTCTTGTTGGCCCTGGCCTTCCATGCAATCTTTGGGGAAGAGATGTCCTCACCAATATGGGTACTCTGGTAACAACAGATGGTAAGGCTTTTTATGAAGACATCATAACCGATCGAGCCATTAATAACCCACACTACCCCCAATTCTAATGGCCACTGTTGCATGACCAGAGCCAGTTCCTCTCCAATGGGACACCACCAAACCCATTTGGGTCGAATAGTGGCCTATTTCCTCTGAAAAGCTCCCTCATCTCCAGGTTCTAGTGGAGGAGTAAGTAAAAAAGGGACACATAGAACCTAGCATCAGTCCCCACAATTCCTCATTTTTATTATCCAAAAAAGGGCTTAAGGAAAGTGGAGATTTTTCCATGATCTACGTTCCATAGTCATATACAAAAGATAGGAACGCTTCAACCCGGACTTCCACACCCTTCTGAAATACCCAAAGATTGTCACATTGCCATTATTGACATTAAGGACTGCTTTTTTCCACCCCCCTACACCCCAAAGATAAAGCATATTTTGCCTTCTCAGTATGGGAACCTAATTGTCAACTACATACTCACTGATATCTATGGAAAGTTCTCCCTAAAGGTATGAAAAATAACCTTACTATACGTCAGATGTATGTTGCCCATGCTATTAGGACTTTGCTTTCCAAATGCATTTGTGTCCATTACATGGATGACTTTTTAATAGCACTTAAAGATGCTACAACCATGCAAATCTGTTTAACACAACTCAAAGAGAACTTTACAGTGCTGGGCCTTAATATTGCCCCTGAAAAATTTCAACTCAAAGCCCCTTACGCCTATCTTCAATACCATTTAAATCAAACAATTATCCCAAATGGGCCTCATATTGTCATTAAATCCCAATATACTTTAACTGAATTACAACAATTATGTGGACATATCAACTGGGTATGCAATTTTATGTGTCTCCCCACCCAACAACTCCAACTGTTATTTCAATTGCTTCAAGGACATTCTGATTCAACTTCCCTTCTTATACTTTCACCTGATGCTCAACAAGTTTCACAACAAGTCGCTGATTGATTATGTTCAACACCGTTGGTGTTTTTAGATACCACCCAAGAAATCAACCTAATTATATTAAATAATAATGGCCTAATGGCGGCACTGACGCAAACCCATGGTGTGTTACAATGGGTATACCTTGCCACTTCCCAATTACCAAAAATTCACACATCCATTACCATGCTATGCAATCTGGCCATCAAAAGTGCGGAATGATGCCGTCAAACTTATGGCCGATTCCCTGACCATCTTACATGGCCCAGTACAAAAACAATCTTTGATTTCCTAACAACCGAAGAGGCATTAGCCTTACAAGTCATCCACTACTATTTTAACATTGATAATCATATGCCCAAAAACCTCGTTTTAAAAGTTACCCAAGAACTCCCACTTTCAGGGAAATGTTGTACTCGTCCCAATGGGCAACCTATCCATCAAGCCATTGTACTTTTTACTGATGTTAACAAAACTATGGATTTTACAATGCCAATACTAAAAAAATACATGCTTCAAAAATATTAACTGTTCAAGTTGTTGAATTATTGGCCATTTTGCTCGCCCTCACATCTTTTCCCAAAGAACCTCTTAATAATTTTTCTGATAGTTTATATACTGTACAAACTGTTGCCATTCTTCCTGGAGCTTTATTAAAAGATGATGGCTATGATGTAGCAAAAATAATGTGTAAACTACAAAATGTATTAGACAATCGTGTCCAACCCTGGTACATTCAACACATTAGATCTCATACTAACCTCCCCGGACCCCTAGCTGCTGGTAATGAAGCCATTGATCGTGCTGTCACACCAACTGTACTACTAACAAATATGTGCATGGACCAGGCCTGAACGTTAGATGGTCATTTTCATTTATCGGCAGCTACTATCAAACAGTTATTTTCTGATTTAACACACCAAAAATGCAAGCACATGATTCGGTCCTGCCCCTCTTGTGCACCTCTTTTACCCTTAAGATCACTTCAACCCATGGGAACAAATCCACGAGGCCTTAGACCCAATAGCACATGGCAAATGGACATAACCCATATCCCCCAATTCGGTAAACAAAAATACATCCCTGAATGCATAGATACATTCTCAGGCTTTATAACTGCTTTAGCCTTAACAGTGAAACAAAAAGGCACGCTGTTAAGTCACTGCTACATGCCATTACAATTATGGGTGTTCTTCGGACCCCTTAAAACAGACAATGGCCCTGCTTACACCTCCAAACATTTTTGTGAATTCTGTACCTTTTGTAACATTACACAACAGACAGGTATTCCATATAACCCACAAGACCAAGCCATTGTTGAACATAGTCATAAAGAAATCAAGACCATTCTTTTAAAAGAAAAGGGGGAACTGGAGGGGCTAGGGCTTAAAGATCCCCAAACACAATTAAATTATTGCCTTATAGTAAAAAACTTTTTAACACTCACACCCACCACATGTGGGACCCCCACCTCCCTGCAATGGGGACTCATGAAACACCTACTCTGGTCCCTTTGGATAGATGGAGGGACCCCATCACAAGAAAATGGGAGGGCCCTGCTCCCTTAATGGCACAAGGGAGAGGATTTGCTTGTATCTTTCCAGACACGAGTGATAAACCTGTTTGGATCCCAGCTGGAGTTGTCTGACCAACCGTCACCACGTAAGCACAAGATGCATCAGGTACGCTTGAACAGTGCGAGGAGGAGGAGACACAAACCTCGAGCTAGAGCCCATGCCAACACTTGGGGAGACCTAAAGATATTGGTTGAACAAGCCCAGGTTTTGGCCCCAGATCCTGACCCGGGGCATGGTACTCTATTCCTCCTATTGTGTGCCATTATTACAACCAATTCTCAATCTGCTGCAGGGCAGGGTAAGATAACTTTAGTGCCCAGCCCCCATATTTAATGATGGTAGGGGAAGTTACCACCACCTTCCCTCAAATGCTTTCTTCCAATGGCAGGGTTGGCCTTCCTTTCTCAGCAGACGCCTTATGGCATCAAAAAACAAACCTTACTTTTAGATGGAAGGGAGCCATCTCTTTTTGTTTTTCAAACGAGATGATAAAGCAATTTGATGGCTGTACCATCCCCCTCACAACAGTAACGCATGGGATGGTATGGTGGAACTACACAGGACCCTACCCCATTTGTCCCACTGGAAAAAAATTGAAATCAGGCTACTGACATACATTTTCATATGCAGTTGTGCCCACGCAGGGAGTTTGATAGCTTTGGCACTATTTGCACTCCTCTTGAGGAATTAGTGATTAGCCTTTGTGCCAATTCCTGGCAAAGCAAAGTGTTTGGGGAGCTCACATTGTCCCTCTACCCGGCTATATACAACCAATCTGAAAAAGATCCCAAACCTCAAAATCTAAATGAGTTTTTTGACTCTTCAGGAGGTCGATTGGGAGACCTAGGAGCCCCCATGCCAATCGTTTGCTCATCACATCCCTGCTTCGATTTGTCCCCTTTCCTATTGGCCAATACTCGTTGCTGTAACCCATATGGATACAACCAGGTATCAGGAATGGTAGTGGTTAGAGCCTCATTCTTTTTTTGTCTAGGAGACAACTCCTCCACTACTTGCACTCTCAGCAATCACTGGCAACCCAATGACTCATAGCCTTTTGCCGGGTTGGTACGTGTTCCCCCATTTATTGTTCTGGCTACTAATGACTCTCCGTTTTCTCAGGTTCAATTGATTCGCCCACGCACTAAAAGAGCAGTAGGATTGATCATTGCAATCGGGTCCGAAATCATCGCTACAGTGGCTTCATCTACCACTGCTGCTATATTGCTGTCCCAACGCATGTCCACTGTGCAACAGATAAACCAGCTCATCCCTCAACTGTCATCCATAGAATTACAACATTTACAAGTTGCCAATCATCTTAAGGGAGGCCTCCTTGTTCTCCAACAACAAATAGACTTGCTCCAAGAACAGATCACGTTTCTTCGATTACAACAAGGAGGACTATATAATGCAATGACTACTTCTGTCTGTCAGCTTTCCACTCCTGCACCCAATGTCACTGAACTTAATAACTACATCAAAGGCCCTTGGTCCCTTAAGTACTTAAACTTCACCCCAAACCTGCTGCATGATGTTACCCGCCTAAACCAAACCACCATACAGCTTATTCCCACTGCCTCCTTTTTAGAAGATGTGCTTAAAAAGTTACAACAATGGTTTTCGCCATCCTCTCTGGTCATCTGAGGAGGCCTTGCACTTGTAGGGCTTTCTCTCCTAGGAATTATTAAATGCTTGCACTCCCGGCGTCAAAAACGCCTCCAACGACGGGTCACCATAATGACTGTCCTTTTAAAAGAAAAGGGGAAATTTGTGGGTAGAGCTGGTCAGATCTGGTTGAGTCAGCTAGAGTAGCAGTTGAAGCACACTTCCTGCTCATAGAGACGAGACCCACAGTCAAGTCCACCTAGCTTGCCAGCCATGAGCTGTCCAAGCTCCCTACATGCCCCCAGGGGACCAAACAGTGGCTGTCACCAAGCAGTGCCCATCATCAACTCCCTGCTAAGTAATTGACTGGGAAGGACTCCGGAGGTTGGGAAAGCTGGGGCTATAAAATCCCAACCCTTGTGCAGAAATAAACCAGACATGCTTAAGTCTGTTCTTCCAACATGTGTTCCTTGTGTGCGTCGTTCATGCTTACCTCATGCTGGAGATCTAGCCCTACAATGTAGCAATGGGGGAGGCCCTTATAGTCCTTCACCTTCACTAGGCTTGAAGCCAAGAATCTGTGATAAGTGGGAAATCACGCAAGAGCTAAGAGGAGGACAGAGAAATAAGACATAGGAACATTGTCCTTTTGTAACAGACACTGTCATCCAAGGTATGGGTGAGTTAACTCTATTCTTCTCCATACATCTTTTTGAGCAAATGCAAGAGGGAGAGAAAAATAATCTATTGGAATAATTTTGCACAGAATAACTTCAATATTCCTGATATGGTATTTAACGAGAGTCTTAAGAGAAAAGATAAAAGTGGAGTATTCTTCGGTTTCCTCTAAGCATCTTGTTAGCAAAATATATCTTTGAGGTTAGAAGTGATTGAACCAAAAATTGGTGGAGTACTGATTTTTGAGGGCACTTCAGACATAAGAAGACTTTCAAGGTAAAACAAAAAAGAAAAAAGTATATCTAAATATTTGTGATCACAGCTTCTTGGAGTGGTATTTTGGAGACAAAGTTTTACATTAGAGATTGTCCTCATTAACATTGATGCTGGGTTTCCGTGGCACCGAAATGCAAGTGGGAAGTTTAATGGACTCGCTTGGATAAGTAAACAGCATGATAGAAAAAGAAATGGAATATAATATTTAGTGAATTACTTTGAACAATTACTTTGCCAGAACAAAGAAGGAAATACATAATGCAAATCACTTGACATAAACTTATGAATGAAAGTAGTCAATAGAAATGAGAGAAAACAGAAAGGACTGTTTCCTTTCCGGTGGAGTAATGGGTTCTTGATCTTGTTTCTTCCATTCTATCTTTACAAGCTATCAAGTGTGGCTCAGGATTGGAGTATCCAGTTCAGACCAAGAGAACTTGCAGAAGAAAATATTTGCAGCAGATATAGGTGATTTATAACCTAAGACAATCTATTTAAATCTGTTAAAAATTCTCCTCTACCCCAAACTGCCCACTTTAAACAACTTTGTATGCTTTTCACAAGATTATCCTTCATTAACTATTTAAAATTTTGAGAGGTCATCATCATACTCTATAGAGATTGCTGTTTGGTTGTGCTTTTTGTGTGTTTTTGTTTTTTGTTGTATTTTTTCACTGAATTACAAAACCTTGTGCTAGTGTGTTTCAATTAAGTATGTCCATCTAATTGTCCAATGTTCCTGGATCAGAGTCATTCCTTCTATCATTCTCAACCCACCCCTTCTACAAGATTTATTTCCGATTTACCGCTTCCTTTCTCACATGTGTACATTGAGTATTCTAGCTGTACTTGCTCCTTGTTCCATTTCATTCATTCTATGTCATTACTATTACTCCTCTCTGGTTTCAACTTCCTGATAGTCATTCTGTTGAACTGTCTGCTAGTACTTTGAAACGTGTATATACATTCCATGGAGTTTCAATTCTGCATATGCTTGAACTGATGTCAGCTTATATTTCCATAATTCATTCATCTGAAGTAACAATTTGCAAGACTGGAGACGTGGAGCACCTAGACATGATTTTATTCCTCTTCATTTGGAAGATTAATCTGTAGTCAACAAGAAAGTTTAAAAATGGCTGAGAATGTATTCCTAACTACCAGTTTTGTAAATGGCTTTGTACAGTGTTTTGTGATTATTTTATTTTACATGGCATAATATTTTCTATTACCGATAAGTTTTGGAAAAAGACGAAAACTAAAATTTACTAGTGTTGAGGAATATGATAGAAATAGACAGATTTTATGTTTGTCAAATCTCTGATGAGTACCCATATGCAAGAGTTAAAGTTATATTTCTTACTATGTTAGACAAATAGGGAAAACATAAAACACCATATGATAAGGCAAATATTCATGACTTTTTAAAATGTCCTTATTATGTGATGAAATTTACTCTATTAGCTAATGTTTTGGTTTGAAATATGGGAGGCTGATCTATTTAACAAATTTTCGAAGTCACCTACTGAAAAACACAAATGATGGGGGGGTACTCTTTCTACACTTCAATGAATGGTTGAACCTCTTTGGCATTGGTGCTGGGTAAATAAATCAACTCTATTGTACCTTGCTCTACACTTGTAAAAGTTGTAACGCCACTAAATATTATCTACTTTTAAAGTGTTATTTTGGCAAATGTGATTTTACAAAGTTTATTTGAAAAGGAATACACTTTCAGGAGATTAAATGTAGTTTATCATTTGTTTGAGAATGACATCATTTTTATACTACAGGACCAAGTTTTAATGAAGTACCAGTGTTTTGAAGCACTAAGAATTTTCTCAATTAATGTTTTTCTGAATTATATTTGACCTCTAGGTCAAGTTTTCCTAGCCTTGGTAGACCAATTATAGATCTATTGTTCCAGGAACTATTTTTTGGCCTGATGATGCTGGACTGAAATCAATCGTTAATCATTAGGATAGGGGTATTACAAATAATCTTGTGACATTTGTGGTCTTGTTCACTCATATGGGATGGTCATCTGAAAATTGAAAATTTGAATTACTGTACTTTAACATTTTGTGATCTCATCCTGCATTTTAAGTTGCCTTGCATTTCACAATTGCTTACTGCTAATTCATGCATTTCAAGAAATTGGGGCCCTGAAATATAGGAAATGAGAAATTGAGATGGGTCTTCAATTACTTTCTGTTGGCATGTTGTATGGGCCTCGGTGAGATCTCTTGCTCTATTTATCTGATGATGCAGGTAACTGGGACCTGGGATCCTAGGACCCGTGGATCCTGTGGAAGAATAACACCTTTTAGATATCATATCAGCAAAATTTGAGTATAATCAGTAGGAATGCTTCAGAAATATGGAGAAAAACAGTTTGGGACCAGCGAGTTAAATCAATAAACAGAGCAGCAGAGTGAAATCCCTTATAGATTAAAGAAAACAACATTGTTTTTTTTTACCATATGAATTCAGAAACCAAGAACAATTAGAAGGTATCACAAGTTTATACCGAAAACTGCATTGATACTTTTTATATTCTAATATATATTCTAATCCTGATTATTTATATTCCAATCTATTTATTGTAATAAATATCAATTAATTTGTCAAATTATAAATTAATTCCAGTAAGATTCACTGTTTGAAATATAAAATCAGCACATAAATATAAAATATATAAGTATATGTAATATAAGAAAATGCTTTGCATTGTTCTGTTGTGGTTAAGGTAACAAAGGCCATTGTTTTAAAATATTATTCCATTACCTCTACCTCAGTGTTGGGTAGAATTAAACTTAAAGCTTTACCATTTGGGGATGTACAGCCTAGAGGCAAGAGGAAACACTGTGATTAAAACATTACCAATTTAAGGCCTAATAACAAAGAGAAACATATGGACTTCTCCTGGAGCCTCCTGGGTAGCTATGATTACAGGTGTGAGCCACCAGCGCCCGGCTTAGTCTGAACAATTCTGTCTGAACTGTTCATCTCTCTATGATCCTTTGTAACTAAGATTAGTTTTGCTCCAATAAGAGAATCTGTGCTGTCAGGGTAAGATATTCTGGTTGGTCTGTTCTTACATGGAGCAAGGGTAAAGGGTCAGGCAGACATTTGTGCCAGTAAGACCTCATTTGGGAAATTTTAAGCTGCAGAAGTTTAGAAGTAGCTCTTACGCAAGGCTTACTTTGAATCCATTAGCTCCACAAAGCTAAATCAGTTAATAAATAAGTACTTGAAAATCCATCACCTTTGGACCTAGCTATAAAGGCTTCAAAGTATGATCAAATTTCAAATGAAAAAGACTTAAAATAGTTATTGACAAAAATTGCAAATGTGAGCAATTGAACAAACAATATAAGTTTTTTCCACCATACACAGAATTTTGCAGAAATAAGATGAATAGCATATTTGGGAACAATAAGTTTCCTTGTTACAAATAGGCAACCAAGGATATATGCCTGTCTTAAGATTGCATCATTAACTACTTAAATTTACAAGATACTACAGGCTTCAGCAGCATGTCTACCTGAATTACAATACAGAGATTCACATGGCTTTTGTACAAGGATGATATGAAAATTTGTGAAGTATTCCATATTTTTCATTCTTCAGAAGCAAGAAATGAAAAACAGTCATGAAAAAGTTGATTACAAATATACAAGTGTAATATTACATGTAATTCATAGAAATAAAAGTTAGTTTGACATGAGTGTATTCAACCTTCACCTTCTTAGAAAGGCCTTTATATAGCATAACCTTTATAAAACTTTTGAAATAAGATAACCTTGTCATTTTATCCCAAAGAAATAAAATTATATAAGGACCTAGGAATTAAAGGAATCTTAAACTGTTCCTATATGGAATGCAATCTGAAAGAACACATTTATTAATGGACCTATATATTATAAAATAATGTCGAATTCAAAGTATTATATCTAGGAGAGAAAGAAATATATTATGGATATTATACAAACAGAATATAAATATTTTAAAATATACTTTTTTCAGACAAGCACCAGAAATATCTTTAGTTTCTCTACTACTCATTTCAACAGATAAGTTAAAATTATTTCTGATTTAAAAAAATCACAAACTCTATAGATATCATTATTGATGTATACAAACAACTCGAATATATTTTGACATCAAAGTCAGGCAATTCATTTGGAAGAATACCATGGAATCCATGAATTTCTAAAGTAAAATATTGCTGTTGCTTTGTATTGTGAAAATATTTTTTATGGACACATGGGATGGACTGGCAATTTTGAAATTTAAGAAACTTAATCGAAACATTAGGACTTAAGAGAACAATTTGTACAGCTTTACACAACTTCAAAGAGGTAATGATACATACTTATCCTTTTGGCAATATCAAATGCAGTTTCTTCCAAGTTGTGCTTCAGATCTGGTTTGATATAATGGTTCAACAGAAGGAGATCCAGCGTATCTTTGCTATATCTATACCCAGCAGCAAGATACAAGGGGGTCAAGAAGCCTTTAGATTGGCCACTGGTGTCTGCATCATGATGAAATAAAGAAGCCACTCTGGTATTATTCCATGTATAAGTACTGTGCAGGTGTATCCAATCATTCACAGTTATTACATGAATATCTGCTTTGAGCCACCAACTCATGGATAATGTCTAAGTGTCCACAGTAGGCTTCTAGATGAAGAGGTGTATACTCATCGTTATTCCTAGTATTCACATGAGTGGCCTTTTTGGAAAGTAGTCTCTGCACTGTAGTAAGGCGATTATTTTCAGCAGAACAAAGAAGAAATTTGCTTGATTCTATACCATTTTTTTTTCTTGCAATTGATACCATTTCTCACTTTTTCATCTTGTTCCTCAACTTCATCAGAATTGCTTAACCAGACACTTTGAGTGCCAGTGAGAATGAGCTGTCCATGTATTTCCCCAATAGTTCACATTGGATAAACTAGTCAGAAAAATCCGGTGAATTTTCTGCATCTGTTTTTTTCACTATTATTTATTTTCTCTTTTTTCATTTTTACTATTCTAAATTATTCTAACTGGAGAGTAGAGATTTGGTAGAGAGCAGAGGAAAGATTTTCCTCCGTATTCAAAGGGACAAACTGAAAATGAGCACCAGTGGTGTCTTCATGTGCAGCTTATTCTAAGAATGAGAAAATAGGAAATAATGCCTTATATGTAAATGAATTGGGAAATGACAAAGCAGAAAGTGAAATGATGCAAAAAAATATAAAAGCGAAATGAATTAAGATAATTATGGAGTAATCATACTACCTATGAGAACCATGAGAGGGAGAGAGGAAGAGAGAGACAGATGTGCAATGATCTAGCTAGCCACAAAATCCATCCCTCTAATCAAATTATAGAGCAAATAATTTTATTTTTTAAAAGAGATGGAAATAGAATTTAAGATCAGATGGCTCCATTATTTTTAATTATAATTTTCTTATCTTAAATATTTGTACAAGGGAATTTCCATTCAACAAATCAGTTTTTTTAATATAATGGATCTTTATATAACTTTTCCACACCCTTCCAAACCTCATCCCACTTTAATTTTTTCTAGATTCATACAGTTGCATTGAATATTATACCTTCACTCTCTTCCTCCATAACTCTCTTTATTCCTTCCTTTTGACTTCCACTCACATCTTCCAAATGATAGTTTCCTGCTATTCATTTTGTTGGAGTAAAGTTCAATTTTATAAGAAATTACACCTTTGAAATACTCCTCTGCAAATCGCATGCTTTGGTTAATATTTTTGTGTAAACTTGTATAAATTTCTAGCTTCCAAATATGAGACAGAACATGGGTCCTTTGTGTGTCTGGCTCTGACTTAGTTCACTTAATAAATTTTTAGATCTATCCATTTCTTTGCAAATAATGTAACAGTCTTCAAAATGGATAGGTGCAATCCAGTTGTGTATATGTGCCACACATTCCCCAACCATCACTCCGCCAAAGAGCATCTGGGCTGTTTCCATAACTTGGCTACTGTGAATAGTGCAGCAGTGAACATGCTTGTGAAAGTGATTTTACTGTAACCTTTTGGAAGAATTCATCACTACCTTTATGGGAGCAATCCCCTAGCCAGTTTTCTAGAATAAGCACATCCCTTCCTTCATCTTCATCACAATGTATTGCAAGTCCTCAAAAACACACTTCCCCTTACAGGTCTCAATAAGCTAAAACCACATTGTGCCAATATTCTTTCAATACATTTTTTTTTCATAATTGTACATATAATTCAGTGAGAACCTTCTATATACCTTCCTAATGTGGGAATGAGGGACATGACAAAGTAAAAGTAAGAAATATGCAATTTAATTAGATATTATCGTGTTTAAAATCATTTTCAGCTATAATTCATAGCCTCACATAACATTATTTTTATCTTTATTTGATTACTTCATCTAACCTGTAAATTATAACAAGTGAGTTAAAAGCAAAGGCAAAAAGAGTTGTTTGATTTTGACACTCATGTGTGAGGTTGCACAATATGAGCAAATAGATGGATTGGAATTAATACCTCTTATCCATTTTGTTAATGTAGAGATGATTTTCCCAAACTGATTCTCACAATTCGTATTCCATTAAACATCAAGAAACATGTGACAATTTCCTTTGCTTTGATCCTTATTAACTTTTGTTTCCATTTTATTTTATAATGGATAATTTCATAAATCTACTGTAGATACAAAAATATGTTAAAATATTTCTATCCGTATGCATTGATATATATATACACACATATATTACACAGGTTATAATGATAATTTACAACTTCAGTAACTGTACAATTTACTAAATTATTAAAACTATCGACAGCTCATGCCTGGCATCCTGGTTACTCAGGAGGCTGAGATCTGACGATCATGGTTTGAAGCCATCCTGGGCAAGAATGTCTAGGATCCTCTTATCACCAAACAACCAACAGAAAATCAGAATCGGAACTGTGGCTCAAAGTAGTAGAGTGGTAGCCTTGAGAGAAAAACCTCAGTTACATCATCCAGGCTCTTAGTTCAAGAAGTACAATCTACCTTAAAAAATCTATTTAATTTACACCTGTGTAAGTAAAGTATTTCCATCACCCAAATGCACAACCATGCTCATTTGCAAGGTAACTCTGTTTTGTCTGAAGTACCATAAAACATTTTCACTTAAGTTGAAAATATTGCACCATGGGTTCATTCTATCTCTCTCATGCATTTTTCCACTCAAATACTCAAATCTTACAATTATTCCAATTATTTAAAATCATAGCTTTTTACATAATTCCCAAATATTAGAGTTTGAATTGAGTGTCTTGTGTCCCCTAAATGGGGGTTCTTACCCCTTTGTCATGTCCCCAGCCCTAAATCATCCTGATTATTTTTCAGATACTTGTGTATGACCTTGGGCTCAGTCCATGTTATATTATTCTTCCTGGAATTTAGAATAACAGGTACATGGCATTGTGTACAGATATTTCTGTCCAGTCTGGGCTTTAACCTCTATCCTCACAAGAGTAGACTCCCATGTAGTCAGGATTTTCATAAGCTTGTCATAGCTGATTTTTTTTTAATCTTTTAATTTCCTGCAGGTTCATGAGTACTGAATTAATTTGTTTTCTTAGGTTGTTTTGTTTCTTTAAATAACCTATGTAAATTCATAGTCAATAGGAGGAGCATATGAAATAAGCTACTCTTTGGTGTTTAAGAAATAATAAAAAGAAAACTCACTAGTATGACCATAATATAAAAAGAGGACGCAAAATATAGTAATGCATTTGTGGAGAAATTGATATACTTCTCATAGTGATCGATTTGTATAATACTGCAGTCATTTTAGCAAACAAGTTTTCAAGTCTTCAAAAGGTGAAAGAGAATTGTATAGGATCCGGGCATTACACTTCTATGAATGTATTAAATAGAAGTAAAAAACTTTTTTGGACAGAGAATGTAGTTTAATGACAGTGAAATTCAATAGTATGTGTGAGACCCTGGAAATAATCCCCAAAAACAAATTTTGAAAAGACACACTATAGAGGATGTATGCTGGACAAATTCCTGTAACTGAATTTTATATCTATTTTAATGTCTGTTCTAAAATTTATAGCATTTCTATTTGAAGATGCAAGTTTGTGAAAATTAGGCTTTGAAAACCTATGAAGGTACAATTCACTTCCAAAGCACTAAAATGTATACAATAAAAAGAGATAATATATTGTAAGTGAATTGCATGTCAGGAAAAAAAAAAAACTATTGTTAAAACTTCTTCACACAAAATGCAGAATAGCTAAAAAGATGTTTTTGGTGTTGGCGAAAAACTCTTTGTAAACTACTGCATTTAAAACCAAGATGTGATTTCTGTTTATTTTGAAGGTATTTTGTCCGTTTGAGTTTATATAGAGATAACTCAATCCAAAAGTATATGTGATAACTGGAATACCTAGGAATTATGCATCACTTCTAAGTAATATGTTTATTATTTTTATTTTTTTATTGTGAAAATAATGTACAGAGGGGTTACAATTACATGGACAAGATAATGAGTACATTTCTTATCAAGCATTGTAGCCTCCTCCTTTGTTTCCCCTTCCCATCACTTCCCACCCTCCCTCCCTCCCCACACAATTCTCCCCGCTATCCCCCCCCCACCAAAGTTTTAAATTCCTTTTTGACATAATGACTTGTACATCTCATTGTTGCAATGGGTCCACCTGTATCCCTATTTTTTCCCCCGATGCTTTCCCTTATTTGCAATATCTAGTATATGTCTGAGTCAAGCAGAAAAGTTCAGATAAGGTGATGTTACAGAAATGAACCCTAAGATATGTATTCAAATGTTTTTTTTTCTTTCATGCGATTGTTTCTAACACATTTATAAGATTATTTCTTCGTTGCATTGTATGTCCCTCCTCCACAGTATAACCCCTGCTTTCACTGTATTTGATGTCAGTATAATTTGTGGAGGGGAAGGGGAAAAACTTCTAAGTAATTGAGAAACTTTTCTGGAAGAAACTTTTAGCAAATGACAGAGGACCCAAATCTATTCATCTGCATTTTATGAAAGTCATATGTTACTTACTTAATCCAATTGCTTATCTCTACTTTGCTAGGAAAAACATATTCTCAAGATAAGAGCCAAAAGCAGTGAAAAGAACAAAATACAAAATAATCTTGATTTATTTGTGAGTAACAAATGAAATAAAACTATTCCACTTAAGGGACTCCAATATTAGTGTATGTGATGATGTTCCTGAATGCCAATATCCATTAAATTTTTAGAATTTTAATTTCTACTAACATATGAAAACTAGAAAAAGAAAACAAATATAGACTTAGAGTGAACCAGCCTTGAAATCATTTTCTTAATCTTTTTGAAATTACAAAAGAATTGATACTCCTTTGCTTTGGAAATCATTTAAAAATATTTATCACTTATGATAATTCAAATACCAAGCAAGAGTAATTTTATATAATGATTATAAATATCATTTTATTACTATTGTAAAATAGAATGAAAAAAACAGTCCCAATATATTACCTATCTATCATTATTCTTAACTTGTAATCATTACCTAAATATCTTAAACAATCTAAATAGTCATGTCTTTAACATAGACGTAAATATTCTAGACTTTTTACTTAACATTTTCCAGAGGTATGTATTCATGTTTCTAAGAAATGTTCACAGCATTTAAAAGATGCTTTTGTGAAATTAATGTGATAAATTTTGTTGTTGTGGGTGTTGTTTTTAGTGGTTAATTGGAGATAAGAATCTAACAAGTACTGTTCTGTCTGGGCTAGTATCGAAAACAATTCCAAGATCTCAGCACCGTGAATAGCTCTTATTATAAGGGTGAGTTACCGGCACTTGGTTTCATGAAGTTTTTTTTTTTAATTATAATTATATATTAAGATGCTTGTTTCACTATAATGTATATCATTCTACACATAAATTTATATATATGTATATATTTCTGAGGACAAATAATCTCTAAAAATGTACTATTGTATACATAACATTTATATATATAGAAGACAGATATATAAATATATATTATATATATATGTTTATATATACAGAGAGAGAGGGAGAGAGAGAGAAGACAGACTCCTTCTAAAATATTTATGCTACTATTTTTGACCTTTTTCATTTCAAAGATATACAGTTTATTTTTCTAAAAGTTTCCTAGAATAAAAAAGCTAATATTTCAATAGAAAGTAGAGTTTATTACTTTCAAGAGAATTTTCGATATACACATGATATTGTAGTAACATATATAGTATATTACTTGAAAAGGTTCTCCCCAAACTCTTTAATATTTGATTGTAGTTTGGGGGTGAGGAAGTTAATTCATACTGATTAGGAATTTGCAATGCTTCAAAAAAATCTGTTCCATAATTTGTTATAAGCACATAGTCAAGCTACCTGATATGGTTTAGTTTTTTGTTTATTTGTTCAAAATTTCAATATGGACGCATGCACAGTGGTAACATTAAAATTATTAATCAAAAGACATATAATAATAAAATAATACACACATATCTGACGTTCAAAAATTAGCACTTATAATGCTAATAATAATTTTGATGGAGAGGATGATGACCACAGTGTAGCCTGATAATGACGATGCTGTGATTGAAAAGGAAAAAAAAAACTTAGACATCTTTGAAGTTGGATTTCCCACATTGAATGCATAGTTATAAACAGCGTTGGACTACATACAATAAGAATAACAGGAGGAGGGCTGGGAATTTGGCTCAGTGGCAGAGTGCTGGCCTTGCCTAAATGAGGCTCTGGGTTTGATTCCTCACCACCACATAAGCAGAAAAAGGAGGAAGTGGCACTGTGGCTCAAGGGGTAGAGTGCATTGAGCTGAAGAGCTGAGGAACAGTGCCAGGCCCAGAGTCCAGGCCCCATGACGAACCAAAATGAAAAAACAAAAACAGAATAACAAGAGGAGAGTTTGAATATCAAGAAATAAAATCAAATAAACAGGTAGAGTCAGTAAAAACCCTAATGTTTTTCCAGCAGTCTTTCTAATGTATACTCACCTTTCTTGGTGGTATTATTTTCTTATAAATAACATCATTCCCACATTTTGATGGACTAAGATGTAGGTTCCAACTTTGTGTGATTAGTTCAAATAGCATTCTCATATGGATACCATTCAATAACCAATGTTTTACAATGATATATTAAGAGTATGTTCTTCATTATAGCTGTAAATACATGACACAATTTACATAATACTACTTATATATCTGCAGTTACCATAAAAAGACACAGTCTGTAGAGCCAGGATTTAAAATTTGTTTTTATTTCAGCATGAAACTATTTCTGACTTTATACCAACAAACTGAATTCGACTCTTTCTTTATTTGAAAGCTAAGGTAGAAAATGTAAGGACTCTTCACTTTTCTTTTTCCTTGCTCTAGAATTCAACAAATATATTCTTCAATATTTCTGGTAGGTTACATCCATTTCCAGATGAGAAATGTAAGATCACCAGTCAATGTTGTGTGTAAATAATGATACTAGAATTTTTGTCTGAGTTCTTCACACTGTGTGTTTACAAGGAGAGTCATTGGGTGATGGAGAGGACCAATATGAAAAGACTATGGGGAGAAATGCATACTTTGTAAACAGTTGTTTTAGGACTGAGTGACTTATGAGTATTTGCAATAGGCTTGTGTCAGGGGCATAAAAAGGAGTACATAGAAATTACATTAGTGACAGAAACTGAGAAAATCTTGATCATTCATCTTATCTAATGGATGGAGGTAGGGTAAGAAGAAATCTAAAGTGTTTCCACATCTCTGTCTCCTAACTGTGTTAGTTACATTCTTGGTGATAAGTACTACAGGTGGAAAAGATGGATTTAGAGGAAAAAACTCTCTGCTAGTTCTAAGGTTTATGTTCAACAGATGCAAGTCTGTTTGAACATCATCAAAATATCCATGAACATAAGTATGAAAAATAATAATGAAATCAGGGACATTATTAAAGGGAAGAGTAAAAGGAAAGTTCTGACTAAAGAATGAACAATGTGAGTACCATTGTGGAAAAGATGGAGGCAATAGATAAATAAGGAAACAAAAAAGTAATAAACACAGATTTACAGAAGAAAAGGAAGGAAAGAATTTTCAGAAACATATTGAAGGAAATCTACTGTTTGGATTTGAAAAGTAAAAGGACATAGACAAGTTCAATAAGAATAGTGTTTTGGTGAAAGTCATATTGATAAAATGTTGAGATATGAATGTGAAGACATAAATTCTGGATCCATTAATTCAACAGATCATGTTGATTCTAAATGTTGGGAACAAATGCTTTAATCTTGACCTTAGAAATATTATACAGATATAACTGTCATGAATTTTACTCATTGGTATTGTGGGAATATTTTTGAAAACTTTATTTAGCCAGGTGATTTTAGCTTGAACAGACAGGCCTAATTTGTCCTACAGTACCAATTAGTGACCCATCTATCCATATCAGTGGGATTTTATTGAAATATATTTAGGTATATTTGTATATCTTATCAGCCTACTCATTATAAATGTAGGACAAGTAACACCAAGTAATAGGTTGAATATACAGATTTACTAATGTGACTGAAGACTCCAGGAATTTATTCCTCTTTAGAATAGAAAATGCCTCAATAGCCATTGACACATCATAACTGCCATATACACTGTTGAAATCTAATTCTTGTTAGGTAAATCTCCATGCTGAAATAACCCTGTCAACCAACCTGACAATAATTCTTATATGTAGGAAAATGTTCTTATAAACTTCAAGCTTTTATTGAATGGAAAAGTTCAGACATTACTCTCACCCCTAGGATTAAATTCCTAAAAAGATAAGACATTTTGTTTTAATGCCTTTCTTTCATTTTCTCATACACATTTTCAAGTAGTGAAGGATTCTGATTTAACAATAATACAATCGTGACTTGTATTAACACAACATCTAGGATCTAATGTTAATTAGGATACTTACTAAATAGCTCTAAATTTTTTGGATATATATATTTCTCCTGGGTAAACTAATGAACTCCAGGAAAATGTCCCTAAGAAGCCTTTCAATTCTAATATCACTGTTTGTCTCAAAATGCTTTAAATTCTACATCCTATAATGTGGGCATAGGGTTATATTGTGGAACTTTTCTCCTCAGAGAGTGAGTATTACCCTATTGCTTAACATGGACAAAGTACCTTCATTCATAGACTGGGCGTGTACAAACAAGAAGTGGTAGTTGAACAATGTTCTTAGCAGTTTGTACAGATGAAATGGAAATAGAGCAACTCTGAACTCAAAAGGAATGTGCAAAGAAGACAAAGTCACAAAGTAGAATGTGCCAAGAAAAGCTGAAGTATAATTTCAAATAATGTGCTCAGGTGTGAGGGTGCGTTCAAAGTACAGATTCAGACAATGTAGTTGGATATCTTGGGGAAAAACTGCTTTAAACTATTCTGGGATAATTTTACAAGTAGAAGCCCCTAACTCTGACTCTAATCAGCCACAACATCATCAACTTATGGACTATTTTCCAAGTGCAAAGTGAGAAAATAGGGCTGATCACAGTTAGTGTTCAAGTTGAAGCAATGGCAATCACATAACTTTTCTTATAACTGTTCATTTATTTTGGAGCATTTAAGTAGGGAAAAGCCAAGTAAATATTTTGCATGTACCTAAATTAAGTGTGACATATTATATTGGCCTCTCTTTAACTTGGAAGTCATAGATTATGACTTTTTATACTCTAACTTGGGACAATGATCTACTGTCAGTTATTTTCTTCTCTTACCCTTCTTTTGCCCTTCCACTTACATAAATATTATTTAAAGAGACATAATTGAGCTTGCATTTCTAAATTCTTCAAAATTATCTGAACTATTTCATACTTCTGGCAGCTTCATATATCTTTCTCAAGGGAAATATTTTGTCACTACCCTTTTTATCAAACATGATATTGGATATCTTCCTGTCTAATTCAGTGCAATATATACCTTAGATTCATCCTATATCTCAACACTTGTACCACCATAAAATATTATCTTACTTAGAAATCATGATATTAGTATATCTGGTGAGGTTGCATCTGTCGTTTTTTTTTTATTTTATTTGTGAACATAATGTACAGAGGGGCTACAATTACATGGGCAGGATAATGCAAACATTTCTTACCCAGCATTGCAGCCTCTTCCTTTGTTTACCCTTCAACTCCCTTCCCAGCCTCCCCCCTCTCCCCCTACCCAATCCTTCCCCCCGCTCCCCCCACCGACATTGTAAAACTCGTTTTTGACATGACAATTTGCATCTGTCATTTTTGAATGGTCTTAAGTGATACTTACACGCAATCATGTTTTAAAGCAATATGCCACTCAGTAGATGAACGAATTGCCAAAATGTGGTTTATATATGTACTGAGTAAGTCTATGCTTCCAATTCATAAGGAAATGGAAAGACTTGGAAAAATCCTACTAAGAAAAATAAGCAAGACACAAAGAAATAGATTCCATGGTTTCCCTCATTTGTAATAACTAGGAAATATTTAAGATAGTCCTAGCAGATGAGCAGAATGGCTCCATAGCTATGTATAAATGACCATGTAAAATGATGCTGAGCAAAATAAACTGCTAGATATGGAAAGAGCGGTTTTTCTTTGGGTTGTTGTTTTTAAGGTATGATGTGATTTCTTTATTTTCTTTTGTGTTTTCCCCTTTGGTATGTCCACTGTTGTATTTGATTTCAGTATCCTGTGTATTGTATATATGTTTATCTTCATTTGGCAAGGGAAGAATAACAATAAAATGTCGAGACAAAGGACAAAAGCAAACCAATGTAATAGCAATACTCACAGGACAACATGTTGAAAATTTACATTACAACTTGTGAGGGGTATTGGGGTGAAGAAAAGTGAGAGAAAAATGAGGGAGGGGGTAAAAATTTTTACATGTCATGTATTCAATATCTTACAGTTACTGCAACCCCTTCTATATATCACCTTGACAATAAAATTAAGTTAAAAAATAGCTACATAAAATATAATTTCACTGTATTGGTATAGTAAATATTATTCTATGTATATTACCTTTTAAAAAATGAACATTTTGGCTGCTAATTTGAATTAGCTCTTTCTTTATCAGAGGGACATCAACTGTTATCAAACTATACAATATTTTCAGAATATACTTGCCATTCTTTTGAAAAAAAACATTATTTTAGTATTGTCTCATACTAAAACAGAAAACAGTTCACATCTATGGAAACTCCTAACTTTGAAAACTGACTAATTGTTAAGAGGACAGAATATATCTGTTCCTCAACATTCCTATGACTACTAACTACTCATTTTCAAATTCTGAAAATGCCATACCAGAGACATTCAAAATAGTACCTCTTTGCATTTTATTTAATTCTGCAATAGATGCAGTTTTCAATGAGGCATTACATACTTAAAAGTCAACAGAAAAAATAGACATGTTCTTGTAGTTGATAAAACTATGAAGTATCTATAATAATTCCTTTTTTTTTTTTTTTTTTGGTCAGTCGTGGGGCTTGAACTCTGGGCTTGGGCGCTGTCTCTGCACTCTGCAGCTCAGGGTGAGTGCTCTACCGCTTGAGCTGAGTGCCAATTCCAATAAATAATTCCGTAAGAGTAAACCTTTGTTCATCAGATTAAGCTATTATTTCTATGACAATCAATCCCAAGTTTTTATGCCATAAAATCATCCTAGCCCAACAGTTTCCAACTTGTAAGGAGCAACTTAAAATTCCCTAAATTCATGACTATTTTATCACTATTGTGAAATTATACAACACTTCTGCTAATGTGATGCCCTTCCTATTGTGGAAAGAATACTACACTAAACTTTGCTACATCATTTTCCCCGGAGTGGTATTCTTGAGATCAGAACACTTGCAAATATTATTTATTTTTATTTTATGTTTTTATTACATATATATATATATTATCTATCATAGATATTCAGGAGATCTGTATATCTTAATATTAAGATTTTAAGATTATGGTTGAAAGCTCACCCAGGCAGAAAAGTTCCTTGGATTCTTATCTCCCATAAACTCATAAGGAAAAGCCAGATCCAAGTGGCACTGAGGTTCAAATGGTAGAGCAGTAGCTTTGAGCAAAATCAGGTTCAGGGACAGTGCCCAAACCCAGAGGTTAAGTCCTAGGACAAACCAAACAACAAAAACACAATAAAAACAAACCTATAACCCAGCATTTTTCTCATTGTGTACAGAGGTACATAATTAAGGAAATTTCTTCCTGTGTTATGTATAGGTTGAAAAAAAGATGTCACACAATTACTCTCCTCATACCATGTTACACCAAAATGTCAAAAGATTGCTCTTTTTTATATTTATAAATTAATATCATCAATCTGTTGGCAATTTGTCTAGATTATTCACATTATCATTTTACACATGAACTGTTGGGATTATCTATTAACGAAGTTCTTATTCTACCTCACTTGAAAGACTACTCTAGTCAATTAGAATGCCAGAATCACTTGTGAATTTGTAAATTAAATCTTTTACTTGAAAAGAATTTTGTAGTATCCTATAGAATATTAAATTACAAACAAAAAATATCTATTTTAATTCTAAATTCTAATTTAGCCAGGTCTACAAAGTCCTACATTAAATGAACTTTCCTGTTTTTCCAGACTTAAACTTTTGTAAACCTTCATCATTTCTTTGGAATCTAACAGAATGATGCTTACTTTTTCAAATTTTTGGTTGGGAATCATGAGCTCTTTTTCATCTAGAAATATTCTGTAATTAAGACAAAATTTAAAACACAACTGAGCATTATATATGAGTTGCATTTGTATAGGGAACTTGACTTCTCAAAACATAATGACAAAATTAGCCCCAATTTTCAACTGTGTATTCCTTTCTTGTTTATTGTTTATTCCTTTCTTGGTTGGTTCTATTGAGACAAAATTATATTCTGCTGGTTGGCCAAAGTTTCTGATCAGCTCAAGTAACTTGGGAATGGAGTCCTTGGAGTCCATTAAATACAAGATCATGTCATCTTCCGGTTTTGTTTTCTTCTTTTTTAAAATTTTTTTTTCTTGTGAAAATACTGAACAGAGGGGTTAAAATTACCTGGACAAGATAATGAGTACATTTCTTCTGAAGCGTTGTAGCCTCCTACAACGATCCATTCCCGATCCATTCCTTCCCATCCTCCCCTTGCGTCGACACCCAATCCTCCTCCCCACCACCAAAGTTGTAAAGTTCGATTTCGACATAATGACTTGTACATCTTATTGCTGCAATGGGTCCACCCGTATCCCTAGTTAAATGATTTGTTTTTGCCATTCCCTTCCAGAATTTATACCAATATCAGGGGTTATACCATGGGGGAGGGACATACAAACCGACAAAGAAATAATCTTATAAATGTGTTAGAAACAATCCCATGAAAGAAAAAAAAAACATTTGAATACATATCTTAGGGTTCCTTGACCTGACTTCAACTTATTTGACCGATTCTGCTTTACTCAGACATATTCTAGTTACTGCAGATAAGGAAGACCATGGGAGCTGTGTTTCTTTGGGTCTGGCTTACTTCACTTAATATAATTTTTTCCAAGTCTTTCCATTTCCTAACAAATGGGGCAATGTCATTCTTTCTCATGGAGGCATAGATTCCATTTTGTATATATACCACATTTTCTTGATCCATTCATCTACTGAGGGGCATCTGGGTTGGTTACATATTTTAGCTATGGTAAATAATGATGCAATAAACATAGTCGTGTTGGAAGTTTTACTGTGGATTTGTTTGTGAACATTTGGGTAAATGTCCAAAAGTGGGATTGCTGGGTCATAGGAGAGCTCTATGTGCAGTCATTTGAGGAACCTCCATATTGCTTTCCAAAGTGGTTGAACAAGTTTACACTGCCACCAATAGTGCTGTAAGGTTCCCTTCTGTCCACATCCCCTCCAGCATCTGTTGTTATTAGAGTTCTTGATTATAGCCATTCTAACTGGGGTTAGGTGTTATTTCAATGCTGTTTTGATTTGCATTTCTTTCATTACTAAAGAGCATTTCTTCATGTGTTTATTGGCCATCCTTCTTTCCTCTTCAGAGAAGTTTCTCGTTAAGTCTTTAGGCCACTTATTTATTGGGCAGTTGTTTCTTTGAAGATTTGTTGTTGGGGGGTTTAATTTTTTGAGTTCCAAGTATATTTTAGATATGAGACCCTTGTCCGTTGTGTGGCTAGTGCAGATCTTCTCCCAATCCGTGGGCTTTCTAGTGATCTTGCTAGCTATGTTCTTTGCCATGCAGAAGCTCTTCAATTTCATGCAGTCCCATTTTTCCCATTTGTCTTTGATTTTTTTTGTATTTCTGTATATCTATTAAGAAAATTTCAGCCTGTGCCAAGGAGATCTAGGGTTTCTGTTATTCCATCCTGTAAAATTTTCAGAGTGTCTGCTTTGATTCATACGTCTTTAATCCATTTGGAGTTGATTCTGGTGCAGAGTGATAAATAAAGATCTAGCTTTAGTTTTCTACAAGTAGTTAACCAATTTTGCCAGAACCATTTACTGAAGAGGCTGTCTTTCTTCCATTCTATTTTTTAGCTTCCTTATCGAAAATTAGATGCCTATGGGACTGTAAATTCATTTCTGGGTTTTCAATTCTACTCCATTGGTCATCTTGTATGTTTTACTTCATCTTTCCCTATTTGGATTCCCTTTAATTTTCCATCTTGTCTTATTGTCCCAGGTAGCATTCCTATACTAAGTTGAAGAAGAATGGAGAGAGCAGACATCCTTATCTCTTTCCTGAATTTATAAGAAATGACTTTAATTTTTCACCATTAAGTATAATGCTGGCTGTAGGTTCGTCAGTCCTTAGCCAAAAGAACAGCACTGTAGCAATATCAGTTCCAAATTTCAAACTATAGTGAAACGCCATAGTAATAAGAACATCTTTGTACTGGCACAAGAACAGACTTGAGGACCAATGGAATAGGACTGAAGACTCAGAAATGAACCAAGTGACCTATAGCCACCTGATCTTTGACAAGGGAGCTAAAAAAAATAGAATGGAAGAAAGACAGCCTTTTCAGTAAATGGTGTTGGCAAAATTGGTTAAACACCTCTAGAAAACTAAAGCTAGATACATACATACATACATACATACATACATATATATATATATATATGCATATATATATATATATATATATATATATATATATATATATCAGCCTGCATGAGAATCAAGTCCAAATGGATCAAAGACCTCAAAATAAAAGCAGACACCGTGAAAACATTACATGAAGGAAAAGAGAAATTCCAGGGCTCTTTAGCACATGCCAAAATGTTCTTAATAGAGAACCAGAAACAACAAATCAAAGAAAGGTTGTAGAAATGGGATTGCATGTAACACGCAGAGCATCTGCAAGGTAAAGCTCATAGAGAGCAAGATCAATTAAAAGCCCACTTACTGGGAGAAGTTCTTCATGAGTCATAAAACAGACAAAGTCTTATATCTAATATATAATTAAGACTCAAAATCATAAATCTCACAACAACAAATCCTCAAAGGAACAACTGTCCAATAACTAAGTGGGCTGAAGACTTAAAGAGAGACATCTTTGAAGATGAAATAAAAAATGTCCATTAGACACATTAAGAAATTCTCAACTTTTCTAGACATGAAAGAAATGCAAATCAAAAC
Source organism: Dipodomys spectabilis (assembly GCF_019054845.1). Lineage (NCBI taxonomy): Eukaryota > Metazoa > Chordata > Mammalia > Rodentia > Heteromyidae > Dipodomys > Dipodomys spectabilis. The sequence continues at coordinate 257,498 of NW_024871332.1, forward strand.
ATTGAGATTACACCTCATCCAGTTAGATTGGCTATAATCAAGAAATGTAATGATGACAGATGCTGGTGGGGATGTAGCTAAAAGGGAACCCTACTGCATTACTGGTAGGAGCGTAAACTTGTTTAACCATTTTGGAAACCAGTATGGAATTTCTTCAAAAGACTCCATGTAGAGCTGCCCAATGACCCAGCAACCCCACTTTTGGGCACTTACCCAAATGATCACAAAGCTACCAACAAAACTATGTTTATTGCAGTATTATTCACCATAGCTATTATATGGAACCAACCCGGATGCACCTCAGCAGATGAATGGATCAAGAAAATGTGGTACACACACACACACACACACACACACACACACTCACACACACACACACACACACACACACACACACACACACACACACACACTGGAATTCTCTGCTTCCATCAGAAAAAATGACATTGCTCCATATGTTAGGATATGGAAAGACTTGGTAAAAATTATATTAAGTGAAGTAAGCAGACCCAAAGAAACAAAGGACCCATGGTTTACCTTCTTTTACCTTTGTTTGCAAGGATTAGAACATGTCTAGGACAAGCAGAGAAGATCATAGGCTAAGATCATATGACCATACAAGCTGATGTTAAGCGAAATGTACCCTATGTCAGAGACACAAGTGGTTTTTCCTTTCTTTCTTTTGTAGGTTCATCCCCCGACGGTATACCCCTGTTTTCACTTTATTTGATTCAAGTGTTCTGCATCATTATATATATATATATATATATATATATATATATATGTGTATATATATATATATATATATATACATATATATATATATATATATATTTGTAATTTGGGGAGTGGAAGGGATATGGCAGAATGCTTTAATGGGGATGCAGGTTGACCCATTGTAACAATGAGATGTACAAGACACTGTGTCAAAAATGGATTTACAATGTCAGGCAGGGGTCGAGGAGGGAGGAGTTGGAGATATGGGGAGGGAAAAGATGGCAGGGGAAAAACAAAGGAGGAGGTAACAGTGCTGTATAAGAAATGTGTTCATTACCTAGTCCTGTACTCTGAGCCCTCTGTACAGTATTTTTACAATAAAGAAATATTAAAAATTCCACCTGCTGTAGATTTCCAGGGCTGCCCTCGGAATTGCATTTTCTGCCTATTCTGGCTGTGGTTAGGTCCACCTGCTCAATGGATCAAGGCATCTTTTTCCTGAAGTGGGACTTGGATTATCCAGTGGTGGTTAGAACCAGGCCAACGACAGGACAAAACCACTTCCAGTATATGGCTTCTTAATTCCCCATGCAACTAGGATCGCAAGCAGAATTTCTCTGAATTTGACTCCGGAAAACAATCAGTGGATCAAAAGGCAAGTCCACCAAACACCTCACTCCTCCCCCCAGTTTCCTCCTTTCTCCCTCCCTGATAAAGTACAAAATAATTTTGCAGGCTTTGGCACACACACACAATGCCCACCATCTCCACTGGTAAACTAGGTTGTTTCAATTCACTAAGTCATGTAAATGGATAATGCTGCATTCATTATTCTGGACAACATCTTCAGGCTGTTTGATGCTTTAACTGTTGTTGTTGTTGTTGTTTTTGGTAGGGGGGCCTGACCTCTCTGTCTGGGTGCTGTCCCTGAGCTGTTCAGCTCAAGGCTAGCACACTACCACTTTAGCCACAGTGCCACTTCCAGTTTTTTTCTGCTTATGTGGTGCTGAGGAATTGAACCCAGGACCTCATGCATGCAAGACAAACATTCTACCACTGAGTCTCCTTCCGGCCCTAATGGTTTAATTCTTTAAAATTTCTTCTTGTCAGTCATGGGGCTTGAACTCAGGGCCTGCGTATTAACATATCCCTGGATTCTTGAGCTCAAGGTGAGCCTTCTCCCAATTGAGGCACAGAGCCACTTCTTATTTGGAGATAAGTGACTCGCAGACTTTCCTGCCAGGGTTTGCTTTGAACAGGTGAAATTTTAAATTATATTTCTTCTAGGTAATTATTGATACATTATAGTTTTTCTGGAATTTAAAGTTTTCTGTAAACCTTTGTCTTCAAGTAATCCAACAGCATTAAATATTACATTTCGAAGTTATCCTTTAGCACATCCATTTTGAAATTATTATCTTAAGATGAAATTCTAATTCTTTGTAGTAACAACCCATTAAAGTCCAAATGGGAAATATGCTAATTTCAGCAGCCTTGAGTCTCCTTCCTCTTTTTTTCCTCTCCAGTATCTTTTCTTGTTTTTTAACAAGTGTCATGGACTGTCCAACCATTCAAAAGTAAGCTTATTCCATTAATTTAATAGGAAAGGAATAAAGCCTGCCTGCATCTCAAGGCAACTTTGAGTATAATTTTAATCTAATAATTCCTGTCAGTGCATTTTCAGTCATTTCGATCATTTTTTGTTTAACTACTCATTAAAGAGGTTCCAAAATGCAAGAATCAAAAATCATGTTCTGCTTTCTAAGAATGTTTAAAAAGCTAGTAATATACCACTGATCCCTTCCCTTCAAACTTGTACCTTTTTTCAGTTTTCATTATCAGCTTTCGTTTTGGTATTAGCCTCAGTAATCTCCTTGTAGTATTTGACATTGCAATTCCATTTATTTTTAGAGAGCTCAATTCATATTGCTAAAGGCAGAGTAATGAGCATATCATAAAGCATAAACATTGAATATGATTAACATGATCATATACAACTATTCCATAAATTAATATAAGTATCACATAAATGTGCATCTTCATATACTTTTTAAAATGCAAAATAGTTACATATCTATGTCATAAAATAATTCATATCACTGGTACAAGAGACTCAGCTAAACTTTTTATATCATCCTCTATATTTTTGTCAAATTTTCTTTTTTAATTAACTTTCACCTTAGGGTCTGCTTTTCCTAGCAACAAGTTATAAGTAGATATCCTTGGACTTTAGTCCCCCCTGAGTAACCTCTTCTCTTTTCATCACTAGTTAGTCCCTCATAATAAATACCTGAGGAATAACGTCCCATTGTGCTTGCAAGAGGAGTACCCAAGTCGACTGTCGGTGCCTACTCTTGCCTTGCTTTGTTTGGGAATGTGGTAGCAGAGATAAGGGTGTCAGGGATCAGGTGGCTGGAACCATGGTGATAAGATTTATGGGTAGCAAAATGAGTAGCAGAGAAAGGGAATACCAGGGAAAGGGTAAGTGTGACTGTAATTGCTGAGTTGCAGTGGCAGGAAATTGGGTAGCAGCAACAGCTTTGCAGGGGTTGGGTAGCTGATACAGGCATCCAGAAAAATTTAGCAGGGACAAAGACACATAGACAAAGTGAAATATAAAAATTGTGAGGCATTGTGGGAATTCTTTGTCTACCTATGCTGAAAACATGGAGGAAGGTTATTTTAAACTAAAACTACAAAAGAAAATTTAAGGTCTTGGTGCTAACAAATCTGTCCAGGTGTTATTACATTAAACAAACAATTCGAAATGGTTTTTCTTCATGAATACAGAGATCAGAGGTATTATAATACTTATTGCAAAATGCAGATTAAAGGGGGTAATCAGTCAGGAGGTAAAATTTATATTGAATGTTAACATTTAAGAGGAAAAGAAGATCCTAGATGGCAGACTAAAGACAAAGCAATATCAGAGCACTATAAGTTCAATAATAATTAAGTAACTTTAATGGAAAAATAGAGTTGGATTGTACACGTCAGGAAAAGGCAAGCAATCAGAGCCTACCACCAACAAAGGAACACCATAATGTATATCTCAGAAAAAGGAACCATATTCCTTATCCTTGATTTCAATAATAAATATAACCCGCCCCGCACACACACACATGAATTTTGCAAAAGCATAATCTACTCACATCCATTCAACATGAATCCAAGATCTTCCTGTAATATTTGAAACTCTAAAAGTTTCAAGTCTTACTCTGAAAACATTACAGGACGGAATAGGAGAAGCCCTAGTTCTCCTTGGCACAGGCAGAAATTTCTTAATTGAGACCCAGAAATACAAAAAAAAAAAAAAGATAAATGGGACAAATGGGATTGCATGAAATTGCAGAGCTTCTGCATGGCAAAGGACATAGCTAGTAAGATCACTAGACAGCCCACAGATTGGGAGAAGATCTGCACTAGCCATACAATGGACAATGGTCTCATATCTAAAATATACTTGGAACAAAAAATTAAATCCCCCAACAAATCCTCAAAGAAACAAATGCCCAATTAATAAGTGGGCTAAAGACTTAAAGAGAAACTTCTCTGAAGAGGAAAGAAGGATGGCCAATTAGCACAAGAAGAAATGCTCAACCTCTCTAGCCATAAAAGAATTGCAAATAAAAACAACATTGAGGTACCACCTCACCCCAGTTAGAATGGCTATAAACAAGAACTCTAATAACAACAGGAGCTGGAGGGGATGTGCCCAGAAGGGAACTTTACTACATTGTTGGTGGGAGTGTAAACTTGTTCAACCACTGTGGAAAGCAGTATAGAGGTTCCTCAAAAGACTCCACATAGAGCTCCCTTATGACCCAGCAATACCACTTTTGGGCATTTACCCACATGATAACAAACAAAACCATACTAAAGCTACCAGCACACCTATGTTTATTGCAGAATTATTTACCATAGTTATGACATGGAACCAACCCAGATACCCCTCAGTAGATGAATGGATCAAGAAAATGTGGTATATATACACAACGGAATTCTATGCCTCCATCAGAAAGAATGACATTGCCCCATTTGTTAGGAAATGGAAAGACATGGAAAAAATTATATTAAGTGAAGTAAGCCAGATCCAAAGAAACATAGGTCCCATGTCTTTCCTTATTTGCAATATCTAGTATATGTCTGGGTCAAGCAGAAAAGGTCAGATGAAGTTGATGTTAGGTGAATGAACCCCAAGATAAGTATTCAATTTTTTCTCTTTCATGCAGTTGTTTCTAACATATTTATAAGATGATTTCTATATTGCTTTGTATGTCCCTCCCCCACGCTATAACCCCTGTTTTCACTGCATTTGATTTGGTATAATTTATGGAGGGGAAGGGCAAAAACAAATCGTTTAACTAGGAATACAGGTGGACCCACTGCATCAACGAGATGTACAAATCATTATGTCAAAACATGAACTTTACAACTTTGGTGGGGGTAGGGGTGGTTTGGCCATCTACTTTCCAGCAGACCTGTAGGTGTAGAAGCAATACGTAATACAAAACAATACAAACCAGTTCTTAATATACATAATTTTTCTCTGAACATCTTAAAATTAAATTCTGACAACATGAAATAAAAAACCTCTAAGTTTATACAGTCTTCTAGAAAAGTTAAAGAATTACTGAGAACAAGTATTTTAAGAATACTTTCAGAGAGCTTCAACTCAGGGCCTGGGTTCTGTCTCTGAGATTTATTACTCAACATTAGTGTTCCCACTTTGAGCCACAGTGTCACTTCCAATTTTCTTATGGTTAATTGAACAGAAAAGTCTCACCAATTTTCCTCTCCAGATGGGATTTATACTATGATCTAGAGGTCTCAGCTCTCTGAGTAACTAGGATGATAAGCATGAGACCCTGGCACCTGGCTAGAATAATTGCTTACCTGAGACAGAGGCCAGTTAGCATTAAATGTCAATCATGTTTAACTTTGGAAAGTAAAGCTAACTGAAATGCCTTCCGCTAGAAATAAGGAATCAAATATGTAGGTGGGTTACAAAATTCTTACCAAAAGCCACAAATTTTCCCTGTTGTTTTTTTTTCTTCCAAAATTGTGTGCTTTCCAGAATCATACCTTATCTTTCTTTGCTGGTTTCTTTGGTTTATCTCATACATGCCAGCAGCTCCTTCAATTATCCATTCTTTATGTGAAAAGCTTGCAAATATCTATTTTCAGTCCAAACTCCTTGTATGCACCTCTCATCCATATATTCAACTGACATAAAAACGTGTGAAACAGTAGTCATCTCTTATCATTACTGGATATTAATGTGTAAGTAAAATTTAAGAAAATAAAGACCCCTCTGTACAGTATTTTCACAATTAAAAAAACTTAATAAAAAACAACAAAGAAAATAAAGAATAACATAAATAAATATAACATGATTTTAATAGTAATGCTAAACATAAATATAACGTTGATTATTTTCTGAGCAATTTAATAAAAACCTCAAGGAAAATAAATCAACTTTTTTGAGTGCTGATATTATGGTTTAAACTCATGACCTTACCTTGTCACTTAGGCTTTTTTGCTCAAGGGTGATGCTCTGTATTTGAACGACAGCTCCCCTTCCAAATTTATTTGGGGGATTATATACAGATAAGTATCTCATGGAATAAAAATCATTTGTGTCCCTATCTTGGGGTTCATTTCACATAACATCTTCTTATATGGTTATATGGTACCATGTACTAGTTACTGCAAGTAAGATTAACCATGGGACCTATGGTTAAATGAGCCTGGCTTATTTCACTTAATACAATTGTTTCTGCGTCTTTCCATTTCCTAGCAAATGGCGCGATATCATTCTCCCTGATGGAGGCATAGAATTCCATTGTGTGTGTGTGTGTGTGTGTGTGTGTGTGTGTGTGTGTGTGTGTGTGTGTGTGTGTATCACATTTTCTTGATCCATTCACCTTCTGAGGGGCATCTGGGTTGGTTCCATATCTTAGCTATGTTAAATAACACTGCAATAAACATAGTTGTGCTGGTAGCTTAATATGGTCTTGTTTGTGAACATTTGGGCAAATGCCAAAAAAGAGATTGCTGGATCATAGGGGAACTCTAAGTGGAGTCTTGGAAAAAATTATATCAAGTGAAGTAAGCCAAACCCAAAGAAACATAGGTCCTATGGTTTCCCTTATTTGAAATAACTATTATATGTCTCAGACAAGCATAAAAGTTCAAAAGCTATGTACATACGACCAGATAAGATGATGTTAAGCGAAATGAACCCCAAGATAGGGTTTATAATTACCGTGTTTTTTTTTTCTTTTTATGTTCCTCCCCTATGGTATAACCCCTGTTTTCACTGTATGTAATGCCGGTTCCCTGCATCCTGTATACACCCTTCTCTAGCTTGGGGAGGGGAAGGGAAAAGACAAAATAGTTAAATACTGATACAGGCTGACCCATTGTAACAATGAGATGCACAAGATACAATGTTGAAAAAGGAGCTTTACAATATAGGCGGGGAAGAGGGGAAGGGAAGAGAGGGGAGTGGAGTTGTTGAGGTGGATGGGGAGGGTTAGGGAAAAACAAAAGAGGAAGTAAAAATGCTTGATAGAAAACGTACTCTTTAACTTGTACTTTTTAACCCCTCTATACAGCATTTTTGCAATAAAAATTTCTGTTAAAAAACAGAAGGTATGCCAGGCACTGGTGGCTCACGTCTGAAATCCTAGCTCCTCAGGAGGCTGAGACCTGAGGATCAAGGTACAAAGCCAGCCTGAGATAGAAAGTCCGTGAGATTCTTATCTCCAATAAAACCACTAGAAAACCGATACTGGTGCTGTGGCTCAAGCGGTAGATTGCTCCCTTGATCTATAGAGCGTAGGGACAACGACCAAGCCCATAGTTCAAACCCCACTGCCGACACACACACAAAAAAACACAAAACAAAGGGTTTTATGTACACCAAGTATAGTAGCCCACATCTGTAATCCCAGCTGATTGGGAAGCAAAAATGACAAGCGTCATGGTAGAGGCCAGGCCAGATAAATAACTGCCAAGTCAACCATCTCAACAAATGAGCTGGCCATAGTGGTTCACTTCTGTAATCCTAGTTAATTATGTTATAAGGCATAGGTAGCAAGTCTCAGTCAATCTAAGATCGGACCAGGGCAAAAAGTTCAAGAACTAAAGTAAATAAAAAGGACTAGAAGTATGGCAAAGTAGTTGAGCGGCTTAGTGCTATACAGACAAAGTCCTGTCTAGCAAGCTGAGATCCCCTGAATAGAACCCTAGTAATATTCCTTTCTTACACCAAAAAGGCTAAATAATTTTGTCCATTTGAACACCTAATTTCAAGGCAACTGACAAATCAGAGATGGTGATTTTCTCTTAAAAATTAGTATTCAAAAGAGACAAAGTTCTTTATGTTTTGAAAAAAATTGAAAAGGAAGGAAAATACATGTGATTTTTGTTAGCTCCATAATTCTTGAAAATATAAAACGTACTCAGGTATTCAATATATATCCATATGTGTGCATATATTCATGTATGTATAAATGTGTGTATGTATATAATCATATATGTATACATACATCATCTCTTTTCTGTGTAGCAAATGGTACAAATGAATCTGTACAATCACTACTCAAAGGCATGAATAGACCAAGAGAATGAGCAGAGAACTCATACTCAGGAATCTATGGTTAGCCCATAACCCTGAAAATCATTTACATCAGTTTGCATGTGTCAGTTAGTGTAGTACAGGAAAAATACAATGGTAATGAGATACAAGACAGATGACATTAGAAATGAGAGATACAAATGGTACAATATTCTTTTTGATAGGTAAGTAGAATTTCCAGTGTGTGTGTGTGTGTGTGTGTGTGTGTGTGTGTGTGTGTGTGTGTGTGTGTGTGTGACAGTCCTGGGGTTTGAATTCATGGCCTGGATGCTATCCCTAAGTTGTTATGCTCAAGGCTAGCATTCTAATACTTGAACCACAGCTCTGGTTTTTTTGGTGCTTAATTGGAGAAAAGAGTCTCATATAGGCTCCTGCCTGCACTTGCTTGAAGTTATAATCTTTAGACCTCAATTTTCTGAGTGCTAATATTACAAGGGTGAGCCATCACCACCTGCCCTCTACCTCTTACCTATAACCTTGGCCATCCTTTGAGTTCCAGAAGTGTATGTCTCACCAAGCTCACAATTTTTTTGCCAGTGTTGTGGCTTGAACTCAGGGTCTGGGCATGTCCTGAGTTGCTTTTGCTCAAGGCTACATTCTATCACTTAAGCCACAGTGCCACTTTTGGCTTTTTCTGTTTATGTGGTACTGAAGAATCCAACCCAGGGCTTCATGCTTGTTTGGTAAGCACTCTACCACTTAGCCACATTCACAGTCCAAGGTTTATTTCTAACAGAATCTATGAGGGTGGGATTTATTGGAATACACTTTTCAGCACAGAAATCACTGGCCATAATACTTCCCAAGGCTATCTACAAATTTAATGCTATACCTATCAAAATTCCAACCTCATTCTTCAAGGAAATAGACGAGGCAATCCAAAAATTCATATGGAACAATAAAAGACCCCGAATAAAAAAACGCTCCTCAACAGAAAGAACACTGCTGGAGGAATATCAATACCAAATTTCAAACTCAACTATAAAGCCATAGTAATCAAAACAGCTTGGTACTGGCACAAAAACAGACCTCAGGACCAATGGAATAGAATGGAAAACCCAGAAATGAACCTACAGACCTATAGCCATCTAATCTTTGATAAGGGAGCTAAAAAATAGAATGAAAGAAAGACAGAGTCTTCAGTAAATGGTGCTGGCAAAATTGGTTAGCTATTTGTAGAAAACTAAAGCTAGATCCTTATATATCACCCTGCACCAGAATCAACTCCAAACGGATCAAAGAACTCGGAGTCAAAGCAGACACTATGAAAACATTACAGGGTGGACTAGGAGAAACCCTAGGTCTCCTTGGCGCACGCTGAAATTTTCTGAATAGAGACCCGGAAACACAACTAATCAAAGAAAGGTTGGACAAATGAGTTTGCATGAAGTTGCAGGGCTTCTGCATGGCAAAGGACATAGCTAGCAAGATCAATAGAAAGCCCACGGATTGGGAGAAGATCTTTACTAGCCATAAAACGGACAAGGGTCTCATATCTAAAATATACTTGGAACTCAAAAAATTAAATCCCCCAACAACAAATCCTCAAAGAAACAACTGCCCAATAAATAAGTGGGCTAATGACTTAAAGAGAAACTTCTCTGAAGAAGAAAGAAGTATGGCCAATAGACACATGAGGACATGCTCAACATCCCTAGCCATAAAAGAAATGCAAATCAAAACAACATTGAGATACCACCTCACATCAGTTAGAATGGCAAAAATCACGAACACTAATAACAACAGATGCTGGAGGGTATGTGGACAGAAGGGAACCTTACTTCATTGTTGGTGGGAGTGTAAACTTGTTCAACCACTTTGGAAAGTAGTATGGAGGTTCCTCAAAAGACTCCACATAGAGCTCCCCTATGACGCAGCAATCCCACTTTTGGGCATTTACCCAAATGTTTACAAACAAGACCACACTAAAGCTACCAGCACAACTATGTTTATTGCATCATTATTTACCATAGCTAAGATATGGAACCAACCCAGATGCCCCTCAGTAGATGAATGGATCAAGAAAATGTGGTATATATACACAATGGAAATCTATGCCTCCATCAGAAAGAATGACATTGCCCTATTTGTTAGGAAATGGAAAGACTTGGAAAAAATTATATTAAGTGAAGTAAGCCAAGCCCAAAGAAACATAGGTCCCATGATTTCCCTTTTTTGCAATATCTAGTATATGTATGAGTCAAGCAGAAAAGGTCAGATAATGTGATGTTAAGAAAACGAACCCTAAGATATGTATTTTAAATATTTTTTCTTTCATGCATTTGTTTCTAACACAATTATAAAATTATTTCTTTGTTGCTTTGTATGTCCCTCCCCCACAATATAACCCCCGCTTTCACTGTATAAAAAAAAAAAAAAAAGAATTCCCTGGCCATTTCATATCTTTTCCAGGATTTGGGACCAGTTTGAGACTTGGCAATGAGGAATGATGAATGAGTGATAGCCCCCAGTCCTCAGAGATCTAGGCTCACATCCTACAGAGTGTTTTGGAATGTGGAGCCAGAACTTTCCACAACTACAACCTAGGAACAGTGGTCTCCCTTAGAGGCAGCAACTAGCTGCTAGATGTTCCAGTGGGACAACTCAGCAAGAACATAATGCACCCGTTGCATACCCCAGCCAAGGCAAGCCTTCAGTTATTAAATGGCAGAGAAGAATGCTTTGTTCAAGCTACAGGCTCAGACTTAGTACTCTCTGAGGGCTTGTCCCAGCTTGCCCAGGTTGGGGATCTGGTCATGGGCAACCTGCTGTATGCCCATCATCCACACATCATCCATAAATACACAGAGACATGGAGTTACTGCCTTCTTTTTTTTTCTTTGACAGGACTGAGTTTGAAATATGAGCCTAGGCCTTATCCCTGATCTCCTCTTTCTCAAGGGTAGCTCTCAGCCCTTGAGCCACAGCCACAACCCATAGGGATATTTTCATGTGACTTCTTAGAAATAAGAGTGTTGTGGACTTTCCTGCCCTGGCTGAATTAAAATTGGCATCTCTACATCTCAACCTCCTGAGGAGCTAGGATTACATACAGGAGCCTCTGACACCTGGCTTTCTTTTCTTCTTGTTGTTCTTTTTTAATCGTGAAAATCTGAAATCTTCAGTGTCATTCCAATGGTTTGCATTCAAAGTAAATTTCCCAGGCCTGGAGTACGAATGCCAGGAATGCCACACACGAATGGAAGGAGATCCTGACAAACTCATTCCTATTTATGTGAATGCTAGTGGAATGTTATAAAAATAATTAAATTTGCAGTTAATTCATGATTCTATTTTAGAAAGTCACACAAAAATTATTGCATTTACATCTTCCATTCTAGCGCCATGTTATGATTCCCCTAATGGAAGGATATTGATTAATATTTAATTAATGCTTTCATAAGTATTCAACTATGATACTTCATTAAATGGAGACATAACTTAATAACTAATTATTTGTAACTATATATATATATATATATATATAATTTAATGATATCCTCACATTCTCTCTCTCTACATATATATATATGCATATATATACAGCAATCTACACATCTCTCTCTCTACATATATATACATATATATATGGCACTACTGTGGCTTGATCACAGGTCCTCAGAACTTCCTGGCAGCTCAGTTTGTCAGAGGTTGGTGTGCTAAGACTGTGACCCCATTTATAGATTGGGCATTGTAGGCTGTGAGTTGAAATCCCAGCATTGTGAAAGATTTATTCATGGAGTAAGAAGCCACTTTTGACACATTTTGTTTCCTGAAAAAAATGTCCTGGGTCTCATAATGATGTATGCTTCATATGCAAATATATCCTGTGTGATAGGATGTAATAAATGAAATGTTATATGTGTAATAATACTAAATGAATAAGGGTAATAAACGTCATACTCGCTAAGCTCATGTATGTATTTTTCCAGTGCTGGGGCTTCAATTCAGGCCTTGGGAACTGGTCTGAATTTCTTGTCTTCAAGAACGGTGAGCTTATGCTTCACCCACAGTGCCACAGAGATACCCAGATGCTGAGTTCAAATCCCAAGCCTGCCAGAAAAATGGTGCAAATTCCAAACCAGGGCCTTATTTTATTTTATTTTATTTTTGCCAAGCATGGGGCTTGAACTCAGGTCTTGGCATCTCTGCCACAGCTACACTGGGATCCTAGGATCCAAGTTCAAATCTCGGGGTTGGCAAGAAATAAAATAAAATGGAGAAGGATAAAATGGAGAAATTCAAGAAGGTGGTTTTACATTTTTCCCCTTTGAATTGTGACCATCCTGCGTGTAAATGCCAAGGCCCAGAAAATGTACATGACATTGCATGCTGATGTTTGGCTGGCTATTAGGGAAGCCATAGCCAAAACCTCAACTTAGGCCTGGAGGTCGAATCCAGGGACTGCCACTAAGTCTTGGCCTGAGATTCTAAGAATCCCATTCCCATGTACATCCATAGGAATGTAATTTTATAACAGTAACAAATTAGTAATTACTGTATGAGTATACTGTAAAATTATACACAACAATTATACTACATTGACTAATTTTCAATTAATACTTTATTATGTATTCAACCATGATACTTAAAAGTGGAAGGAATAATTTTATTGTCAATATGATTATTAATATATGTAATTTCATACTATATGGACACCTTTCTCTTGTTTTATACATATATATGTATATATATATATGTGTGTGTGTGTGTATATATATATATATATATATATATACATATATATATATATACATATATGCCAATCTACACATTTATCTGTTCATACACTTGTCACTCCTGGGGCTCAGTGGTATAATAATGGCTAGTACATACAAAGCCCTGGATTCGATTCCTCACTATCATATGCATATAAAAATCCAGAAGTTGTACTCTCGCTCAAGCAGTCGAGCATTAGCCTTGAGCATAAAAGCTTAGGGACTGTGTCTAGACTCTTACTCAAGGTCCAAGATGGGTACCTCATCAGAGAGCAAGCCGGGAGTCTAGTGCTGACAGCTGCCATATAAACTGACTTAGTCAGAGGTATACTACTGCAACTCAGCCCCACAGAACCAGATGCTGCTGGCTTGCTCACCCCTGTCATCCAAGATTCTCAGGCGCTTAGATCTGACACTGGTGGGTTTAAAACCAAGCCCTGGCGGTATGTCTGTGAAACTCTGAGCTGTGGATCAAAGTGGATAGATCTCTAGCCTTGAGCAAAATATCTTAGGACAGTACCCCCAACATTTTAGTGCAATCCCTGTGGCTGACTCCCATCCCCCCCCAAAAAAATACCCCTCTGAATCATTAGATGTGAACTTTGTGCTGTTTGTGATGTGTTTCTGAAAGAATGGTGATACTGATGAAAGTACCTTAATACTAATGACAGCTTCTGGGATACATCTAGGTGATGAGGCCTTCCTGGGGTGCTGGGGCCCTCACGGGATGCTATGTGCTGAGTCCTTCACAGGGTGCAGTGTGCTGAGTCCTGCATTGGGTGCTGGATGCTGAGTCTTTCACAGGATGCTGTGTGCTGACTCCTGTAAAGAGGGTTATTTGGAGCCGGGCACCAGTGGCTCACGCCTGTAATCCTAACTACTCTAGAGGCAAAGATTTGAGGATCGTGGTTCAAAGCCAGCCCGGGCAGGAAAGTCGCTGAAATTGTGATCTCCAATAAACCACCAGACAACTGGAAGTGTCAGGGTAGCTCAAGTGGTAGAGCACTAGCCTTGAGCTGAAGAGCTGAAGGACAGAGTTCAGGCCCAGATTTCAAGCCCCATAAATGACAAAAAAAAGAGAGTGTTATGTATTTTGTCCTTCAAAGGGTGCATTCTTTCATCTTGTCCTCGTAAGAACTACACAACTGACATGACTATGAAGAAAAGAATATTGAGGCTCAGATCTGTCCCCATGTCAGGGACAAAATTATGTATTACTGAAGACTAGTGATGTGTCTATAGGAGACAATTGTTTTGTCTTGATTTTTCTAAGTCATGAACCTTGAACTCAAGGCCTAGGCACTGAGCCATACTCTTGGGCTCATGACTAGCACTCCACCACATGGAGCCAAGGACCCCCTTGCAGCAGAGTGCCACATCTTAGGGTTCTATAACCAATGTCTGTCATCCTGCCGTCTCAAGAAGCTGAGATCTGGGTTCCAAACTATCCCTTACACAAAAGGTACCATAAGACTATTATCTCCAATTCACCACTAAGAAACCTGAAGTGGAAGCTAGGTGCCTGTGGCTCATGCCGGTCATCCTAGCTTCTCAGGAGGATGAGATCTGAGGATCATGGTTCAAAGATAGCCTGGACAGGAAAGTCATTGAGACACTTAGCTCCAATGAACCACCAGAAAACTGGAAGTGGCTCTGTGGCTTAAGTGGTAGAGCACAAGATTTGAGCTGAAGAGATCAGGGATAGCACCCGGGCCCAGATTTCAACTCCTACAATGACAACAACAACAACAAAGACAGAAACAAACTAACAAACTTGAAGTAGAGGGCTGGGAATGTGCCTTAGGGGTAGAGTGCTTTGCATATATAAAACCCTGGGCTTGATTTCTCAGAACCACATCAGTAAGAAAAAGCCTAAAGCGGCTCTGTGGTTCAAGTGGGATAGGGCAAACCTTGTACAAGAGAAACAAGGTAAAGTGCTCATGTCTTGAGTTCAAGCTCCAGGATTAGTGTATGCACACACACATGCACTTACACGCACTCACACACAGAGAGAAAGCAGAAGTGAAGCTGTGACAAAGTGGTAAAGACTTTGGCTCTGAGCTAATGGTCAGCACCCAGGCCCTGTGTGCAACCCCAAAACCTAGCCACCCAGGGCCCAACTAGGAGAGATCAAAAGTTTCAAAACCTGATGAGATTCACCAGTCCTAGATGACAGGAAGTTTTGTGATATCCAACATGTGCTTCGATTTTCCAAGCTTCTGGAAACCTAGGAGAGGCATTATAGGCCCATCATTGCCGGCAATGAAACATTTCATTATGTTCAGTGCCATAGATGTTTGCCAGAAAGACTCCTGAATTATATTGAGCACTGTATCTGAACACCGGTATATAGTCTCATAAAGGCAGGATAAGAGCACAGAACTTGGCCTGCCACGGGAGGTGGCAAAAATGAAGGTCTCCTGTTAAAAGAGAGCACTGGGAAGAGAGATAGCTAAGGGTACAAGGAGGCCTTTTTTCCTGACTTTCAGAGCCCGCCCACACATCCTCACTAATTGGCCCAGATGGAGTTATTTGGTACACAGCTGTACAGTAATTAGGTCTTTTGTGTTCCTGTCCAGACAATGAGGGAGACTTCCTCCAACAGGCCTGGGATGCAGAGAAACCCTCAGGCTACATTGGGAGCAGTGAAGGGAGCCTTGAAACATGCAATATCATAAAACCACTCTCTGTGTTATGAACGCATTGTATTGAATATAATTTTCCTTGCTTGGTGCCATTCATCATAGCTACTCTGGTGTTTCACCTATGGAATACATCTATACATACCCAAAGAAATTGAGGTACAGGTTTTTTTTTGAGGGGGCAGGTACTGTGGTTGAACTATAAGCCTAGGCCTGGTCCAAGAGCTCCTTTTGCTCAAGAGTACTGCATTAAGCTTGAGTCATAATCCCACTTCTGGGTTTTTCTGTGATCTCTTAGAAATAACATTGACAAAGACTTTCTTACACTGGCTGGTTTCAAACTCAAATTCTCTACATCTCAGCCTCCTGAGGAGCTTGGATTACACTCAGCAGGCACTTTCACCTTCTTTCTTTTCTTCTTTGTTTTATAATCTCGACTGACTTCTTAATAGGGTCATTTCTATGGTTGGGATTTATAAGTAAACTACCCAATGGTCTTTACACCTGCATTCTCTGAGAGTATTTTCCCTCTTCATTTTACCCTCTGGTCACAGGTTTGACGCCAAAAGTGAGAAATGAGTGTTACAAGATTTAGGAGCAAATGTCCACAGGACATGCCAGTTCTGTCACTTAGCAGTGAGCTGCAGTGAATTTACTGTCTCAGGATATGAGGACCAAAACCTGGAGTGATCCTCATACTATCTGCATTGCTCCTTTTGCCTATAAAATGATCTAATAATTATGAGTGTTTTGTATCTCCAACCTTAATTATCTAGGACACACTAGAAGCATGTTCCTGTTTCCGTTTTTCTCTAGTACCTCTCGAGATTTAGACTAAAGGCTTTGTGGAGAGGCTCCTAGGTGAATCCCTGAGGAAATCCACTTGAAGCCTCGACAGGATATCTCCATTCAAAGCCAGCCCTAGGAGGAAAGGGTTATTGTCTCCAATAAACCACCAGAAAACCAGAAGGGGAGCAGTGGCCTAGAGGGTAGAGCTCCAGCTTTGAGAGAGAAAGCTAAGCAGGAGATACAGGCCAGACCAGGCAGGAAAGCCTGGGAGGCACTTTTGTTCATTGAACAACCAGATGGCTGGAAGTGGAGCTGTGGCAGTGGTACAACCTCAGCCTTGTGAAAAACAGTTGAGGAATGCATCGCGTCCTCAGTTTAAGCCATGGGATGGCCACAAAAGAAAAGTCAAAAAGAGAAAGCCAAGTTTAGTGTCCTACTTACTTACATGTGTATATTACTTCCCTAAGTCCAAAGAGGCTGTATGCAAAACTTCTGCTTTTATTTACTGATTTATGTTTTAGATATGCTCATTGTATATACTGCATCCTTCTCTTCATTTCAGCCCTATTGCTTTTTTCTTCCAGGGTTCTAGGCCTGTTTCCTTATATGATGCACACTGAAGCTCTTAGCAGCCTTTATTTACATTTTATTGGAGGCCAATGCAGGAGCAGTCACAAATCAGGCAGGGAAGAGAAGATCAGAGTTCATAGGAATAAGTGATATTCAGAAAATTATACTTGGGGACGCAAAATGGTAGTATATATATGTAAAAACTACCATTAAGAAAAAAGATGAGGGGGTTGGGAATGTGGATTAGTGGGAGAGTGCATGCCTAGCATGCAAGAGGCCCTGCGTTCGATTCCTCAGTAACACATACACAGAAAAACCCAGAATTGGTGCTGTGGCTCAAGTAGCAGAGTGCTAGAGACAGTGCCCAGGCCTTGAGTTAAGCCCAAGAAATGTCAAAGAGATAACTATGTAGGCAGTTAGGTAGGTAGGTAGGTAGGTAGGTAGGTAGGTAGGTAGGTAGGCAGGTAGGTAGGTAGGCAGGTAGGTGGGTTGGTACATAGATAGGTAGATAGACAGATGGATAGATAGATAGATAGATAGATAGATAGATAGATAGATAGATCGATCGATCGATCGATCGATCGATCGATCGATAGATAGATAGATAGATAGATAGATAGATAGATAGATAGATAGATAGATAGATAGATAGATAGATAGATAGATAGATAGATAGAAAAATGATAGATGACGCTGGTCTTGGACTTCAGGAGGAAAGAAGGGAACAATTCCCAGTCATGAGGCCTTCTGCAGTGTGCCAGGACACCAGCATCACCTTCACACAACCACAGAGCAGGAAGAATGTCTCTTTCCCACTTCTCAGGCAGCTGAACGCCCCATATCCAAGAGGGCAGAGCCAGGTTCTAACTCAGCTGCTTGGAGACAAAAGAGAAATGACCCTGCCTCACCTTGGACTGGGGATTAGCAATAATGATGTGGAGAATGAAGGAAGTAGAAAAGACTGGCAGAGATAGAAGAAGGGCCTTTAAATCTGATAGAGAGTAAAAAACCCACTCCCTAAGACCAGAGAGCAGGGCTTTTCTACTCGGTTCCTCGCTCTCCCTAACTAAACTGGCTCTCGATTGGTAACCTAAAGATAGCATGAGGCTACCTTCACCTGAGGGAGGAAGGTTTGTCATTGTTTGAGGAAGCTGAGAAAAACCTGACCCTGGTGTAACTCTAACAAATGTTTCAGGTTTTCCCCCATTGCTGGCTGTGCCTGGAATGAGTGATGTGGTTGTGCAGCTCACTTCCCTGTTGAATTTGTATATTCTGCCTCCTTGTCCTCTTCACCTAGCCTGACTTTTGAAACTGTTTTCTGTCCTTCAAATAGTGTTACACTGGAGTTCTTCCTACTAACTGTGCCAGGGCTTGGATCCTGAGAACTTCATTTGAACCCAGGATGGGTCGATGGGTCAAGAACACTAAGAACATTTAGAGTAACTTCTCATCACCAAGGGAAAAACAAGAAGCTCTTGAACATCTGACCTTTCAGACGTGGAAGTCAGAGAGTCATAGATTTTCCTGCACTGGCTGGCTTCAGAGTGATCCTAAGACCTCAGCCTCCTGAGCTAGGGTGATGCACAAGAGCTACTGGTGCTCCGCTAGGTTCAGACGTGTAATGACATTGACAATACAAGGCTTGGGGAGCATATTAAGCCTTTCAACATTGGACCTTTCAGAACCCTGTGGACACAAGGTTACAATGCTAGAGTCTGTGAGGCTGGGCATGTGGATCTGCTACACTTAAGCCTGGAGGTTTGACTCCAATTCTGGTGTATATCAGCATTGATTTTCCAGAGAATGTTCTCATAATTAGCGAATAGGAAACATACTTTGATTAACCCTCAATTTTTTTCCAGTGGTGTGTCTTGTATCAACACTGGGCACTGTCCCTGAACAATTCAGTCAAGGCTAACTCTCTACCACTTGAGCCACAGCTCCACATGGGATTTTTTAGTGGTTCACTGGAGATAAGAGTCTAAGAGACTTTTCTTGCCTAGCCTGTATTTGAACTGTGGTCTTCAAATCTCAGCCCCATGAGGAGGTAGTTTTCCAGGTGTGAGCCACTGGCATCTGGTCTATTGTTTTTGACAGTCCTGGGGATTGTTTTTCTCAAGGCTAGCATTCTACCTTTTGAGCCACTCCACCTCGTCTGGCATTTTCTGAGTATATGGCACTGAGCATTCAAACCCTGGTATTCATGCATGTTGAGTGAGCTCTTTACCACTATGCCACATTTCTAGCCTCCCACTTACAATTTTATCCCACAACTTGCCTGTCCTCAAGAAAAAGCTTCTCAGTATAAATCATCTAAAGACATCCCTATAGGAAGGTGTCCAAAGATAAATAGGACAAAGCTCATTCTTGGGAGAGACTATAAACATGAGAAGACTGACAAATGCCTCCATTTGATTATGTATCATGTTTCAACACAAAAAGTTTTAATGATAAATGAGTCAATGTCCTAAATTATTGTGTATAATTTTATAATAGATGTGCAAAATGTAAATGAGAATGATAATATAAATAGAAAAACAATAAAAGAATGAATCAAATAAAAAATAAAATAAATACAAAATCAATCATGAAAATCATAACACGTAAAAAACATACACATGTAAGTATATATCATATATTACACATATATAGAAATATCTTTTCCAATGCAGGGCCCTCATTCAGGCCATGGGAACTCTAGCCTGAATTTCTTTTCCTCAAGGACAGTAAATTTTTCCTTCTCCCATGGTATAAAAGAGTTACCTGGACGGTGAGATCAAATCCCACCAATGGTATAAATACTGGCCCCAGTGCCAAGACAGTGACTTAATTTTTTAATGGAAGCAGTTTGTTCAGTTCCATGCTGAACATTAAATAAAAAGCAGTGTTGAATTTTGTACATCTATTCAGACATCCTTCCTTTAACCTCAAAGTGCTTCTCAGAATACTACATTGTTTATTTTTTGTATGTTTTTTTATTGTAAAAATGTTTTACAGAATGGTCACAGTTACATGAGCAAGGTCATGAGTGTATTTCCTATTGAGCATTATTACCTCCTCCTTTGTTTTCCCCCTACCATCCCTTACCTCCCATCTCCACAACGACTCCCCCTGCCAAGCTCAGTGACTTAATTTTTTAATTTTGTCTTGGCACGGGGTTTGAACTCAAGTAGTAGCAAATCTGCACTTTCCCTCACATTGCTACAAGTTCCTGAGTTCAAATCCCAGTCTAGGAAAGAAAACTGGCAGAAATTCAAAACCAGGGAGCTCTATTTTTTAATTTAGTTAAATAATCAATTAATTTTTGTCTTTTCTCTTTTTTCTTTTTTTTGGCTGATCATGGGGCTTGAACTCAAGTCGTGGCAACTCTGTCTCAGCCTCGATCACCGTAGGCTGGGTGCAGCCTCGGGACCCATAACCAATCCTGTAATCCTAGGCCCAGAGGGCTTGCAGAAAGAAAAAAAAAGGTGAGATAGCACAAAAAGTAGCAAGCTGCAGAGGGCTGGGGGTTTAATTTTTTTTTTCTTTGCATGGTGACTATCCTGGGTCTGAATGCCATGGGTGCAAACTGGACCGGGCCTGCCATTGCTGAAGGCTGGCGGGCTAGCAGGGAAGCCATAGGCCAACCTATCAACATAGGACCTGGGTTCAAATCCAGGTTCTGACAACTACCAATGGCAAGAGATCACAAGACACTCATTCCTATGCATAGGAATACCAATTGAAAGACAAGTTTGTGCATTGGTCGAGCCTAAAATTGAATGCAATAATCCTAGGACAATGATTGATCTTAATTTCATGCTTTAAGCATGAAAAGAATAATATTCCTTTAATTATGGTATAGGAAACACCTAAGAAGTGGTAGGAATGTAGTATGTTATTCAATCATAGATAGGTGGCTATGGTGCTTTTTACCAACATATATTTATTTGTATACTACTGACTGCCTATCCTTGTATCGCTGTTTTGGCCAATCCTGGGTCACGATTTCAGCACCTGGGAACCACCTCACAGCTTCATTGGCTAGAGGCTGCTATGCTCACACTCACCCATTCATGAATTGGACCTGCTAGGCCCTGAGTTCAGATCCTAGCACTGCTAAAAATTTAATCTTGGAGTATGAAGCCAAGTGTGACACCTGTTTTCCTTTTATGGGAGAGTCCTGGGTGTCAGGCATAATGGAGAACACATCTACAAATCTAGATGGTATGTGATAGGATGTAAACAATGTAATACATAGTTAGGATTCATCACAGTCAATAAAATAAATGGTAAATTAATGAAAAATATAAAAAATACAATCAATAATCACACCACACATAATATAGACTGAACATCTGTATGGAAGTTTAATCCTATCTTTAAAATATATAAAGGAGTACGTTTTCCAGGTCTGAGGCTTGAATTCAGGCCTGGGGAACAGGCCTGACATACTGGTCTTCAAGCATTGCGAACTTCCCCCTTCCCCACAGTGCAACAGAGTTACCCAGACCCCGGGTTCAAATTCCAGGACTTGTAGACAAAAAAAATGGCACACATTCCAAGCCAGGGAGCTTCATTAGCATTTTTAATATTTTTAAGTTCACTTCGCCTTTATTTGATATATATTGATTTTATAGCATGACAGTTTTTCAAAAAAATGGGTTTAAACATTTACATTTCAGCATAGTATATAGGTGTTTCTATTTTGACCATCTGCCCTGAAGAGTGAGAATGAAAATAAGAATATCATTTCTCCCTAGAATGTCGGGACAGATGAATTTATTTCTATTTAGAGTTATTTCCACAATTATAAGCTCTCTGCATTTGTGTCGTATGAGTTTTCCTCAGTGCCTACCACGAAATACACTAGGGGAGTCCTCATAGCACAAAATGTTGGGTTTCTGAATAAAACCTCAATAAAGTGGATTGTAAAATGAAAAACAAAAACAATGGGACTGGGATGTATCTCAGTAGTGGTGTATTTGCCTAAAGAGCATAAGACCCTGGCAGAAAAGTTTCCTAAAGCTCAGAATGTTAGAATTTTATGATCTGCATGAACAAACTTTTTTAAATTTATTTTTTGGTCCTGGGGCTTGAACTCAGGGGTTATCCCTGTGATCTTCAGCTCAAGGTGAGGGATCTACTACTTGACTCACAGTGCCACCTCTGTTTTCTAGTGGTTTATTGGAGATAAGAATCTCATGGGCTTTCCTGCCTGGGCTGACTTTGAACCACCAAACTCAGATCACAGCTTCCTGAGTAGCTAGGATTATAGGCATGAGTCACCTGTGCCACGCACATGAACAAACTTCTTAAAGATTGATTCTGAGAAAAGAAACTTGGAATACACTTTTAGTATAAATAATTTATAATGACATGGTTAAGGCACTAATTCAGAAGTATTTTTTCATTGGCTGGTTTCTTAGTTTATTTAAAGATATATATATATATATATATATATGTATATATACATGGATTATTAATATATATACATATATTATTAAAAACATAGCTTTGAAGTGCACCTAAGATCTTATGTGCTAATGTAAAGTTATACAACTGAACAAGCTTCATTTTTTTTCAGTTTGGTTGGTACCTTAAATTAGGTGGGGTTTGTGTATTGTCGTTTTGTTTTCTGGTGGATTTCTCTCCCTTTTATCCCCGTACCTCCTCTCCTCACATTTGAACTCAGCTTGCTCTTTCTTGGCTTCATTGTTCATAGCTGATTTTCTACCACTTCAGCTATGCCTGTAGCCTGGCATTTGCCAGTTAATTGGAGATGATATCTCTCAGGCTTTTCTGCATTCATTGGCTTTGAAATTTCATCTTCCAGTTCTCAGCCTCCTGAGTAGTTTACAGATGTGAGCTACTGTGGTGCCTAGTGATAAACTAGACTTTGGTTGGTGTATTCTTTCTGTTTCTCTAAGCATGGGATCATCTACTAGAGTATTTATGTGAATGTCCTGGATCTGAAGTAAGATATATAATACATATGCAAATCTGTATAATTTTCATAAGATGTAGTAAATTTAATATGTGTTATATGTGTAATAATAGTCAATAAATATAATGAATGAATAATACAAAAAAGCAATATGCAGTAAACATAAGTATGTGGATATTAATCATTTCAAATGTGGATGAAAATTAATTTACAGGGCTGGGGATTGAATTCAGGCCTAGGGAACAGGCCTGAATTGCTTTTATTCAAAGAAGGTGAGTTTCCCCATTCCCCATAGTGCATTAGAGTTTCCCAGACTCCAAGTTCAAATCCCAGTCCTGGCAGAAAAAAATATAAGCACTCATTCCAAGCCAGGGAGCTCCATTAGTATTTTTAATATATTAAATTTTTTATTTTGTTTTATTTTCTATATATTTCATTATTTTATTATTTTATTTATTTATTTATTTAGCCAAGCACGGAGCTTGAAGTTAGGTTGTGGAAACTCTGCCTCAGCTTCCATCACCCTAGCCTGGGTTGGTGCAGCCTCTGGACCCACAGCCTATCCTGGGATTCTAGTCTTCAGGGGCTGATAGGAAAAAAAAGTGAAAATGGCAAGGAAAAATAGCCATGAATTGGGAACAGTTAGAGGTTTCTCAGTTTTCTTTCCTTGCATGGTGACCATCCTGGGTCCAAGTGACACAACTGAAACCTGTAGGTCACCTGGCATTGCTGTCAGCAGGCTGTCAGCGAAGCCATAGGCCAATCTGCGCACCTAGGCCCTGAGTTTGAATCCCGGTCATGACATTTACAAATGGCTGGAGAGTGTAAGAAACTATTGCCTGTCCATAGGAACACCAGAGGAATGTGGTCAATGTTATGGTTGGAAGACTAGTTTGTCAATTAGTCTAGCATAAAATTAAACCCAGTATTCACAAGATATGGATTGATTTTAATTTATAGTTTATTATGCGTTAAAATAATCTGTGTGTGTGTGTGTGTGTGTGTGTGTGTGTGTGTGTGTGTGTGTGTGTGTGTGTTGTCTGTAGTGAGTCCTGAACTCTGGGCCTGGGCGTTGTCCCTCAAGTTTTCAGCTCTGGTTTAGTGTGGTACCATGTGAGACACAGCGCCATTCCTGGCTTTTTCTAATCATGTGTTGCTGAGGAATCGAACCCAGGACTCATGCATGCAAAACAAGCACTTTCCCAATGAGCCAACTTCCTAGCCCCTAAAAGAATACTATTGATTAAATGGAGTCCTCACTAAATACCTGAGAATCACTAGGAAGGTACTATATGTCATTGAATACTAGATAGACATCACTGGCAATATCTAAATATATATTTATTTGTATACCACTGTCTGCATAGAAAGGTATTGCTATTTTGGCTCAAAGGAAAACAAAATGAAAATAGCATCGAAAAAAAGCCACAAACCGCAGACGGTCAGCAGTTTCTGTTTTCCTTCCTTGCAGGTTGACCATCCTGGGTGTGAAAGACATGGCTGCAACCTGTAGTTCACCTGGCAGTTCTGAAGGTTGGCGCTGTCAGTGAAGCCATAGGCCAACATGAACACTAGGCACTGAGTTCGAATCCTGGTCATGCCACTTACAAGGGGCTGAAGTGCCTAAGAAACTATTACTTGTCCATAGGAACACCAGAGGAATGTGATTAATGTCATGGTTGGATGAGTATTCCCTCAATCAGTCTTGCATAAAATTAGACACAATAATCAATGGACAGGATTGATTTTAATTCATAGTTTATTATGCATTAAAAAATACTATTGATTAAATGGAGTCCTCACTAAATACGTGAGAATCGGTAGGAAGGTAATATATGTCATTGAATACTAGATAGACACCTCTGGCAGTACCTAACTATATAAATTTATATTTGGGTTGGGAAAGTGGCTCAATGGTAGAGCTCTTGCCTTGCATGCCTGAGGCCCTGCGTTCTATTCTTCCGTACCACATACGCAAAAAGAAAAAAGCCGGAAGTGGCACTGTGGCTCAAGTGGTAGAGTGCTAGCCTTGAGCTGAAGAGCTGAGAAACAGTGCCAGGTCCAGAGTTCAGGCCCCACGATGGAACCCCAAAATAAATAAATAAATAAATAAATTTATATTAATTTATTTACCACCATCGTCATAGAAAGTTACTGCTATTTTGGCCAAACCTGGGGCTTGCTCCCAGGTCCTGAGATCCACTTGGCAGCTGAATGGGCTAGAGCAGTGCTGACACTCACCCATTCATGAATTGGGCCTCTCAGGCCTTCACATCAGGTCCCATCATTACCAAAAATTTCTTCCTGGTGTAAGATTTCAAGGGTGACACCTGTTTTCCTTTTCTGTACAAGTTCATAATATGTCTGCAAAGTTACATGCTGTGGAATAGATGAGAATAAATGTAATAAATGTTATAGGGGCACTAATGGTCCATAAAATAAATGCTAAGTAAAGAAATAAATGATAAAACACAATGTATCACTCCAAAAAACATGATATAGACTGAATATATTGATGTAAGTATAAATCATAAATTTAACATGTCTATAAATGTTATGAGGTGCTTGAATTCATAGGAAATGATAGGCAAGATGTATGGCACAACAATTCATTTTAACTAAGAGTTCATGAAGTGTGACAATAAGAATCATATTCAGGAATTGCAGGCATTGGGAAAGATCCCAGAATCAGTACTCAAATGGTAGATAGGATTCGAACACAGCTCACTACATCTCCTACTCTATCCAAATAGGTAATTAGCATACTAGCTTCAGCGTATGAATGGATGAATATTGTGCCGCATCCCCACCCTGGGGCTCAATCTCAGGTCCTGGGTATGGCCTAGCTCCTTAGTGGCTCACAAGCTGATGGGCTCATGTGGACCTATTTGGCTGTTGGGCTTCCTAGACCCCAAGTTCAAATCTCACACTACCAAAAGGTTTATTCTGATGTGAGAAGCCAATCCTTGCACCTGTTTCCCTGTACTGTGCAAGTGCTGGGTCTCAACAAGAATCAAGAAAGCATATGCAAACCTAGATCTGTGGGAATAGGTTGTCATCCATGTCAGCACAGTTTTATATGTCATCCTATGTTCAATAAAATACACAATACATCCCTGAAAAAGACACAACATAAAAAGAATAACTACACTGAATGCAAGATGCATACCACACCTGTATGTAAATAGAGATCCTATGTTTAAAATAGCTGGGCTTCTTATTTTGTCCAGTGCTTGGGCTTCAAATCAGGACCTGCACCAGGCCTGACATTCTAGTCTTCAAGGATGGTGAACTTCCCCTTCCCCCACAGTGCAACAGAGTTACCCAGACCTGAGTTCAAATCCCAGCACTGACAAAAGATCCATCCTGATGTCAGAAGCCAGTCATGGCACCTGTTTCCCTCTCCTGTGAAAGTCCTGGGTCTCAGCTAGGAAGGAGAATGAATGCATAGGCAACCCTATAACAATGGGAACAGGTTGTCATCCATGTGAGCACAGTTATAACTGTCACCATACTCAGTAAAATACACAATACCTCCATGAATTAGACACAAATTAAGGAGAAGTGCACCGAATTCAAGATGGTGTCTGCACATGTATGTCAATATAGATCTTATGTTTAAATTATGAATTTAGGGCTATCCTGGCCTCAGCTTCAATTACCTCAGGGTGGTGTGCTGCCATGGGCCCATAGTCAATCCTGGTATCCTAGGCCCTGAAGTCTTGCAGGAAACACACATACACACACAGAAAAAAAGCCACGGGATGGATTTTTAACAATGGTTCCTTTCCATGGTGATTATCCTGGGTCTGAATGACACGCCTACAAAAGGTACTTCACCTTGCATTGGCAAAGGCTAGTGGCCTATCAGGGCAGCCATAGACCCATGCAGCAATGTTGGCCCTGAGTTCAAGTGCTGGTCCTGACACCTACCAATCAGGGGATTTCCCAAGAGAGTCATTACTATGCATAGGAATACCGAAGAAATGTGAGCAAACTCATGATTGAGAAGTTTCTCCATGGATCAGTCTAGTCTAAAATTAGACACAATGATCCTAGGATGCTGACTGATCTTATTGAATAGTTTATTAAGCATGAAAAGAATCTTATTCTTTCAATGGCGGCATAATAACTACCTAAGAGTTGGTAGGAACGTAGTTGATGTCATTGTATCCTAGGTAGATGTCTCTGGCACTCTATACAAATATATATTTATTGGTATACTACCACCTGCCTATCCATGTATGTCTATTTTGTCCACCCCTATGGCTCGATGTCAGGGTCTGGGAACTCAATTTCCTGGGATAGAGGTTGCTGTTTTGACACACCCATTCATGAATTGGTTCTGCTAGGCCCTGAGTTCAGATCCCAGCACACCCCACAATTGGACCCTGGAGTAAGAAGCCGAGTGTGACACCTGTTTTCCTTTGCTCTGAGCATTCTGGGTGTCAGACATGATGGAGAACACATCTACAAATCTAGATACTATGTGATATGATGTCATCAAAATAATAAATGGAATGTGTTACCACAGTCAATAAAATAAATGGTAAATAAATGAATAAACAGAAATACAATAAATAATCACAACAAACAGGATATGTACTGAACATCTATAAGTAAGTACAAATCCTATCATTACAATGTATATAATTAGTATGTTTCCCAGGGCTGGGGCTTGAATTCAAGCCTAGGGACTAGGCCTGACTTTCTTGTCTTCAAGCACCGCGAGTGTCCCCTTTGTCCACAGTGCGGCAAAGTTACCCAGACCTTGAGTTCAAATCCAAACCCTGGCAGAAAAAACAGCACCAATTGCAAGCCAGGGAGATAATTTTTGTTTGTTTGTTTGTTTGTTTGTTTGTTGCGAAACAAGGTCATGAACTCAGGTACGGCAACTCTAACTCAGCTTCTATCACCCTAGTCTGGGGTGCAGCCAGTGGAACCACAGGCGATCCTGGGATCCTAGACCTCCAGGCCTTGTGGTGGGGATGGGGGGAACGCACAGAGAAGAAGTGGTGGGACGGCTTTTTAACATTTTGCACCATGATCATTTGGGTCTGAATGACACGGCTCTAAAGTGTACTTCACTTTGTATTGCTGAAGGCTGGCAGGGTACTGGGGAAGACATAGTCCTGCAGGGCAATATAAGCCTGGAGTCGAATCCCAGTCATGTCACTTCCTAATGGCGGGAAATCCTAAGAGACTTGTTCCCATTTATAGGAATAATGATTGAATGTTGCAAGTGTCACGGTTGAATGAGTTGCTCATGAATGATACTCATATAAATTTAGACATCATGATTTCAGTAGGCTGATTGATTTTATTTAATATGAATCAGTAAAAGACAACTTTGTGTTACAGAGACAAAATAATTTCAGGACACTGATTTACTTAATAGTTTATTAAGGATGAAAACAATAATATTAATTATATGGAGACATAATAAATACCCAAGAATTGTTAGGAATGTAGTCTGTATAACTGAATGATGGATAGACATCTCTGGCACACACACACACTATATATATATATATATATTAGCATACTACCATGTGCATACCAATCTGTTCTTATTTTGTTAACCCCAGGGGCTCAATCTCAGGTCCTGGGAAATGCCTGTCAGCTCAGTTTGTCCCAGGATGGCATGTTGACACTCAATCATTCATGGATTTGGCCCTGTAGGCCATGAGTTCAGATGCCAGCACTCCCAAACAATGAATCGTGAAGTAAGACACAGATGGTAACACATGTTTCCTTTTCTATGAAAGTCCTGCGTGTCAGGTATGAAGTGGAATACATATGAAGACCTATATCCTATGTAATCAATGTAATCAATATTCTCTGTGCCATAATAGTCAATAAAATAAATGGTTACTACATGAACAAAACAAAAGGTAAAATGAACAACTACACTGAATGAAATATGGAGTCAATATATGTATGTAAATATAAACCATATATTTAAAGTGTACACAAATAGGATGTTTTCTAGTGGTGGGGATCGATTTCAGGCCTAAGGAAGAGACTTGAATTTCTTTACTTCAAGAAAGCAAGCTTCCCCTTCCTACACAGTGCAACAGAGTTACTCAGACCGTGAGTTGCTATCCCACTCCTGGCAGAAAAAATGGCATCTCTATGCTATGTGACAACCAATTTTTAGGTATTTCATTATTTCTCCTTTTAATGAATATAATTTTTTAAATGCTTCATAAAGTATTGATTAAAATCAATCAGTATCCTAGAATATAATTGTATATAATTTTATCCTAGAATCATTCAAGAACTGCCCATTCAATCATGACATACATCACATTCCATTGGTATTCATGTGGATAAAAATGAGTTTCTTAGGATCTCTTGCCATTTGGAGGTGGCAGGACCAGGATTCAAATTGTGGGCTCCAGCTCCCACCACTTAAACCTGAAGATAGGGAACTCACCGGTCTGTCCAAGATCATCAGCAAGACCAATGATTAAGCAGGTACCAGTGGCTCTCAGCAGTCCTCCATGATACTTACAAGGCTGTGAAAGGAGATTCATGGTCAAAGTCACCCTAGGCTGGAAAGTACTTGAGACCCCTGTCCAATTTCAGTGTCAACAATGCCAGAAGTAGAGCCTTGTGGCTTGAGTGGTAGAGGGGTAGATTTGATCAAAACCAGCTCATCGACTATGCTTCGATCCTGAGTTCAATGTCCAGGACTGGCAACAAACAGACATACACAACAATCTGTGCAGCCATCAGGCTGTCTGTTGGTTGACACCACTACCAGCAGTTGAGGAAGGTAGAGGTAACTGAGGGGTAAGCAAGAGTCTCAATGCGAATTTGGAGTACAATAGGAAATTGACGACCTAGTCAGTGAGTGGGAGAATAGAGCATTTCCCAGAGCCTGGGAATGTGGCCAGTCCATCTTTCCCATCCCAGCGTGCAGATGCCTGAAACAACAAGACTCTGAGACAGAGCTGCGGGCAACAAATTACTGCCAGAACACCAGAAGAATCCTCCCATCAGACCTTCAACATTCAAGAAAACAAAGAATACAAAAAAGGGAAGGATCCCAAAGACAAACACCACTGGGGAGGGTGATTCAACATGGAGGGTCTGGCCAAAGGTAATGCCTACCACAGGCTTCCCCTGCCTTTGGCCACAGTAACAGCCACCAGAGTCCAGAGTGTCAAGGGTGCCGATACCACAAAGGAGCTGCAGAGGTGCTACCAACATGTGGTGATTGCCCTGGACTGCAGCAAAGAAGAATCCAGGTGCTCTGTGCCAAGATCCAACCA
Source organism: Dipodomys spectabilis (assembly GCF_019054845.1). Lineage (NCBI taxonomy): Eukaryota > Metazoa > Chordata > Mammalia > Rodentia > Heteromyidae > Dipodomys > Dipodomys spectabilis. Next base: position 287,785 of record NW_024871332.1, read on the forward strand.
CTGAAGCACGAAAAGACAGACCTGCAGGATTGACAAGAGAAAGAGAAGAAGGTAGCCCAAGTGCACAAAGCACCAAAAACAGAGCTAGACATCCACAAGCTACCCATACAGAGGTTGGTTTTGGCAGAAAGTGATTTACAATCGGCACCAGCCCACATGCAGCTCACGGCCGATGACAGAGAAATGGAGCATGAAGCTCTCACCAGCTGCCTACAGGCCACAGAGCAGTGCATGGGGGAGCTGGAGATGGTGGCTTCTGTGGTTCCTACTTACAGAAGGAGACTGAAATGTTGTTCAAACAGCTGAATGATGTAACACTTCAGCTCAAGGAAAAGACCAGAAGCTTCTATGACCGGGAGCAAGTGGACACAGAGTTTTAGGAGAAGCTGGAAGCACTCTGGACATATAGGAGCAACAGGAAGAACAGAATCTGCAAGTTCCAACAAGTGCTGCAGAAGCCTGATGTACTGAAGAGACTACAGGACAACCTGAGCTGAATGGTAACCGCAGCGAATCTGGAGACAGACCCCTTCTTGCAGAACCTGAGCATTGAGAGGTCCACGCAGGAGGAGGAGGCCTGGTGGCTGACCGAGCAGGTAAACCAACTGACAGAGGAGAAGGAGTGAGTATTGAAGTAGGTGCTGCACCTAGAGAATAGCTGGGGGAAATGAGAACGAAGCTGGCAGAGCCATGGCCCCCCGATGGTCCATCTCAGGAGACGCAGCAACTGCAGGCCCACGCCTACCACACGCAGATGGGGTTGAAAAACCTGGAGGAACAACTTCATATCTAGGTCCAGGAAAACCAGAGGCTTCGTCTCCAGATTGCGGAGCAGCAGGAGCAACTGGTAAGACTAGATGAGAAAACCAAGGATCGGCAGGAGATCACTGAGACCCCACGATGTGCATGTGTGTGCAACACACAGCTGCAGGAACAGCTGGCCATGCTGCGGGGCACTCTCCACAGTTTGAGCAGTGAGAAGGAGGATGTCACCAGCATCGTAGACTCAGAGCAGCAGGTGAAGAAACATCCGCAGGAACATCTGGACTGCTGAGAGGAGAAGATAGAAGAATGGAAAGAGTGGCTGAGTGAGACAGCCAAGCAGCTCAGGAGCTGCAGGAGCAGCAGAAACAGTCCCTGGCCCAGCTGCAGGAGCTCAGAGCCACCTGTCAGCAGCACATCACTTCCAATGAGCAGCTGTGCTCCAAGTAGCAGGTCCTACAGTAGCACCTGCAGAAGCAGACCCAGCTGTTGGAGCAGCTGAAACAAGTGCAGGGTCCGACCAAATGGAGGGACTAGGTGGTGCCCCAAAAGTGGCAGGACAGTTTCAAGTGCCTGGAAGTGACCAGTCTACAGGAGGAGCACCTGCAGGCCCATCTGAGCTTCTTGGCTTTCTCTGGGGAAGGGGAAGCTGTGAACCCTGGAGAAGCAAAAGCTGAGAAAGCAACTCTCCTCGATGTGCCCATGGTAGAGGATGGAGATGTCCCCTAACCTGAGAGGGATGTGGCACTGTTAGCACTCTCAGAGGCTGAGATCCACAGGAGAAAACTCCTTCCAGACTGCTGCAGGCACTCCCCCTCCCCTGGAAAGCTCAGTGCTAGATAGATCCGAGCCACAGGTCCCCCACCCCGTGAGCTGCCACCACAACATGTGAGAGAATGGGAAGTGGGACATGTGGGCATCCGAGAAGAAAATCTGCTTCATCCACAATCTCCTGATGAGGTGGACTTCCAGAGTCCTGCAAATGAGTTCCACCATCGATGCAACCAGCTGTCGGCACATATACGCACAGTCCACGAATCCATCCTGGCATGGAAAGGACAGTTGTTCATTCTGGATCACCTCTGTCAGGAGAAATCCAAGTGCATGTGCCAGCTGTCCCAGGAGAAGATGAAGAGTAGGTAGCTGCAAGAGCTGCTGTCGCTCCTACACGGGGCTCCAGATGCTGACACAGGCTGAGCTCCCCACCAGTGCAGCTGCTTCAGAGGCCTCAGCTCCTTGGTGGGCAAAATGAGGCAGGCACAGAAAGGTTTTGAAGAATTGCAACTTCAGGACAGTGTGGAAACTGCAAGAGGAGAGATCAGGGTTTCATGCTGCATACAGGACTCCCCCACAGAGCATGTCCTGCTGCAGCTCCCCACATCCAGAACTGCCCACAGCTGGTGCACTCAAGCTTGCAGTACTCTGTCCCTTTTTTCTGTAGACTGATGAGGATGATGACTCCCTTTGTGACATACTGAATCCCAAAATCCTCAGCGCCACCAGAACTAGGTGGCCAGGTGGGCTTCTGTAGGCTTCCATCTGCCTGGTGATAAGAAGGGTAAACTGCGGGCCAAGTAGAGTAGAGGCTGCTGGGAGGAGGCCCAAATTCCAGGGACATCTAATGACCCATTGGTGGACAGGGAAGATGCCTATGTTATGCTTATCACAAAGAATAAATTGTTTCCAAAGGGAAAATAAAGCCTCCACATAGATTTGTCTTCGAGTTATGGGGCTTGAACTCAGGGCCTGGCCACTGTCCTTGAGCTCTATTTGATCAAGACTGGTGGTCTACAAGTTGAGTCCCACCTCCCCTTCCAGCTTTTTCTTTGTGGAATCAACCCAGGGCTTCAGGCTTGCTAGGCGACCACTCTATCACTGAGCCACATTCTCAGCTAGGATGATATTCCCCCCTCACCCCTAGCCAAACCTATATGTCCAATCCTCAGATAAATAGGAATTAGAGGCTAGGATGAATATGAAGCACAAGTCTGGTTCACAGTGACATATTTCCCTGCCCCCTCTTCGACACCCTTATTTAAAGTTTCTATTTACTATTAAGGGATGAGAGAGGGAGAGGGATGTCTGAGAGAGGAACACCAAGAACAGTGGCCCCCTGAGTCCCACAGCCTCCCCAACACAAGTGGTCCTACAGATTCCCATCTTACCTGACTCAATATTGTGTCTACACTCTCTCCCTACCCCTGCAAGGCTCAGAATGAAATAAATGTCAGCCCTGGCCTCAGCCCACACCCAGAATAGAAGCTCCTAGTCCCAGGCTGACTTCCACCTCTGACTTCCCCGAGTTAGACTGGACCCACCACTCACCACTGTGTCGGTCTCATGGATTGATTTCAGGAAGAAGGTCTATGGCAAAGAGCAGAAGCAGTAGTGTGAGCAGGGAGGAAGGAGCCGGAGCAATTGGTCTGGGATCTTCCTCCTTGAAACCTTCCCGTCAAGCCAGAGCCATCCTGATGCGAAGCATGGCCAAGTCCAGGGGATGGACAAGATAGAGAAGCGTGGGACTAAAGGAGGTACTGCTTTATCTTGGCGCACTTGAAATTTCCCATATTTGGCCCATGCCAATCCCAAAGCCAACATGCAATGCCTCTCCTTGTTGTTGTTGTCCATGAGCGCTGTCTTTGACCTCTTTTTCTCAAGGCTTGCACTCTAGCACTTGAGCCACAGGGACACTTAGGGTTTTCTGATGGTTCTTTGAGGATAAGAGTCTCACACACTTTCCTGCCCAAGCTGGCTTGGAAGCCAGATCTCATCTTCCTGAGTAGCTAGGATGACAGGCGTGAGCCACCAGTGCCCAGCAAGTGATGCCTTTTTAAAGGATGTTGGTGAGTCTGTAAAAGGAACCCCAAAGGGTCTGGATAAACCATGACCCAATCAAGGAGCTGGAATAGGGGAAGGCTGATGTTATAGCCATTCTGTTCCCCAAAATTATAGATGTCAGGTGGTGTTGGATGCATCAAACTCCTAGGCCAACAACCACCAGACTTAGTGGGGAAAAAGGTAGAGAATACCCAAAGGTTACAGAGTAGAAATATCTGATTTTGCATGCATATGGGTTGTGTGTTTGTGTGTGTGTGTGTGTGTGTGTGTGTGTGTGTGTGTGTGTGCTTGAAGAGCCTAGGTGGTAACCTTTAGCATGTTTGCACAAGTTTGGTGCTCGAACATTTGAATTATAGTATTTCTTCTTCCCAGCTTTTTGGTGATTCTTTGGAGATAAGAGTATGCCCATGCTAGCTTTGAATCTTGATTGATCCTCCAGTGTCAGCCTTGAGTAGCTAGGATTATAGGCATGAGCCACTGGCATGCAGCTGCACGGATGGCTTTTCATACTTTCTGTTCTAACAGCTGTCTACTTGCCCTGGCCTAGATCTCTGACCTCTACATCAGCTTCCAGCAGCCCCTGACTGTGTGGAGAACATAATGTTCAAATCTGTCAGTGCATCCTATTTCTTTGTCCTCAGGGGAGAGTATGTTTCCTCTGAAGTCTGGAGGGTTAGGGGAAGGGGAAGGAGGGATAGCTGTAGATGGGTGCTTGGCTAGGAAATAGGTATTTTGTTTTATCCAAGAAGGAAAGTGTGCCCAGATGCTAATGGTTCATGCTTTCATATTCCTAGCTCCCTTAGCAGGCTGAGATCAGAGGACTGACATTCAGATGCAACCCAACAAGAAATGTCTGTGAGACTCTCCTCTCCCAAGAACCACCTGAAAGCTGGAAGAAAAGCTGTGGTAGAGTGCTATCCTTGAATGAAAAAACTGAGGGACAGAGCATGGGCCCTGAATTCAAGCCCTAGTACCAAGATGCACTCATGCACACAAACGTGCGTGCATGCACACACACACACACACACACACACACAAACACACAAAGGAAGGTCATAATGATAAGCTGAGCTAGAACTGGTGGCATAATCATAGTAAACTCTCAAGCTACATCAGTTGTTGAGCTTCTTGGGCTAAGGAGTCTGGCCTATGGCAGTAAGTTCCATAGAACCTGCCCCTCCATTCCAGCACGGGGCCATAGAACCAAGGGAAGGACACTATGGATGTCCCTTTGTAGTTGGCCCATGATTGCAGACCTTCATCTGCCCCTGAGCTCTGGTGAGTTAAGCAGGTCTCTGAGCCCCTGGGATTCCTGGTTTATAGTGATAGTTACAAGCAGTAGCCAGCCTGCTTTGGATTCCTCAGCCTTCAAGTCTCTCATGAGACCAACTCAAAACCTGCCCAAGGTGTGCCTGACAAATTCACATTCTTGTGATTCCCTTGTGAGCCGGCATTAACTAGTCTACCCCTTCTGGCCCCGAACCGTGGTCTGAGACGTCGATTTAGTGCTCAGATCCACACTGCACTCATGACAGATGCCCTTCTGATGACCCGGCCGGTGACCTCCATGCCACAAAACTTGATCCTTATCTTGTACTGTATCCCGCTCTGTAGGCAAAGGCCTTCAAGGAGGCTGCTCTCAAGACTTGTAGGACACATAAACATTGGAAGGCCATCAGGAGCCCACTGGAAAGTAGTCTGCCTAGAGCCACAGCATGAGGTCAAAGCAGGCCAGGTATTGGTCATGGGGCTCTAACTCTGGGCCTGGGCACCGTCTCTCAGCTCTTCGGCTTAGCACTTCAGCCACATCACCACTTCTGGTTTTCTGGTGGATCACTGGAGATCAGAGTCTCCTGGACATTCCTGCCCAGGCTGGCTTTGAATGGCAATCCACACATCTCAGCCTCCTGAGGAGCTAGGAGGGCCAGCATAAGCCACCCATGCCTGGATGATCTGGCCTTTCACCACAGTGGACTAAGTACTCCTGAAAGCTTTTATTTGTTTTTAGGTGCCAGTACTGGGGCCTGAACTCAGGGTCTGATCTGTAGTCTCTTAACATTTTCTCTCAATGTGGACATTTTACAACTTGAGCCACAGCTCCCTTTCTGGCTTTTGTTAGTTCATGGGCAATAAAGTCTCACTAACTTTCCTCCCCTGAGATGGCTTTGACCCATGATCTCTGATCTCAGTCTCCTGAGTAGCTAGGATTTACAGGGGGTGAACCACTGGTGGGATTGAGCTAGAAGCTTTTCTTAAGCAAGAGTTCTTCCCTGCATTTGCCCTGACTCCTCCATGCAAAGAGGGCCTGAGGGTCAGGAGCTGTGAAAAATAGGCTTCCAGCCACAGAAATTGGCTGGGGTCTTTGGTGAAAAGTCAAGCTAATCTTTCCCTGGGCCTCATTCTGGGACTCCACCCTCTGCCCTACCTGTGACTCAAGTACAAAACTTGACACAGGCTTCAGTGTTCGGCCAGACTTGTCTGAAGCCACAGAACCTTCATCCTATCCACACCACCTGCTCTACACCACACCTCAGGACCTTGGTCCATGCTGTACCTTGTGCCTGAGGCTCTCTGTTCTGTTCCACAACTTAGAACTCCTGTGGAATTTTGGCACTGATTATATCACTTCCTGGAACAAGTGTTTCCTTCCCTCCTCCCTCTTTTTTTAAATACTGAGTTTCTAGAGGTGGAATTTGTGCAGGCTGACTGTCAAATTCTCTATCTTGGTATGTGTATGTGTGTGTATCTGTGTGTGTGTATGGCATGTGCGTGTGTGCGTGTGCCAGTCCTCGGGTTTGAATTCAGGGCCTGGATGCTATCCCTAATCTTTTGTGCTCAAGACTAGCACTCTACTACTTCAACCACAGCTCTACTTCTGGATTTTTGGGAGTTGAATTGGAGAAAAGAGTCTCATATAGACTTTCCTGCTTGCATTTGGGATACTCAGATCTCAGTCTCCTGAGTAGCTAAGGTTACAGGGTGAGCCAACAGCACCTGCCTTCTACCCCTCTACCTGTTACCCATAACCTCGGCCCTCTTTCTAAGTCCCAGTAGAAAATGTCTCACCATGCTCACCATTTTTTTTTGACCAGTTTTGGGGCTTAAACTCAGGGTCTGGGCATGTGCCTGAGCTTCTTTTGCTCAAGATTAGAACTTTTATTGCTTAAGCCACAGTGTCAATTTTGGCTTTTTCTGTTTCTGTGATAGGGAGGAATCAAACCAGGGCTTCATGTGTGCTAAGTAAGCACTCTACCAGTAAGCCACATTTGAAGCCCAAGGCTTACTTCTAACGGGACTTATGACGGTGGGATTTATTGGATTACTCCTTTTGGCACAGAAATATCTGGCTATTTTCTATCTTTCCCAGGATTTGGGACCAGCCTGAGACTCGGCAATGAGGAATGATGAATGAGTGATGGCCACCAGGCCCCAGAAGCCTAGGCTCACATCCTACAGAGGGATAGAAGATATGGAGCCACAACCTTTGACAACTCCTACAGCCTAAGAATTGTGGTTTCCCATGATAATTGCCAGGACATCATTCACCCGTTGTACACACCAGTTGCACACACCAGCCCAGGCAACGCCTTCCTGACTACAGTTCTTAAACTGTAGTGAAGGATTCTTGTTCAAGCTGCCTGCTCAGACTTAGTATTCTCTGAGGGCTTGTTCCAGCTTGCCCAGGTTGGGGAGCTGGGCATGGGCAACCTGCTGAAGGCCCATCATCCAGGCCCTGTCTCTGAGCCCTTTTGCTCAAGGGTAGTGCTCTGCAACTTGAGCCACGGGGCCACTCAGGTTTTTTTTTGTTATTATTTTGTTTTTATTTCCTGTGATCACTTAAGAAATATGAATATCGTGGTCTTTCCTACCCAGGCTGAATTCAAATTGGCATCTTAGCCTCCTGAGGAGCTAGGATTACAGGCAAGAGCCACTGACACCTGGCTTCCTTTTCTTCTTGTTGTTTGTATTTTTTGCGAGAATCTGAAATCTTCAAGGTGTCATTCCAATGGTTTGCATTCAAAGTAAACGTCCCAGGCCTGGAATTCGAATGCTAGGATGGCCACCCACAAATGGAGGGAGATCCTGACTAACTCATTCCTATTCATGTGAATGCTAATGGAATGTTATAAAAGTAATAATTAAATTTGCAGTTAATTCATAACTCTATTTTAGAATGCCACACAAATATTATTGCATTTACATCTTCCATTCTAGCACCATGGTTTGATTAAGGATATTGACTGATTATTTTATTAATGATTTTATAAGTATTAGAGGATGATACTTCATTAAATGTAAGCATAATTTAATAACTAATAATTTGTAAAAATATATAATTTAATAATATCCTCACATTCCCTCTGTTAGTATATATATATATGTATGTATATATATTATGTATATAAATATAAATAAATAAATGGCACTACTGTGGCTTGATCACAGGTCCTCAGAACTTCCTAGCAGCTCAATTTTCTGGAGGCTGGTTGGCTAAGACTGTGACCCCATTTATAGATTGGGCATTGTAGGCTGTGAGTTGAAATCCCAGCATGGCCAATAATGTATTCATGGAGTAAGAAGCCAATTGTGACAAATTTTTTTCCTTCACTGTTAAAGTCCTGGGTCTCAGTATATGTGATATGATGTAATAAAATCAATTTTTTATGTGTAATAATACTAAATAAATAAGGGTAATAAATGTCATATGGAATAAACCCATGTATGTGAATAGATCTCATATATGAGTATTATTTTTTCCAGAACTGGGACTTCAGTTCAGGCCCTTGGAACTTTTCTGAACTTCTTTTCTTCAAGAACGGTGATCTTCCTCTTCACCCACAGTGCCACAGAGTTACCCAGACCCTGAGTTTAAATGCCTGGCTTGCCAGTATAATGGTGCAAATTCCAAGCTAGGGCCTTATTATTATTATTGTTATCAGTATTATTATTATTTGGTTTTAGGCCAAGTACTGGGCTTGAACTCAAGTCTTGGCATCTCTACCAAAGCAGATCCTGGGATCCTAGGTCCTGAGTTAAAATCTCAGGGCTTACAAAAATAAATAAAAAGGAAAAGGATAAAACTGAGAAGTTCAATCAGGTGGATTTACTTTTTTTGTCCTTTGTATTGTACCATCCTGGGTCTAAATACAATGCCCAGACAATGCACATGACCTTACATTGCTGATGTTTGGTGGGCTATTAGGGAAGCCAAGCCGAAATCAGCAACTTAGGCCTGAAGGTTGAATCCCGGGACTCCCACTAATGAATGGCTGGCGGGAGATTCTAAGAAATGCTCTCCAGGCTGGGAACGTGGCTCAGTGGTAGAGCAATTGCCTTGCATGCTAGAGGCCCTGGGTTCGATTCCTCAGCACCACATTAGCAAAAAGAAAACAGCCAGAAGTGGCTCTGTGGTTCAAGTGGTAGAGTGCTAGCCTTGAGCTGAAGAGCTGAGAGACAGCGACGAGGCCCAGAGCTCAGGCCCCACGACCGGACCCAAAAAAAAATAATTAAAAAAAATTAAAATTAAAATTAAAAAATAAACGCTTTCTAATAGGTATCTGTCCAAATAGAATGTTGTAAATGTAACAATTACATAAGTAGTTAGTGTACGATTATATTATAAAATTATACACAACAATTATACTACATTGATTAATTCTCAATTAATACTTTATTATGTATTCAATCACGATACTTAAGAAAGGAAGGAATAATTTAATTGGCAATACTTGATAGAAATATATGTGCAATTTCATAATTTACAGACATCTCTCATTAAATATATCTACATCTATCTATCTATCTATCTATCTATCTATCTATCTATCTATCTATCTATCTATCTATCTATCTATCTGTCTGTCTGTCTGTCTATATACCAATCTACACATTTATCTGTTTATACACTTGTCACTACTGGGGCTCAGTGGTAGAGTGCTCGCCTAGTAAGTTTGAAGCCCTTTGTTCGATTCCTCACTACCATGTGCATAGAAAAATCCAGAAGTTGTTCTGTAGCTCCAACACTTGAGCACTAGCTTTGAGCATAAAGGCTTAGGGACTGTGTCTAGACCCTTACTCAAGACCCAGGACTGACACCAAAACAAAAAAAAAAAAAAAGGAAAAGATAGAATGTTCTGACTGCAACTATATAAGGATAGGGCTGCAAATACCTCATCACAGAACAAGCTGGGAGTCTAGTGCTGACATTTGCCATCTAACCTGAATTAGCCAGAGGTAAACCCTGCAACCCAGTTCCACAGATTAGATGCTGCTGGCTTGCTCACCCTGTCATCCAAGATACTCGGAGGCTGAGATCTGACACTGGTGCGTTTAAAACCCAGCCCTGGCAGGAAGTCTGCGAAACTCTGAGCTGTGGCTTAAAATGGTAGAGTTCTAGCCTGATCAAAAAACCTTAGGACAGTACCCCTAACATTTCAGTGCAATCCCCGGGGCTGACTCCCCCCCCAAAAAAAAACTCACCCCTCTAAAATCTAAATTTGGCCTGTTTGTGGCATGTTTCTGAAAGAATGGTGATACTGATGAAAGCACCCTAATTCTAATGACATTATGTGGGTTACAGCTATGTGATGAGTCTTTCATGAGTTGTGTGCTGAGTCCTTCATGGGGTGCATTTTTTTCATTTTTTTATCTGGTTCTTATAAGAGCTCCAAAAGTAAGATGATTGTGCAGATGAGAAACTTGTGGCTCAGATAGGTCCTCATGTGAGGGCCAAAATTATGTATGTACCTACCTAGTGAGTTGTCTCCTGCAGACAATTGTTTTGGTTTATGTTTCTTGATTATGAACCTTGAACTCAGGGCTTATCCACTGACACTTACCAGTGGGGATCATGGATAGCGCCCTACCATGTGGAGCCAAGGACCCCCTTGCAACAAAGTGTTACAATCTAGGCATGTAGTAGCTGAGGTCTGTCATCCTGCCTACTCAGGAAGCTGAGATAAATGATATGAGTTCAAAACTATACCAGACACAAAAGGTCCCATGAGACTATTATCTCATATTCACCACTTAGAAACTTCAAGTGGAAGCTAGTCGCTGCTGACTTGTGCCTGTCATCCTAGGTACTCAGGACGCTGAGAGCTGAGGATCACGGTCCAAAGCCAGCCTGGGCAGGAAATTCTTTGAGACGCTTCTCTCCAGTGACCCACCAAAAACCTCAAGGGGTGCTGTTGCTCAAGTGGTAGAGTGATTGGCTTTAGCTAAAGAGCTCAAGGACAGCACCAGGCCTAGACTTAAATTCCTCCAACTTCCAACAAAAGAAAGAAAGAAACCTGAAGTAGAATGCTGGGAAAGTGTCTTAGGAGTAGAGTGCTTTGCATGTATGAATCCCTGGGTTTGATTCCTTAGTACTACATCACTAGAAAAAAGCCTGATTGGATGTGTGCCTCAAGTGGTAGAGTGCTATCCTTGTACAGGAGAAACTCAGGTACAGTGTTCAGGTCCTGAGTTGAAGCTCCAGGACAAGTATATGAACACACATACATGCACACACACAGATACCAGAAGATAAGCTGTGACACCAAATGATAAAGAACTGAGCTTGTGCTCTGCGCTCATGGTCAGTACCCAGGTCCTGTGTTCAACACAGCCACCCAGGGCCCAACTCGGAGAGGTCAAAGTTTCAAAATCTGATGAGTTTCACGAGCCCTAGACGACAGGAAGCATAGTGAAATTACACATGTGCTTTGATTTAGCAAGCTTCTGGAAACCCATGGGGGCATCATTGCCAATAATGAATCATTTCATTAGGTTCAGTGCCGCGGACCGGCTCTGCCAGGACGACGGACGACACCTAGTGGAGGTAACTGGAACAGGTGGAGAAATGGCAAACAGACAACTCACACACAAGAGGAGTGAAAGCTAGTTGCGATTTATTGCAGAGGATAACAAATTTTTATAGAAAAAGGTCTCCATGAGAAAGGGCAAAAGATTACACAATCTTTCTGCAAGGCTTAGTTCTTGGGTGGTCACCAGCTGGTAGCCTGATCTTGTTTTATGGATGACGAGCTATGACCATAGGCAATTGTTCCGGGCTTTGCCTCTATTTTTAAGAAATACAATTGGTTTCTAGATGTTTATCACCTATTAAACATTAACCAGAGCATATGGGCAAGGTGGTGGACAGAAAGGCATGAACGCTAGTACTTTATTGTTACTTTTGTTTAGTTTTGTACTTTATGGGTTTCAAATCTTTTCTAAGCAATTGTGTTTCTTTGCCATTCTTTAGAGGGTCCCCAATTTGTGGCCAAAAATCATGATATTCAGTATACTTAGTTAAATCTGGCCATATATCAAATTTAGGCTCATAGTGTCTTCTCTGTAAGCCTTTCACATAATCATTTACTCTTCTTCATAGAGGCCTTAACTGTCTCATAAGATCTTTCTTGCTCCTTCTTTGATAGTAAGCACCATGGAGGCCTAGATCTAGCAAGTCTCTCAGTAAATGGAAGAGAGTAATAGGAAGTTCTTTCTCCTAAGTAGTTTTCCCAATGGTTGCCATCCTTATCATACACACCTGTAAAAGGCTATAGATCTGGGGGAAGTCTTGGGGGTCCTCTAGATAATGGAGGGTCCCACCATTTTCCTCTGATAAGCCATTGCCACCTTCCATCTACCAACCTTTTAGGAATCTTATTTAGCTTTTGGTCTAAATATCCCTCTACATCTTTCTTATCTACAGGATATCTATATGGGTCTATTGTATATGCTTCACGATTAAAAGGAAGTCTCCAATAGCCATACACTCTTTCTGTTCTACCCGTGCCTACAGCTTCTTGTAAATGTCTTACAAACAATTCCTTCTGCTGAAGTGATGTCATGAAACCCCAATACTTTTATATTTACTTATGACTTGTCTACTAGCCTTTCAGGGTAGCACTTAACTCTGGTGAGTTAGTCATATTCTCAAGACACTTATCAGATGTTGGAGTGTTCAACACTTCCAAGAAATAGCCCTGAATAAGGGAACTTTGAGCATGAGTAAGTAGAACAAGCAGCAGGAGCAATAAAAGATTAATGGGTACTCCTATACAGCGAAGAAAAGAAAAACATGAACAGGAACACATCTTTCCCAGGGGCTTGCCAGCCTTTCCAGGAGGTAGGCCTTTTTGAAGCCCCATTCTCTGAGGTAGACTTCTGTGAAATCCCATTCTCAGATCTGATAGCAGATGTTCCATGCTAAGCAGACTCCACTGGAGTAGATGTGGAAGTTCAGCTCCTTAGTTGTCTGCCAGAAGTACCCTTGAATTAATTGTAGCAGGTTATTTCAGCACTGGAACATAGTCTAACAAAGACAGGCTAAGTGCAGGGAACTTGGCCACGGGAGGTGCACAAATGAAGTCTTCCTGTCACAACAGAGCTCTCAGCAGAGAGATAGCTTGAGGTACATAGAGGCCTATTTCTCCTGACCTTCAGAGCCCACCCACACTCCTCACTAATTGTTCTAGAAGGAGTTTTTTTATCACTCAGCTGTACAGGAGTGAGGCCTGTACCAAAAATGAAGAAGACCTCTTCCAGCAGTCCCCGATGTGGAGAAAACCTCAGGCTACAATTTGAACAGTGAGAGGAGCCCTGGAAGATGCACTGTCTTGAAAACTCTTTCTGTTCTATGAAATCATTCTATGCAAAGCAAATTTCCTAACTGGATACCTTTCATCATAGGAACTCTAGACCTTCACCAATAGAAAAACATGCATATGTACATGGGGAGACATGTTGTTACTGGCTTTTTTTTTTTTTTGGCAGGTCCGTGGGTTTTACTATGTCCCTAGGCAATGTTCCTGAGCTCTTTTTGCTCAAGGGTAGCGCTCTTCCCTTGAGTCATAGCCCCATTCATGGGAATTTTTTATTCCTGTATTCCCTCAGAAATAAAAGTGTGGTGGAATTTCCTGTCCTGGCTGAATTCAAACTGGCATTCTCTACCTCTCAGACTCCTGAAGAGCTAGGATTACAGGTAGGATCCACTGACACTTGGCTTTCGTTTCTTCTCATTCTTTTCTTTCATCCTGACAATCTGAAATCTTCACAGTGTCATTCCAATGGTTTGCATTTGAAGTAAAATACCCAGGCCTGGAGTTGAAGTGCCTGGATTGCCACCTATAAATGGAGGGAGATCTTGAGAAAATCCTTCCTATCCATGGGAATGCCTAATGGAATGTTATAAAAGTAACAATTAAATTTGCAGTTAGTTCATGATTCTCTTATAGAATGCCACACAAAAAATATTGGATAATGTCTTACATTCTATCACCATGGTATGATTCTCCCAATTAAGGAATACTGACTACTTTTACATTAACGCTTTAATAAGTATTCAACCATGATACTTCATTTCATTGAAAGGAGGCATAATTTAATAACTAATAATTCATAATGTACATAAATTTAAATTCTCTCATATACATAGCAACCTACACATCTATCTATCTATCTATCTGTCATCTATCTATCTATCTATCTATCTATCTATCTATCTATCTATCTATCTATCTATCTATCTATCTATCTATCTATCTATCTATCTATCTATCTATCTATCTATCTGTCTCTCTACCTCTCTATCTATCTATCTATCTATCTATCTATCTATCTATCTATCTATCTATCTATCTATCTATCTATCTATCTATCCGTCACTGGATTGCTTGATCACAGGTCCTCAGAATTGGCTGGCAGTTCGTTTGCCAAAGGCTTTTGTTTTACAACTGACCCATTCAAGATTTATGCATTGTGGGCTGTGACTTCAAATCCCAGCATGGCCAAAAGTTTATATGTGGAGGCAGAAGACATTTTTGACCCATTTTTTACCTTCTCTGTGAAAGTCCTGGGTCTCTGTATGATGTATAATCTATATGCAAATAAATCCATGTCATAAGATGTATTAAATGAAATAAATGTTATATATGTAATAATACTAAATAAAGTAAATAAAAAATAATTAAGGGTAATAAATGTCATATGGAGTAAACACATGTATGTAAATAGATCTCATGTATGAATATTATTTTTTTCACGGTGGGGCTTGAATTCAGGCCCTGAAAACTGGTCTGAAATTCTTATCTTCAACGATGGTGGGTTTCCCTTCCCCCACAGTGCCAGAGTTAATCAGACCCTAAGTTGAAATCCCAGGCCTGTCAGAAAAATGGTGCAAATTCCAAGCCAGGGTCTTAAATTTTTTTTGACCAGGAACATGCACTGTCTGGAAAGCACTATCTGTGCTATGACATCATTCTATTCAAAGCAAATTTGTTAGCTGGGTGCTATTCTTCATAATGACTATGGATGTTCACTGATAGAAATACATGCATATATACACAGACACAGTTACTGGCTCTTTTTTTTTAGTGCAGATCCTGAGGCTTGTACTATGAGCCTAGAAATTGTCCCTGAGCTCCATTTACACAAGGAAGCACTTTATTGTGCCTTAATCCATGATACTTCATTAAATGGAGTTATAATTTAATACCTAATGATTATTAGTAATATATTACATGTAATTTAATAATATATAGACATCTCACAATCTATAAATATATTTATATTTAAATGTACAGTGGAATATACATATACATCTCTCTCTTTCTCTCTCTCTCTGAATTTATATACACGTATTTGCAGCAATTTACACATATCTATCTATTTATATATTGGCCACTCCTGTGGCAAGAACTCAGGTCCTTGGAACCTGAATTTGTTTGAGGCTGCTGTGCTTAAACTGACCCCTTGATGAAATAGACATTCCAGGCCCTGAGTTCAAATCCCAGGAGTGCCGAAGTCAATAGGTGGAATAAGAAGCCAACGTTGACCAGATTTCCTTTCTGTTGAAATATGGTACCCTAGGTACAATAAGTAATATCTATGCAAATACATATATATGATATATATTATACATGTATATAAATATTATTTTTGCCAGTTGTAGGGCTGGAATTCACACACTGGTAAATGTTCTGGAATTTTTTTCTTCTAGGTTAACTTTCACTTCACCCAGAGCACAATAGTGTTACCCAGTCCCTGAGTTAAAATTCCAGGTATGGCAGAAAAAATAGCCCAAACTCCTAGCCAGGACCTTAACTTTTTGGGGGGGGCAGGCACGGGGCTTGAATTCAGGTTGCCACAACTCTGCCTCAGCCTTGATTACCCTAGGCTGGGGTGCAGCTTTTTCACCCACAGATGATCCAGGGATCCTACGACCCGAGTTCAACTCCCAGCTCTGGAAAAAAAATAAACCAACCAAGATGGAAGATGAAAAACCAGGGAGTTTTAGACACAGTTTTACCTTTGTTTCCTTTGCACTGTGACCATCCTGGCTCTCAATGACTCAGCTTGAAAATTGTACATGACCTTGCATGGCTGAAGGCTGGGGGGCTGTCAGTGAAGCCTGAGCCCAACCAAGACAATTAGGCCTTGTGTTTGATCCTGGGACTTCCACCTACTCATTCCTATCTATAGGAACAATAATAGAATCTTTGTAATGTACCAAATGAACTACTAATTAGCTAGTCATTGTAGTAAAAGTTTGTACGCAATAAATACAGGTCATTGATTAATTTAATTAATACTTTATTAAGTCTCCTACCGTGATTAACTAATGGAGGCATAATTTTAGACGAAATAATTCATAGTAATAGAATATATAAACATAAGATATATGTCATCTTCTTTATATAGGGTTATACACTAAAATGTACATAAATGTCTATCTGTCTCTTTTTATAACTTTATTTATAGATTTATGTGCATATGAATCTACACATCCTTCTGTTTATATATTGGCCACTCCTAGGGCTTCATCTCAGGTCCTCAAATTTGCCCGAAAACTTCACCTGTGTCAGACTGGTGAGCTAAAATTGACCCATTCAAAAACTTGATCCTGGTGGAAGAAGGCAATTGTCCCACTTGTTTTCCTTATCAGTGAAAGTCCTGGGTCTCAGGAATGATGTATAATACATAGGCAAATCTAATATATAATAAATAAATAAATAACAAAATAAAATGAATAACTACACTAACTGCAATATGCAGTAAACATGTGTATGTAAGTATAAATCATGTATTAAAAATGTATACGAATATTATTTTTGCGAGTGCTAGGAACAGGCCTGTCTTTCTTGCCTTCCATCACTGTGAGCTTTCCCTTTCCCAACAGTACTGCAGATTTACCCAGACCCTGAGTTCAAATCCCAGGCCCGGCAGAAAAAAATGGCGTGAATACAACACCAAGTAGCCTAATAATTGTTTAAATATTTTTAATGTATATATGTACGTATGCATGTATATGCATGTACATATTTTTATTTTGTCAACCACAGGGCTTGAACTCAGGGCATGGCAACTCTGCTTCAGCTTTGATCACTCTAGGCTTGTTGCAGCCACTGGGCCCACAGCTGAACCTAGGTTCCTGGGCCTCAAAGGCTGACAGGAAAAATAAATAAATAAAACGACACAGAAAAAGACCCAGTAACTTGCAGATGGCTGCCAGTTTTACATTTGTTTTCTTTTCAAGGTGACCATCCTGGGTCTAAATGACAGAGCTGAAAAGTGTTGGTAACTTGGCATTGCTGAAGGCTATAGGGCTTCCAGAGAAGCCATGAGCCAACACGAAAACATAGGCCCAGTGTTCAAGCCGGGTTCTGACCCCTACCAATGGGGGGAGATCCTAAGTGTCTCATTCCTATTCATAGGAATACCGATGGAAAGTTATGAATGTCAAGGTTGAATTACTTGTTCCTGAATGATAATAGCATAAAATTAGAGAGTGATTTTAGGAGGCCGGTGGATTTTAATGAATATTTTTTGACACATTAAAAGAATACTATTAATTACATGGACAAAATAGTTTCAGGACAGTGGTCGATATAATTAATAATTCATTAAAGATGAAAACAGTAATATTAATTACATGGAGGCATAATAAATACCCAAGAATTGGTAGGAATGTAGCCTGTATAACTAAATAATGTATAGACGTCTCTGGCACTCTATAAAGATCTATATTTATTTGTGTACTACCATATGCATGTACATCTGTTCTTGTTTTGTCAACCCCTGGGGCTCAATCTCAGGTGCTGGGAACTGCTTGTCGGCTCAATATGCCTCAGGCTGGCGTGCTGACACTTACCCATTCATGAATTGGGCCTTGTAGGCTGTGAGTTCAGATGCCAGCACTCACAAAAATTGAATCATGCAGTAAGACACAGGGTGACACAGGTTTTCTTTTTCTGTGAAAGTCCTGGGTGTCAGGTGTGAAGTTTCATACATAGACAATTCTATATCCTATGTAATAAATGTAGTAAATATTCCATGTGTTATATCATTCAATAAAATAAATGGTAAATAAATAAAAAAATAAAGTGAATAACTACACTAAGCACAATTTGGAGTCAATATACGGGGCTCAATCTCAGGGCCTGGGCACTGTCTGGCAGCTGAATTGGCTAGTGGTAGCTGTGCTGGCAGTCACCCATTCATGAACTGAGCCTTCATTGCCCTGAGTTTAGATCCCAGCACTCCCAAAAATGTAATCTTGGAATGAGAAGCTGAGCATGACACACTTTCCTTTTCTGTGAAAGTGCTCGGTGTTAGGTAGGATGTATAATTTGGATGCAAATCTATAAGCTATTTAATAGGATGTAATAAAGGTAAAAAAACATCATAGGACGAAGAATTGCCACTACAGTACATGATAAACAGATTGAATTAGTAGTGAATTATTCTAGGATAAAATTAGATGCAATAAGTGTAGGATGTGCACTAAGTTTAATTAATATTTTATTAAGCATTAACAGAATAAAAATTACATGCAGTCCTAATTAAATAACTAATAATTAGGAGTAACACATGATGCATAATTTAATAATATATAGACATGTGTCTCATTCTATGAAATATCTAATTATATGTATAGATATATGTACATATATGATAAACAATTATAGGATATTGAGTAATTATTAATTAATGGTTTATTAATTGTTAACTGGGATACATCATTAAATGGAGACATAATTTAATATCTAAAAATTGGTAGCAATATTATGTATAATTTAATAATATGCAGAAATCTCTTTTTGTATATATAATATTTATATACAGCAATCTCTATCTATTTATACCTCGATCATTCCTGAGGCTAGGTGATTGAGTGCTCTCATAGTAAGCATGGAGCCCTGGGTTTGATTCCTCAGTGCCACAAAACAGAAAACTCAGAAGTTCTGCTGTCTTTCAATCAAATAATTGCTAGCCTTGAGCACAAACATTTAGGGACAGTGTCTAAACTCTTTCTCAAGCCCCAAGTCTGATGCCAAAAAAGGTAGGATATTCTAACTGTAATTATAGGACAGAACTTCAAATACCTCATTACAGAGCAAGCTAGGAGTCTGGTGCTGACAGCTGCCACCTAACCTGACTTAGCCACATGTAAACCGCTGCAACCCAGTTCCACATGTTACCCATGTCATCCTGGCTTATGCTTGTCATCCTAGCTGCTCGGGGGTTTAAAACCCTGTCCTGGCAGGAAGTATTAGAAACACCTTAAAATGTGGCTCCAAGTGGTATAGCGTTGAGTTCAAGACCCATGGCTAACACCCTCCCCAGAAAAACACCCCATTAAACCATTAGATATGAACTTGTTTGGTTTGCAAATTTTTCCTCAAAGAATGGTGATACTGATGAAAGCACCCTAATTCTAATGACAGCTTGTGGAATGGAGCTATGTGCTGAGACCTCTATAGGGTGCTACGTTCTGAGTCCTGCACAAGGTGCTATGTGCTGAGTCTTTCACAGGATGCAGTGTTCTGAGTCCTGCATTGGGTACTGGGTGCTGAGTCTTTCACAGGATGTTGTGTGCTGAGTGGGGCAAAGATTGCCATGTGCTATATCCTTAACTGGGTTCATTCTTACATCTTGTCTATGTAAGAGCTCCACAACTTAGATGATTATACAGACAAGAATATTGAGGTTCAGATAGGTCCCCATATCAGGGACAAAATTATGTATTACTGAAGACTCGTGAGTTGTCTACAGCAGACAATGGTTTGTTTTGTTTTTTTCTTGGTCATGAACCTTGAACTCGGGGATGAGGCACTGACCCTTTCCTCTTGGGCTCATGGCTAGCACTGCACCACGTGGAACCATGACCCTCTTGCAGCAGAGGCCATGGCCAAGGGGTCAGTACCTGAAGTCTGTCATCCTGCCTTCTCGGGAAGCTGAATTCTAAAGATCTGGGTTCCAAACTATCCCAGACACAAAAGGTACCATGAGACTATTATTTCCAATTCACTACTAAGAACCTGAAGGGGAAGCTAGGTGCTTGAGCTCATGTTGGTTATCCTACCTACTCAGGAGGATGAGATGTGAGGATCATAGTTCAAAGCTAGCCTAGGCAGGAAATTCCTTGAGAAACTTAGCTCCAATGAACCACCAGAAAACCGGAAGTAGCTCTGTGGCTCAAGTGGTAGAGCACAAGACTTGAGCTGAAGAGGTCAGTGACAGCACACATACCAAGACTTCAACTCCTTCAATCGACAACAACCACAATAAAAAAAAGACATAAATAAACTAACAACGCTGAAGTAGAGGGCTGGGAATGTGCATTAGTGGTAGAATGCTTTGCATATATGAAATCGTGGGCTTCATTTCTTAGGACCGCGTCACTAGGGCAAAGCCTGTAGTGGCTCTGTGGCTCAAGTGGGAGAGGGATATCATTCTACAAGAGAAAATAGGTACAGTGCTCAGGTCCTGAGTTCAAGCTTCAAGACTCATGTATATGTGTGCATGCACACACACACGCGCGTGCACACACACCATGGTGCACGCACACACACACACACACACATATACACTCACAGACCAGAAGTGATGTTGTTACACAAAATGGTAAAGCACTGTGCTTCTGCACTGAGCTCATGGTCAGCACCCAGGCCCTGTGTTTAAACCCAAAACCTAGGCACCCAGGGCCCAACTAGGAGAAGTCAAATGTTTCAGGACCTGATGAGCTTCACCAGTCCTAGATGACAAGAAGATTTGTGATATCCAACATGTGCTTGGATTTCCCAAGCTTCCGGAAACATAGGAGAGGCATCATAGGCCCAACATTGCCTGCAATGTATCGTTTAATTATGTGCCCTAGTTGTCTGCCTGAAGGACTCCTGAATTATATTGAGCACTGTAACTGAACACCGGAATATAGTCTCACAAAGGCAGGATAAGTGCACAGAACTTTGCCTGCCATGGGAGGTGTCACAAATGAAGGTCTCCTGTTAAAACAGAGCACTGTGGTGAGAGATATCTAAGGGTACAAAAAGGCCGTTTTCTCCTGACTTTCAGAGCCCGCCCATACTCATCCTCACTAACTGGACCACATGGAGTTGTTTGTTACCCAGCTGTACAGGAGTGAAGGCTTTTGTGTGCCTATCCAGACAATGAGAAAGACTTCTTCCAGCAGGCCTGTGATGCAGAGAAACCCTCAGTTTACACTGTGAACAGTGAGGGGAGTCCCGGAACATGCACTATCTTGAAAGATGTCTCTCTGTTATGAACTCATTGTACTGGATACAAATTTCCTAGGTTGGTGCCATTCATCATAGCTACTCCAGAATTTCACCTATAAGAGTACAGGCTCTTTTTGAGGGGGAAGGTCCTGGGGTGGATATATGAGCTTATGCACGGTCCCTGAGCTCCTTTTGCTCCAGGATACTGCATTAAGCTTGAGTCACAGCCCCACTTTCTGTGATCTCTTAGAAATCACTGTGTCATGGACTTTCCTACACAGGCTGGATTCAAACTAAGTTTCTCTACATCTCAGTCTCCTGAGGATCTGGGATTACAGACAGCAGCCACTGGCACCTTATTTCTTCTCTTCTTCATTTTTTAATCTGGAAAGTCTGACTTCTTAACCGGATCATTCCCAAGGTTTAAATTTATAAGTAAACTACCCAATGTTCTTTATAGCTGCTTTCCCTGAGAAGGATTTTCTCTCCTCACCTTCCCCTCTGGTCACAGGCTTGAGGCCAAAAGTGAGAAATGAGTGTCACAGGATTTGGGAGCAAATATCCACAGTACATGCCAGTTCTGTCACTTAGCCTTGAGCTGTGCATTTACTGTCTCAGGATATGAGGACCGAAAGCTGGAACGATCCTCACACAGTCTGCATTGATCCTTTTGCCTATAAAATGATCTAATAATTATGAGTGTTTTGTGTTCTCCAATGTTAAGTGTCTAGAACACACTAGTAGCATCTTCATGTGAAGAGTTAAAGTTTTGAGGCAGTGACCGCTTGTTGCTTGTTTCTAGCAGAGCAACACGTTGTGGTAATCTGAACACCTGGTTGGTTTTGTGCCTTTATAAACCCTGCAAATCTTTAGCTCGGGGTTCTCCTCCTAGGCTCTGCTGTGTTGGAGTGTAGGATGATACCCGAGCTGCAGCCCATTTAAATAAAACCTTAAAACAGCTGTAAAGTCTGACTCTAGATGGTCTTCTTGGTGGGGATCCTGCGACCTGGGTATAACATATTAGTGGGGGCTCATCCGGGATCCCTCCAAAGACCCCCAAGATCTCAGACTCCAAAAGTAAAACAGAGCTGTCTTTGTTAATTTGTCTTGTCCTGTCATTTGTCTGTTTTACTTTCATTTTCCTTTGTGAGGATGGCCACTCCGATTTGTAAAGGCTTGTTGAAGCAAACGCGCTTGCACCACAACCATGGAGGAACTGGGAGATGTCCAAGATCCTCTTGTGGGGCAGGGGTACTTGGAACCCCGCTGTGTGGGGCGGGGGGGGGGTGGCGGTCCTGAGAACACTGCCATGAGAATTGCGGGGCGGGGGGTCGGTTCAGTGTTGGGGCAGAACTGACCAAGAGGGCCTCCTAACAGAGGCCCAAGTCCCCCACTGTGGCTCTGCTCATTCTGCTGTGGGGTGTGTTTGTGGAACCCCACCGTGACTGTAGTCATTAGACCAATTTCGGAGATCTCCACTTTGTAAGCTTTTTTTTTTAACTGTCAGTCCTGGGTGTGTTTTGTTTGTACTGTTTATTGTTTTTTGGACTGTACGTCTGATCGGACTGGAAACCATAGGCACCACTCCATCTAGCCCCCTAGACTTACAAAAAGAAACTGAGACAGAGGGAAAGAAAAAGTACCCCCCGATTTTTCAGGGAGTTAAGTTGGAAGAAGAAATGTTTCCTCCCCCATACTCTCTTTCCAGGTTCCTTTTGCAGAACCTGAGAATGATCAAGAGGAGGAGGGAGCTATAGAACACTTGGCACCAGCCCTTAAATTTTCTGAGGGGCCAGTCACTCGACGATGCCATGGGATCAACCCCCTTTCTAATGCAGCTGTTTTTCCCTTACGCACCATAGTTCCTGTGGATGCAGATGGTCAACAGCAATTCCAATATTGGCTATTTTCTACCAGTGATCTATACAATTGGCACACCCAAAATGCCCCCTTTTCTGAGAAACCCCAGGATTTATTTCGTTTGCTTGAAATTATTCTCTTTACCCATCAGCACACTTGGGATGGTTTTAGTCAGCTTTTACAGGTGCTTTTTACCACCGAAGAGAGAGACTGTAACCAAGAGGCAGCCCAGAAACATATCCCTGTCCCCACAGGAGCACCTATCATGGATCCTGCCCTGATCACTGCCTATTTTCCTGAGATCTGACCAACATGGAACTGCAATACAGTTGAAAATAGGAAGCAACTCCTCGTCTATCACCAGGCTCTGTTGACAGGTCTCAAGGCGGCAGAATACCAACCTTCTAATATGGCCAAAGTTTATGATGTTAGACAGGGAGGAAGTGAAAATCCGGCAGCATATCTTGAGCAGCTCATGGAAGCTTCTAGTCAATATAGCCAAATGATCTTGAGACCCAAGAGTTGGCTCAGATGATTTTGTTTGCCTATATAAATCAAGCTGCTCAGACATAAAGCAAAAGTTGCAGGCTCTAGACAGACTTGTTGAAAGGTCTATTAGGGATCTAGTAGCTGTGGCAGAAAAGGTTTACAATAAGAGAGAGACAGAGTAGCAAAGACCGGAAAGGAAGGACAGAGAACGTGAAATTGAGTGTGAAAAGATTGACCTGGCCAAAGAAAAGAGGCCAGACTTGTTGGACTTGCCACTATGGCATGCCGAGAATATCTGGTTCACAGATGGCAGCAGTTTCATTTGAGATGGAAAAAGGTACGCTGGTGCAGCAGTCACCACAGACACTGAGATAGTGTGGGCAATAGCACTCCCCCATGGGACGTCTGCACAAAGAGTAGAACTAGTGGCACTAACAAAAGCCCTACAGAAGGGAAAAGGGAAGCCACTAAACATTTACACTGACCCTCAGTATGCTTTTGCCACTGTGCATTTCCATGGAGCCATTTACCAAGACATGGTTTTGTTGACAGCTGAGGAAAGGCTATTAAAAACGAACAAGAAATTTTAAGCCTTATTCGGGCCTCATGGGAACCAGCAAATATTGCCATTATGCACTGTCCTGGTCATCAAATGGTAACTGTTTCAAAGGAAATAACTTGGCTGTTCAGGCAGCTAAGGAGGTGGACCTCCAGCCCAGAGCGGAAGTAGACCCAGGGCCACAAGCTTTGCCTCCTGAGCCTCAGAACTCCTAAGAAGACTTGGAGTGGATAAAGAAAATTTCCATGTCCTATAAACCCCCAAACAGAGAAAGAAATAAAGACTGGTGGAAAACTGGTGAGGGGAAACTTACCTTGCCACAAAGATTGGGCAAGAGGATTCTTATGAGAATCCATCGGGTCTCTCACATGGGAATCCAAAGAATGCAGGACTTGCTCCTACACTCAGAAGTAAAAATTAGGCAAAGAAATCAACTCATTGAGGACATTATTAAAAAATTTAAAGCCTGTCAGCTCACCAATGCCCCTAATCAACTGGTTACCAAAGGAGCTCCCTCCATGGAGATAGGCCAGGTGTGTATTGGGAAGTAGACTTCACAGAAATTAAAACTGGAAAATTTGGATATAAATATTTGCTAGTTTTTGTAGACACCTTTTCAGGAGAGGTTAAAGCCTACCCAACAAAGCATGAGACTGGGAACATCATATGTAAGAACATCCTGGAAGAAATCCTACCCAGGTATGGCTTCCCATCCACCATTGGGTATGACAATGGACCGGCCTTTGTCTCAAAAGTAAGTCAGGGAATAGCCACGGCACTGGGGACGGATTGGAAATTGCACTGTGCTTATAGACCCCAGAGTTCAGGGCAGTTAGAAAGAATGAATTAAAATCTAAAAGAGACCTTAACTAAATTGGCCTTGGAGACTGCCCCAGACTGGGTATCGCTGCTTCCTTTTGCCCTATTTAGAATAAGAAATTCACCCTATCAGCTTGGCTTTACTCCTTTTGAAATAATGTATGGACACCTTCCACCCATTATCCCCAACCTTCAGACTGAATTGCTTGCTGATTTGTATGATATTGAATTTCTGTGTAAGCTTGACTATTTACAGCTGGTGCATAAGACGATGTGGCCCCAGCTTAGAGCATTATATGATTCTGCTTCTATTACTACCCCCCATTTGTTTAAACCAGAAGACTGGGTGTTTGTTCGAGGGCACAACCTGAGATCTCTGCAACCACTGTGGAAGGGACCTTACATGGTGCTACTGGCTACACCTACTGCCCTTAAGGTGGATGGTATTTCTGCTTGGATCCACAGCTCCCACGCCAGAATGGCTGACCCCTTTGCCCTGGACAACCACAGAGAACATGGCAAGTCTCCAAGCATCCTACCCAACCACTCTGCATACACCTCAAAAAATAAAAATGAACTGATTGTTATTGGTATTGTTGTTTAATAGCATAGCTAAGGTCAGTTAGGGACCATACCCGTTCATGATCAAGAGCTGTTGGAGTTTAGTTTGAGACTGGAGCCACAAGATTGTGTCTCAGGACCATAAGTCAAGGAGGAGGGGGAATGAAGGGTTAAAGTTTTGCGGCACTGAACACTTGTTGCTTATTTCTAGCAGAGCAACACATGGTGGCAATCCAAACACCTGGTTGGTTGTGTGCCTTTATAAACCCTGCAAATCTTTCCCTTGGTGCTCTCCTCCTAGGTGCTGCTGTGTCAGAGTGTAGGACAAGGCCCCAGCTGCAGCCCGTTTAAATAAAACCATAAAACAGCTGTAAAGTCTGACTCTCGGTGGTCTTTTTGGTGGGGGTCCTGCGACTGGGGTATAACAATGTTTCCATTTTTCTCTAGTACTCCTCGAGATTTAGACTACGGGTTTGTGTGGAGGGGCTCCTCTGTGAATCCCTGAGGAAACAATTTGAAGCCTCCTCAGGAGAACGCCATTCAAGCAAGCCGAGCAGGAGAGGCTCTGAGACTATTTCCTCCAATAAACCACCAGAGACCCAGAAGTGGAGCATTGGCCCACAGTGTAGAGCTCCAGCTTTGAGAGCGAAAACTGAGCAGGAGATACAATCCAGACCAGGCAGGAAAGCCTGGGAATTGCTTAGGTCCAAGTAACTACCAGCTGGCGGGAAGTGGAGCTGTGGTGGTGGTAGAGCCTCAGCCTTGAGCAAAGCAACTTAGGAACACATTGGGCCCTGGGTTTAAGCCTTGGCATGGCCACAAAAAAAGTTCAAAAAGAGAAGGCCAAGTTTATGTATCAGTGCCCTACCTACTTATGTGTGTATGTGTATTAACTCTCATAGTGCAAACTCTGCTTTTATTTACTGGTGTATTTTTCAGATATGCTAGTTGTGCACACTGCATCATTCTCTTCATTTCAGGCCCATTGCTTTTCTCTTCCAGGGTTCTAGGCCTGTGTCTTTATATGATGCACACTGAAGCTCTCATCAGCCTTTATTTACATTTTATTATGAGGGCAATGCAGGAACAATCACAAATCAGGCAGGGGAAGAGAAGATCAGGTTTCTTAGATGTAACTGGTATTCAGAAAATTAAATTTGAATGCATAAAATGGTAGCATACTTATGTAAAAACTACCAATAAGAAAAAAATGAAGGGGCTAAGAGTATGGATTAATGAGAGAGTGCTTGCCTATCATGCAAGAAGTCCTGAGTTCGGTTCCTCAGGCACCCGTACACAGACAAAGCCAGAATATGTTCTGTGGCTCACGTAGCAGAATGCTAGAGACAGTGCCCAGGCCTTGAGTTCAACCCAACAACTGACAGAGAGATAGCTACCTGGGTAGGAAGGTAGGTAGAGAGAGAGAGAAAGAGAGAGAGGGAGAGAGAGAGAGAGAGAGAGAGAGAGAGAGAGAGAGAGAGAGAGAGAGAGAGAAAAGAAAGAAAGAAAGAAAGAAAGAAAGAAAGAAAGAAAGGAAGGAAGGAAGGAAGGAAGGAAGGAAGGAAGGAAGGAAGGAAGGAAGGAAGGAAGGAAGGATGGAAGGATGGAAGGAAGGAAGGAAGGAAGGAGGAAGGAAGGAAGGAAGGAAGGAAGGAAGGAAGGAAGGAAGGAAGAAAGAAAGAGATAAAGAAAGAAAGAAAGAAAGAAAGAAAGAAAGAGAAAAGAAAGAAAGAAAGAAAGAAAGAAAGAAAGAAAGAAAGAAAGAAAGAAAGAAAGAAAGAAAGAAAGAAAGAAAGGAAGGAAGGAAGGAAGGAAGGAAGGAAGGAAGGAAGAAAGAGAAGAAAGAAAGGAAGGAAGGAAGAAAGAAAGAAAGGAAGGACGGAAGGAAGGAAGGAAGGAAGAAAGTTGATAGATGAATCTGTTTTTGACGTCAGAAGGGAAGAAGGGAACACTTCCCAGTCATGAGGCTTTCGGCAGTGTGCCAGCACACCAGCATCGCCTTCACACAAATGCAGAGCAGGATGACTGTCTCTGTCCCACTTCTCAGGCATCCAAGAGCCCCAGAGTCAAGAGAGCACAGCCAGGTTCTAACTCAGATGCTTGGAGACAGAAGAAGAATGGCCATGCCCCTCCTTGGACTGGGGATTTGCATTAATAATGTGGAGAATGAAGTAAGGAGAATGGACTGGCAGAGATAGAAGGGCCTTCAAACCTGACAAATGGAGAGTCAAAAACCCACTCCCTAAGACCAGATAGCAGGGTTTTGCTACTCTGTTCTTACACACTCCCCCACTAAACTGGCTCTCTATTGGTAACCTAAAGATAGCCTGAGGCTCCCTTCACCTGAGGGAGGAAGGTTAGTCATCATTTGAAAAAACTGAGAAAAGCCTGACCCTGGTGTAACTAACAAATGTTTCAGGTTTCCCCCATTGCTGGCTGTGCCTGGAATAAATGAAGTGATTTTGCAGCTCACTTCCCTGTTGAGTGTGTACATTCTGCCTCCTAATCCTGCAGGCCTAGTTCTCAGCACCTAGCCTGGCTTTTGAAACTGTTTTCTGTCCTTCAAAAGCAGTGTTACACTGGAGTTCTTCCTGCTAACAGAGCTAGGGCTTGGATCCTGAGAACTTCATTTGAACCCAGGATGGGTCTATAATATTTCTTTCCTTCTTCTGTAGCTCAAGAACACCAAGAACACTTAGAGTGCAAGTGACTTCTAATCACTAAGGGAAACACAGGAATTTCTTGAGCATCTGACGTTTCAGAACAGGAAGTCAGAATGTCCTAGACTTCCCTGCCTTGGCTGGTTTCACCCTGTGATAGAGACCTCAGCCTCCTGAGTTAGGGTGATGAGCTATTGGTTCATTGCTAGGGTCTGAACTGTAATGACATTGACAATAAAATTCAACTGCTTATCACAAAGGGCAAAAGGTGGCAAGTTCCTCAAGAACCAGAAATTCACCTTTCACCTCATCCAAGGGACTGGAAGCTCCAAGAGGATCTTTGCACTCACTCCCCAAGGAATTCACAGGACCTGAGACAAAAATAGGACAGCGAAAGAAAAGGGAAAAGGGGCAGGGAGTTCCAGAGGTCCCTGTGAAAATGGCAAAACGTGAAAGAGACTGACCTGAGTAAATACAGCAGGATCAGCAGGGGAGGTGAGGGAGGGGAGCAGAAGTGATAGGTGAACCGGTCCTATAGAAAGCCTCACACTCTGGGGATACCGGTATTTGCAAAGAGGGTACTACCCAGAAAAATAACTCTGGACCAGGTGAGACAACAGGAGAGGGCATCGGAAAGGCGGACAAAATGTAAAGTATGGAAAACAGAAATAAGAGTCCCATAATGGGCACTAAGGGCCCTGGGTTCTAATTCTGACTCTGCCGAGTGGGCAAATCCCTGTCCTCGGAGCCTCAATTTACCCCATCTGGGGGAGGGGATGGAATATAGAGGTGTACAGGTGGAGGGATCCCCCAAAGTGTCCCAGAGCTCTGTCCCCTGAGGGCAGAATGCCACATACCTTCCTTCTCTACTTCTTTCTGATAGGATGTGGTATTTCTTGCAGCCCAAACTGTGATAATAATTGTTTTGCCTCTTTGAAACTCACTCATGTCTCACGTATCTGTACATGTATATGGACTAAATTGGCATTTTTCTTCATGTGCTTGTGTGTGCATGCTCAGATCGTGGCTCTTGAACTCAGGCCTTGGGTGCTCTCCTTTAGTTGTTTTTCACTCATGGCTGTTACTCTACCACCTAATCCACAGCTCCACTTCTGGCTTTTTGGTGTAGAGATAAGAGTCTTACAGACTTTCCTGGGTGGGCTGGATTAGAACCAGGATTCTTAGATCTCAGCCTCCTGAGTAACTAGGATTACAGGTGTGAGTTTCCAGCTCCTGGCTTGGATTAACATTTTCCTGCTCAATCACATCACTCTACCTCTCTCATCTCCTGGCAAATCTATGCATGCTTGAATTG
This sequence comes from Dipodomys spectabilis, assembly GCF_019054845.1. Classification (NCBI taxonomy): domain Eukaryota; kingdom Metazoa; phylum Chordata; class Mammalia; order Rodentia; family Heteromyidae; genus Dipodomys; species Dipodomys spectabilis. Next base: position 317,158 of record NW_024871332.1, read on the forward strand.
CTTTGTATATCGGGACATTTAAGATTTGCTTAGGGGATATTTGTGGTCACATGGGAAGTGGGTAATGTTCATATCAGGGTCAGAATTGACTGTTGGCTGCCCTCACAGGAAGAGGCTGACTTTTTGAGGTTGATGGGTTTTCCTTTCTCCTCAGTGTCAGGCTGCTGCCTGGCCATTCTGGTATCTTGAGCACAGACAGTTCTTTGCCACAAGGTGGATCAATTGGAGCTCAACAATTACTCTAGTTAATTGTTGCAAACCATCCAAGAGGAGTTGGCTTGATCTTTATGGTACATCTTAACTCTTCAGAAACTGAGGAAAGTTAGCAATGGCCTTTCCTAAACCCTGAGTTCAAACCCTGATAGCCAGCCTAGCCTTTTCCCCCTTAAATTCTGTGTCTTGTATGTTTTTCTTTCTTGAAATCTCCTTCATTTCCTATCCTGTACCAGTATAAGGGTGAAGAGGCCAGGGCTGTGTTTGGCTTTGTCATTAACTTGTTGTATATGCTTATCATCCACCAACTCCATCTCTTGGTTCAGTTGCCAGCATTCTGTGATGTGATTAGTGAGTGCACATAGGGCTACTGCTTTTTCCTGGGTTTTTGTCTTTGGCAGCCTCCCTAGGTTCAGGGATTCTATATTGGTAAAGCCCCAGGCAAAGGGGGGTGTGTCCTGCCCAAGTGCATGTCTCCTATGGAATAGCTGTGACCAGGTCTAAAAGAGCTCTTGACAGTCTGCCTTTGCCTAAAGAAAGTTGTCATATTTCAGTTAAGGCAGATGCCAAAGAAGTTCTGATTTTCATTTCCTATAGACCTAGATGTGTAGAGAGAAGGTCAAGGTTTACTGCCAGTTTGGCCTGAGCTTTCAAAGAAAGTTACTCACATGTACAAGAAGGTATTGATTGAATAAAGCAGCCTTTGGGGCAGAAAGAGTGGAGAGCAACAGCTGGATGGATGTTCCTTGGAACTCTGACCTGCAGTGTGTGGATAGCTCATGGGGCAGTTTTAATTCTTGTTTAATTTCTTTTTCTTTGGAATAGCATAAAGAGGAGGAGGAGGAAGTGGTGAATGGGATTGGTGTTTCAAGTCTTGTCAACTGGCTGTTCTTCCTTTACAGGAAATTTCTCCTTCCTGGGTGCAGCAGAAGAGCTCTTTTGCAATGATAGGCTTTTCTAGGTGCTATAGGATGCAGCATTCAGCTGCTGCCTTTCAGGAAGATCCTGCCAAATTTCCACACAGCCCTTTTGTGTTCTATTCTCTTTGCAGAGTCAGAGCCCTGGGCTTGGCCTTCCCAGTTACTTCCTTGTTTGAATGGCAGCTGGCCTTGAAGGAAGAGGCTGACTTTCTTCCAGTCCTCATTCCACACTATCCCTGAGCATGCATGTAACACATCAGGCTGCTGTCTGGGAAATCTGCTATCTGGAGCACTCTGTGCTGTTATAAAGGGTTGAACAGTTGGTTCTAAGCTCAGTCTGTCACTCTGGTAATTGTTGAGAACTTTCCCACAGTACCTCCTCATTGATCTTCCTGGCAGAAGTAACCACAGAGCCTCTGGAAGGAAGTCTTGACAGGACTTTTGTCCAAAAGAAAATTAGGTTCCTTGTGGATTTGAGAGAAGTTTATCTGAGGGCAACATACCCACTATTTGAACAGTCCTCTTAAATCTTTGATTCCTCCGCTGAAGATTAAAAGAGCATTTAGCTGTCATCTGCTAGAATGTAAGTCACAGAACTGCCACCCAGTTCATCCTCAGTGTATCTCTGGAACTGGGCAAGACATCTGATTTATAAAGGACACATAATGCTTCTAGGGTTTCTGAATTCATGTGGTCAGACAGCTGGCTTCTCAGAAAGCTGCAAACCAAGTAGGAAAGCCAGCCATGTAAAGAAATACCTCGAGGTGAACTTGGTTAACTGGAAATATGTCCTGTACCAGTTAATTGCTCCTAATGATGTTTGAGCTATATGAGCCAGTTGTGTGCATCTCTTTTGTATTTTGCGTATACCTGACCTTCTGCATCTTGTACTTGGATCATAGTCAGAATGAGAAAGACTTGAATGAGACTTTTGCTTCTCCAACAATTACAATGGCATGGGGAAAGGATGTAGCCTGTTGTAGTTCCTGTGGCCAAGAAGTGCATCGTGGCCTCAGTAGATGAAGATGTCTTGACATAGTGTGTTTTTTAAGTACATAGCACATGGTGTAGCACTTGGAAAAATGGATTTTTGCTGAGCGAGTGTTAAAGTGGGAAGGAGGTGCTTGAGAAGTCACTAGTCCATTATGGAAACAGGCAGCAAAAGGAAAATCACTTACTCGAGTTTTCACAGGAGGAATGCAAACATGAATGCAGTGCCCTTCAAGTCATCTGTGTTCTGCTGCAAAGACTTTCCCTCATGAGTCAAATTTTCATGCCGCAGTTTTGGTAGCCAGTACTTAATTACACCATTTGGTGCTGGAACCTTCCCACCCAACACACACACACAGACACACACACTACCTTTTCTGTGTGTGTATGTGTCTGTATGTGTGAGTGTGTCTGTGTGTGTATGTGCCCACACGTGTGCCAGTCCTGGAGCTTGTACTCAGGGCTTGGGTGCTGTCCCTGAGCTGTTTTTGCTCAACGCCAGTGCTGTACCATATGAGCCACATCTCTGTTTCCCAGTGGGTTCCCTCCCACTTTTAGTACTTAATTGGACATCAGAGTTTCATGGTCTTGTTACGTGGACTGCCTTTGAACCATGCATGAGCATTAGATCTTAGCCTCCTGAGTAGCTAGTGATACCTGACATTTTTACAGATCCATTTTTTAAAATTTTCTTTCCAGCCTTTTTACTTTATATTATTTTCGGTGGTAATGAGGTTTGAATTCAGTGCCATGCATTTGCTCACTTGCTTGCTTGGCCAGGCTCTACCACTTCATCCACACCTCCAGCTTGCAGATTTTCTCCCCCCACACCTCGCTCTTTCTCTCTGTTTTTTTTTTTTTTTTTTTTTTGGCCGGTCGTGGGACTTGAACTCTGGGCTTGGGTGCTGTCCCTCAGCTATTCAGCTTAAGGCAAGTGCTCTACCACTTGAGTCACAGCGCTACTTCTGGTTTTCTGGTGGTTTATTGGAGATAAGATTATCATGGACATTACTGCCCAGGCTGGCTTTGAATGGCGATCCTCAGACCTCAGCCTCCTGAGTAGCTAGGATTACAGGCGTGAGCCACTGGCGCCCGGCTTCTGGTTATTAATTTATTGGGGGGTCTGGTCGTGAGGCCTGAACTCTGGGCCTGGGCACTGTCCCTCAGCTCTTCAGCTCAAGGCTAGCGCTCTACCACTTGAGCCACAGCGCCACTTCAGCTTTTTTCTTTTTCTTATGTAGTCTGAGCAATTAAACCCAGGGACTCAGTCATGAAAGGCAAGCGCTCTACCACTGAGCCACCTTCCCAGCCCCTCTGGTTATTTTTATATGTATTTTATTGTACAAATATTGTATAGAGAGATTACAGGTACATGAGTAAGGTAATGAGTACATTTCCTATTGAGCATTATTGTTACCTCCTCCTATGTTTATCCCCTACCTTTCCTTCCCTCCCCACCTCCCTCAGCTCCCCCTCCACCTCCCTCAACTCCCCCTCCCAGCGAAGTTGTGTCTTCTACATCTCATTGTTACAGTGGGTCAACCTGTATCCTTATTTAAATATTATATTATTTCCTTTCCCTCCCCAAATTACAAAAATGTATTCATGAGATGCAGGGCACTGGAATCAAATAAAGTGAAAACAGGAAGGAGAACAAAAAAAAAACAACATAGTACATTATAAATACGTTATAAACAATAGCAAGAAAGGAAAAACCACTGTGTCCCTATCTTGGGGTTCCTTTTGCTTAACATCATCTTATATGGTCATATGTACATAGCTTTTGACCTTTCCTGCTTGTCCTAGACATATACTAGTTATTGTAAATAAGGGAAACCATAGGACTTATGTGTCTTTGGGCCTGGCTTACTTCACTTAATAAATTTTTTCCAAGTCTTTCCATTTCCTAACAAATGGGGTGATGTCATTCTTTCTGATGGAGGCATAGAATTCCATTCCCTCTCTCTCTTTCTGACCCCCCTCTATATATATCATATTTTCTTGATCCATTCATCTACTGAGGGGCATCTGTGTTGGTTCCATATTTTAGCTATGTAAGTAATGCTGTGATAAATATAGTTGTGCTAGTTTGCTGGTTAATTTTTAAGATGAGGGTTCATGAATGTTTCTGCTCTTGATAGCCTTTTTTTTTTTTTGTCAGTTGTGGGGCTTGAACTCTGGGCCTGAGCGCTGTCCCTCAGCTCTTCAGGTCAAGGCTAGCACTCTACCACTTGAGCTACAGTGCCACTTCCGGTTTTCTGGTGGTTTATTGCAGATAAGTTTCACGGACTTTCCTGCCTGGGCTGGTTTTGAACTGTGATCCTCAGATCTCAGCCTCCTGAGTAGCTAGGATTACAGGCGTGGGCCACTGGCACCCGGCTTCCTTGCTAGCCTTAAACTGTGTCCTCCTGCTCTCAGTCACCTGAGTTGCTAGAATTATAGGCACTTGGCTTATAATTTTTTTTTTAATTTGATTATATTGAGGATTAAACTTGGGGCTTTGCCCTTGCTAAGTAGGAGCTTAGCACTTACTCCATGCCTCTAGCCTTATTTTGTATTGGTTATTTTCAAGGTAGGGTCTCATTTTATGCCTGCAATGTGATTCTGTTGCTTCCTTTTGTCACTGGGAAAGATAAACATATGCCATTGTGCTTCTCCCATAGGTGAGATATCAAGCATGCCCCACTGCTTCAAGTCGTTGGTTGATATGAAGCCTCTCAAACTTCTTGTTTTGGTTTTTTGACTAAGGCTGACTCTGATCCTTCACTCTTTACCTCCTCCATTGCTAGGATTACAGGCCTGAATCACCATGCCTGGATTTACTTTTAAAGTAAGGGAAAGTACAATAACCTGAAGCCAGAATAACCTGAAGGGCTTCAATAGGAAAGTAAAGAAAGTAAATCACACGTGCCATGTGGCACTGTCACTGCTATGCATGGAAAGTAGGGCCAGTTCACTATCAGTTGCAAGTAATAAATTGAGCCAGGCAGGCTTAAATGATTAAGAAGACACACTAGCTCTAGTTGGCTTCAGGTATGGTATGATCTGGAGGTTTGTGGGACTGTCAGGGCGTGGGCTTTTTCTCTTTGAGTTCTCTTAGTTCTGCCTTTATCTTAGACTGAGCACTCTACTCTTCTCACACCTCCTCACCTTGGTGGTAAAATATGATAATGCTTTCTGACATTATATCCATATGTAGAACCTAGAGGAGAGAATCTGTCTCTGTGGCCTCTGTAGAAAAGATAAGAAATGTCTTTTCCTATTATCTTAGCATGATCTGTTTAAATCTTATTGGTCCACTTTGGATCTGATGTGTTTATTATGATAGGATTCATTCTCAATCACTAGTCAGGAAGATGGGCTGTGCTGGGTGACTTATCCTACCTTAGAACTAGGGATGGGATTGGGCCACCCCAGTCATATTGAAAGAGCATTTACACAGAGAGGTTTGCTACTCCTGGTTGTGGGAGTGGGAAAGATAGTTGAGAAGAGGCTTACAGATGTCCATGCCAGATCCCTGCCGATATCAAGGAGACTAGACTTGACCCTCAACAGGCCACCCGTTTGCCACTCTAGCCCTGTCCTTGTGGAGCACTGAACCTGCATCCTGTAGATCAGCACTCTCTGACACCCCTGGGCTGAGATGCTAATGGCAGGGGCCTCAGTTTCTCACTGGGGAGAGCTTGGGTTTTAGGTTTGCCAGCCTTATTCCCTCAAGATGAGTAGTTGAAAGCTGTCTTCATTGAGAATTATCTTGTCAGTTCTGTGGCTGCCTTCCTCTCTCTGCTCTGAGAGTTGCCCCTCTCTCATTTGCATGCAAAGTCAGCTCACTGAAAATCTCTTGAGCTGAAAAAGAGCTTCTGTCTCTTCAACTTCCAACATTCCCTCCCTCCCCCGTCCCCCGCCCTGGAGGAGGCAGAATGTTCATACTTTGAAAGCTAGAGGAAGCTAAACAATTCTGCTTGCTGTGGGTGGGTGGGTGTGTATTTATGAATGTGTAGCTGTTTCTCCATGTGGCTCTCATTCTCACTCTTTGATCTTTCCATGCTTCCTGTTTGCTGCCCTCTGCTGAATAGAGATAGGAAAAGGAAGGGCCAAACAAAAAGCAGCCCCAGTTTTTCTTCTTTTTCTTGGGTTTTTGAGAAGTTGAAGCTGTGAATGCAGAATTTTCCTCAGCTTTCTTAGATGATGGAAGACACAACATAAAATACTACTAGGAAGAATCGTAATGAGGAGGATATATAATATATAAGTCTATTCATTTAGCTGCCATTCGTTTAGCCCATCAGTTCTTTTTTTGTTTTGATTTTTGGTCAGTGGTAGAGCTTGAACTCTGGGCATGGGCGCTGTCCCTCAGCTCTTCAGCTCAAGTCTATTGCTCTACCAATTGACCCACAGCCCACTTTCAGTTTTCTGGTGGTTAATTGGAGATAAGAATCTCACAGACTTTCCTGCCCATGCTGACTTTGAACCATGATCCTCAGATATCAGCCTCCTGAGTAGCTAGGATTACTGGCATGAGCCACTGGTGCCTGGCTTGTTTTGTTGCTGTGTTTGACTGATTTCAGGAGGCCAGACATTTAACCTCCCTGGACCATCTGTTTCCTGGCCTGTAAAGTAGAGCTTTACCTGTCTCCCATACTAGCAGAGTACAGCTAAAATTGGGCTTGTCAGAGCCAGAAGCTAGTGACTCATGCCTGTAATCCTACATACTCAGGAGGCTGAGATCTGAGGATCATGGTTCAAAATCTGGGAGACTCTCATCTCCAATGAATCACCAAAAACAGCCAGATGTGGAGCTGTGGCTTAAGTAATAGAGCACTATCCTCGATCACAAAAGCTTAGGGCCAGTGCCCAGGCAGGCCCTTGTGTTTAAGCCCAAGGACTATCATAGTAAGAAAGGATAGGGTGGGGCTTTTTCATTTTTTGACCCATACCTCTTCCCAACTGGCCTTCCTTGGGGCAGCTGTCAGGTGCTGTGGCAAGGGGGTGAGTCATCTTTTCATCTGGGGTGGACTGTGGGAAGAGGGTCTTCTAGAGGCATCGTTGCATGGGTCTGGGTGCTCCTGCCTTTTTCTCCCTCCTCCATGCCGTCTCCTCCCTCTGCTCTCTGCTTTCCCCTGGCAATTGGCAAGACAGCTGACTGCTCCTGCCAACAAGGCCCTGCCAGGGAACAATGGTCCACATTAAGAAGGGCTGCCAGGTGCCATGCCAGAGGTATTAAAGGGACATTTGATGACTTTTCACCTGAATCATCAGGTTTAGTACTCTTTCCCTCTGCAGCAGGTAAAGGGCAGGATAGCCCAGGTATGGATTCCTTCCCCCTGGACTTGTGGGGTTCTCTTTGTGGTGTTACTGTGCTTCTTTTACCCCAATCCTACTTTCACCCCTCTCCTCTCTCTGTGTGTATTTGTGTCATTCCTCCCCCCTCATTCCCAGTTGATGTTAGGCTGTATGTGTGTGTGTGTGTGTGTGTGTGTGTGTGTGTGTGTGTGTGTGTGTGTGTGTGTGTGTGTGGTGGCTATAAGACACCATTTTGGAACCCATAATTTCTTCGCTCCGTGTCCTGTCCCTCCTTCTCCCTTCCAACCTCCTCCTGCTCCTCTCTGTGCCAGTCCTGGGACTTGAATTCAGGGCCTGGGCACTGTCCCTGAGTTTTCTTTTTGTTCAAGGCTAGTACTCTTCCACTCGAGCCACAGTATCACTTCTGAATATTTCTGTTTATGTGGTACTGAAGAATCAAACCCAGGGCTTCGTGTATGCTAGGCAAGCACTCTACCACTAAGCCACATTCCCAACCCTGTCCTATCTCTCTTAATCTCTATCTCTCTTAACTTTTTTTCCCTGTCAGATGGACAGCCATCTTTGACTTGAATACACCCCAGTGTTGGGGATCTCACTCAGTAAATCTCAGCAAGGCTTAGGTAATCTGCTGTGGCCCATAGTGATTTAGAGGTTTTCATCATTTTTGTCTCCTTTATCTTTCCTGGCAGGTAGAATTCATCTCTGTCTTTTGGAAATGCTTATAGAATATAATTTGTACAAGCATAGTGGCATGGATGTTATGGTGTGCTTGTCATTTTCCTAAGGCCTTCCCAGGAGTGAAGTAATGTTGAAGGAGTCTTCTCAGCAGGACAGCTTCTTTGGTGAGCCTTTGGCTGGGAGAGAGGATCCCCAAGATTTACCCTCTGAACCTTACACTTCTTTTGTCTCTGGAAGCTCTAGTTCCAAATTTAAACAGTATGTTGTCTGTGATCATTTAGTCCAGAGCCTAATTTAGGTTTTGTGTATAATACAGTCTCCAGTATAGCCACTCGCTTCTGCCACTGTAGTATGTATTGCTGCACATAGTACATTCATCCCCTGAATATGCTGTGTTTCAATAAAGCTTTATTTGCGAACTCCTCTTCTGATTTCTTCCTGGTAGAAGTCCTGCATTGTGGGGTGGGGTCATCCTGAAGTGTTTGACTCTGGGTAGACTCATGAATTGGCAGAGCCTCTGTGTCCTTATCTGTATTTTGTGTGAGGTGGGAGAGTGAGTTCAGCCCTGGGATCTTAGTTAAGATCTGAGTTCCCAACTGAGTTTGGCCAAAACCTTGATTCTGACTCCACCCATTTCTCTCCTCCTACCCTGTCTAGCTTTCCTGGATTCCAGCTCAAGGCTCCCAGCTTTTCTCCCCACCTCTGCTGGAATCTCAGTCCATTCTTAATACCCAGCCAGAGAATGCATTTATGAGTAAAATCAGAGGCTCCTTTCTCTTTTCTAAAATTCATTAGTGCCTTGAAGCTACTGCTCAAGTCCAAGCTTCTGCCTTGTCTGGCTCCTGTGTATCCCTCCAGCCTCATTTTTTGTGTGTTGGTTGTGTTCACTATCGCACTCCAGCCTGTTGGCTGTCTTACACAGGAGGCTCACTTCCTCCCTTAGGTCTTTACTCATAGAATGAATTAATGCTCTTCCTAACAACTTTGACTTGATTCTTTTCACCTTTGAGGTCTCAGCTCTAGTGTCATCTCAGACAGCCGTTTTTGTTGTTATTGTTTTTTTTGTGTGCTCATCCTGGGTCCTGAACTCAGAGCCTGGGTGCTGACCCTGAACATTTTTGCTCAAGGCTGGTATTCTTCCACTTGAGCTACAGATCCCTTGCTGGCTTTCTTGGTGGTTAATTGAAGATAAGAGTCTCATGGACGTTTCCTACGAGGGTTGGCATCCAATCGTGGTCCCTTATATAGCAGCCTCCTGAGTAACTTGGATTACAGAAATGAACCATAGACATCTGGTTTGATAAGCATCTGTTAGAGCTAATATTTGGAAATTCCCTTATCACTCTGCAACATACCTGTGAATGATACACTGACTAGAATCACCTTCCTTTTTGGTTTACATGTTTGGTTTTCTGCTTCAGTAGGTCGTAAGCACTGTAAGATTCAGGACCTCATCTGTCTTATGTACTGCTTCTTCCATAGTAAAGACAAGCATATAGTAGCACTCAATATCTTGACTGACTGCTGTGTTCCTGCTGAGATTCCATGTGTGTGTGTGTGTGTGTGTGTGTGTGTGTGTGTGTGTGTGTGTGTGTGTGTTTCTTAATATTGGGGGTTGAACTCAGGGCTTAGGCACTGTCCCTAAGCAGTTCTTTCTTTTATTTATTGTAAGTCTTGGAGCTGGAACTCTGGGCCTGAGCACTGTCCCTCAGCTCTTCAGCTCAAGGTAAGTGCTCTACCACTTGAGCCAAAGAACCACTTCCAGTTTTCTGGTGATTAATTGAAGATGAGAGTATTGCGGAATTTCCTTCCCATGCTGGCTTTGAACTGTGATCCTCAAATCTCACATTCCTGTGTAGCTAGGATTACAGGCATGAGCCACTGGCTCCCATCTGACTTTAGCATTTTTTGCTCAAGGCTGTGAATCTGCCATTTGAGCTATACTCTACTTTTGGCTTTAAGTTGTTTAATTGGAGGTAAGAGTTTGATGGCTTTGTCTTCCCTATCTGGTTTCGAATCTCAATCCTCAGATCTCAGCATCTTGACTAACTAGGGCTATAGGGTTGAGCCATGGATGCCTGGCCATCCAGGACTCTTGTCTGCTGCTGTTCCCTGGTATGTCATTTGGAAGTTATTCTGCTCTTGGTTCTAGGTGACACTACACATTTTCCCTCAAGAGGCTGCATTCTTGTGCTCTCATCTCCTCTGGTGAGATCAGAGGCCTCAGAAGGATGAGCTTTCTGGAGGAGCAGTTCTTAGCCTGAACTTTGATTGGAGATTTCCTCTTAAAATTGTCCATTAGCATCAATCTGTCCATCCCTTTGGCCTACATGGCTTTGTGGGTGGTGTCTCCGAGTGAGGATCTGTCTAGTTCTCTCCCTTCAGATGTCTTTTAAAACCAGTTTTTATTACTAAAGTAAAGATGATGTATAGAGGTCTACAGTTACATAATTCAGATGGTATTTTAAAGCACAAAAGTGTCTCTTTGGGGTTAGATTTTGTTCTGGAAATATGGAGCTCTGTTTACTGTGTTGGGGGGAAGGTGTTTGCTACAGCCGGTGTGAATGTCCTGTGGGTCCAGAGATAGGTCTTAAGCAGAAAGGCTGCAGTCCAGTGACTCCGTCTTTTCTTAGGCCCACAGCTCCCACGAAGGGATAAAAGGATTCACAGATGGAATTGTTTCTTCAAATAAGATCTGTGAAGCTAGGCATCAGTGACTCACACCTGTAATCCTAGTTATTCAGGAGGCTGAGATCTGAGGATCATAGTTCAAATCCTACTCAAGCAGCAATGTCCAATTAGTGTCTAGTTAACCACCAAAAAGTCAGAAGCAGAGGTCTGGCTCAAGTGGTAGAGAACAAGCCTTAAGTGAAAAAGCTAAGGGACAGCTCCCAGGCCCAGAAGTGAAGCCTCAATACCAGCACAACACACACACACACACACAAACACACACACACAGAGTAACAATAACAAACTTGTTTAAATTCTAAGCCTCATTCCTCATAATATGGCCTTAGTTGGAAATAGGGTTATTGTAGTTACATGGTTAAGGGGGTGTTCCTGCTGGAATAGAGTGGGGCCTTAATCCTACTTTGCTGGAAAGACTAGCCCTGCAAAGACAGAGGCAGAGATTGTTGTTATGCTACCTTCAGCCATAGCACACCAAGGGACCCAGAGGCAAGGATAACTGTCTTAATCTCTTCTAGATCCTTCTGTTCCTTTTTTAATTCTTAGAAAAGATCCTCCCTTCCACAGAGGATTAATGAAGCCCACTGCCCATACATGTTCTTTAACTAAAGCCACTCTCCTGATTAATAGAGCTCCACCAGAAGCATTGAATACCTGTGCGTGAATACATGGCCCTTGTTCTTTGTTACTTGACTGCAATGTCTCTCAGTTTGATCTGAGTTCCAGCTACATTGACACAAACAGTTTTGTTCTGGATCCAAACTAAATACTGTGTGGTAGGTAGAAAAAACTTCTCCCAGGGCTGGGAAGATGGCTTAGTGATAGAGTGCTTGCTTAGCACGCATGAAGCCCTGGGTTCCTCAGTACACATAAACACAAAAAGCCAGAAGTGGTGCTGTGACTCATGTGGTAGGGTGCTAGCCTTAAGCAAAAGAAGCTCAGGGACAGCACCTAGGCCAAGTTCAAGTTCCTTCCCCTTTACCTCCCCTCCCCTTCTTTCCCTTCCACTGCTCTCCTCAACTTTCCTAACAAATTCTAGAATCTGGTGACTTATAGTACAGACACCTCATAGTTTCTATGGTTCTGGGATTTGCACCGTGCTGTATGAAGTGGTCTGGGTCATGTGAAAGTATAGTCATGATGTCTAGCTCTTCATCCTTCTGGGGTCTCAACTGAAGCTAAGTGGTCTGCTTACAATATTGTGTTGTAGCTTGATTTCCCTATAGCAAGTTATTCAGAAGGAGGAAGAGATCAAGCTGACAGCTCCATTCCTTCTTTGACCTAAATGTAGTCTGAACATGTCCATAATACTTGACACTCTCTTCTCTTAGTTAGAAATATACCTGAAATGCTGCCTCTGTGCAGAAAGAGCACCAGACTCCAGCTCTTCAGGGGAGGAGTGTGACAGAATTGGAGGCCATTTGAGAGCCTGTTGTGTGCTTGACATCATGAATGGTATAAGGGATCCAAGGTGCAGCCCCTGATCTACACTCTAGAAGTTTACATCTGCCAGAAAAGTTATGCTCTGCTCTATAACTGATGATGAGAAGGAGACAGACTTCTTAGAGAGTTCTGAGAAAGTGAAAATCAGAATGGATGGTAGCAGAGGGAGGCTCTAGGGAGGAGGTGGCTCCTGCCTTCATATATTTGCAGCTTTCCCCTCTTTTATTTTATTTATTTTTTGTCGGTTGTGCAGCTTGAACTCTGGACCTGGGCGCTGTCCCTATGCTCTTCAGGTCAAGGCAAACACTCTGCCACTTAAGCCACAGCACCACTTCCCATTTTCTAGTGGTTTATTGGAGATAAGGGCCAGCTGGCTTTGAACCATGATCCTCAGATCTCAGCCTTCTGACTAGCTAGAATTACAGGTGTGAACCACTGGCACCAGGCTTACCACTGCTTTTTGTTCATCCTTTGTCCCTCCATTTCTGTGCATTTGTTTTATTTTTATGCTGAAGAAAAATAGGAAGCTACTATCTATCCTACTTCATGAGGTTATTTGACTATTGTACCTAATTTGGTTATTGCAAATGAGTATTGTGGGCTTTAGACAGTGGTCAAAGGCAAAAAAGATTGATTCATTGGTTGTTTGATGAATCTAGTCATTCATCCATTCATTCAGTACATTTATTGTTGTACCAGCTATGTAACCATCAAGATATGTGCTTTACATTCTTGTAGAAGAGACATCTAGGTGGTAAACAAGCAAATTAATAAATATGACAGTGACAGTGGGTATTAGAAATATCGTTTTTTTTGTTGTTGTTTTGTGCCAGTACTGGGGTGTGACCACAGAGCCAGAACATTTTCCCTTAGTTGTTGTGTTTAAGGTTGATGCTCTACCATTTGAGCCCCATCTCATTTCTGGCTTTTGGTGGTTAATTGGGGGTAAGGTCTCACAGACTTCTCAGGTTGTTTCTTTTTTTTTTTCTTTTTGTAGGTCATGGGCGTTAAACTCTGGGCCTGAGCGCTGTCCCTCTGCTCTTCAGCTCAAGGCTAGCGCTCAGCCTCCTCAGATCTCAGCCTCCTGAGTAGCTAGGATTCCAGGTATGAACCACTGACACCCAAAAATTAAGAATACTGTTAAGAAACTAACCAGACTGGTACTTCAGAGTAAGGTGAAAAGCACATAGGATGCAGATAAACCTTTTTTCCTTCCAAAGGTTTAAGTCTGCTGAGATCAACGAACTGGAGACAAAGATACACGCATCCTATTTTGTTGTTGGAGATGATCAATCCACAATCCAGTGAGATTTAAAATCAAAAAACACTTAACTTATGCTCTGCACCATGGAGTGGGGGAGTATAGGTAATTTAGAGGGATGATAAATGATTTTTAGGTAAAAGAACAGTATTTGCCCTTTGCCAGAGAACCACACAGACAGCCATGTACAGAGAATAAAGGAAGGTTTATTGCTGGGAGAGGGGCTGGCAAGACCTCTTCTCACAGGGGAGAAGTGAGAAGAATCACTAGGTATTGTCTGAGGTGACCTGTATAACCTCAGAGGTTTAAGAGGTGATACAAGTGGCTAGGAGGTGGAGAACTGGTGTGCACATGAGAGTCAGGGGCTTCATCATGGCAGACTAGGCTGCTGTCCAAATAGTAGGTAAGAGGCCCTGCATCTGCCCAGACCTGAAGGTCACACTGAGGGGCTCTTGTTGCCTTATATGGTGGTAGCTGCCCCAGAGAATGCCATCTCAAGTTTGTAAAGGGGAGTGGAGGCTGATTATTTACTGTCTTTTTAAATGGGCCTAGTGTTGCCTAGGAAGGGAGCATGCTAAGCTGTGGAGAGGGGAAGGAGTGTACTAAACTATGAGAAGGGAGTTCATTTCACTAACATAGGGAGTCTGGGACAAGGTTCCCCTGGTCTGTGGGGGAGGTGGTGACAGGCTCTGAGAAGATGAAGACAGAATTTTCCTAGCTTTCTTACCTGGTAGTTAAATCTCAAGGAGACCTTGGAGCTGCTGTAGAAGTATAGATAAAAGCTGGACACTGGTAGCTCATGCCTATAATCTTAGCTAATGTGGAGGCTGAGATCTGAGGATCACAGTGTGAAAGCAGCTCAGGCAGAAAAATCTGTGAGACTTTTCTCTCTAACTATTAAAAAGCCAGAAGGGGAGGTGTGGTGCAAGTGCTAGAACAGCAGACTTAAGGAAAAATGCCAAGTGAGAGCACAAGGCCCTAAGTCCAAGCCCCAGTACCAGTATTAATTTTTTAAAAAGATGTGAATAGACTCCTATCTTGAAATAAAACATGAAAAACAGTATTGGAAGTATGGTTCAAGTGGTAGAGTAACAATCTTTGGTAGAATACCAGCCTAGCAAGCACAGGCCCTTCACAGTTGAAACCCTAGTAGGTACTATCCAACCATTCTTTCAAACTTCTTTAGAATGCAGAATGGAGAATAATTGTAGAGTGTTTAATGTGGGGGAATCATTCATTACCCTCCTTTTATGTCAGCCCTGACCCCTTCCCTCCTTCACTTATTTCCTCCTTCCCTCCTTCCCTCTTTCCCTTCCCTTCCCTCCTTCCCTTTTTCCCTTCCCTTCCCTCCATACCATTCTTCCTCTCTGTCTCCTTTTTTGGTGGTACTAGCATTTGAAATCAGAGCCCACTACTTACTATTCAGTTGCTCTATTAATTGAACCATGCCCCAGCCCACTTATCTAGCCTTTCTGAGCCTCACTGCCCTTATTTGTAAAACGAGGACAATTATCTCTGAGTTCTATCATTTGGAGTATTTTCAGGAAAATTTTATAAGAATAGTTGAAGTAATAGATATGAAAACACCTAAATGAAAGGAGTATTATTGATGAGAAGGAGTACATCTTTTTTTTTAATACATTTTTATGTAAAAATACTGTACAGCGGGGTTATAGTTACATGAGTAAGGTAATGAGTACATTTCTTATCAAGCATTGCTGCTTCCTCCTTTGTTTGTCCACTACCATCCCTTCCTTCCCACCTCCACAACTACACTCCACACCCTCCACACCCTCATCCCCGCCTAAATTGTAAAATTCATTTTTCAACATAGTGCCTTTGTACATCTCATTGTTACAATGGGTCAACCTATATCCCTCTTTAAGCATTTTGTTTTTTCCCTTTCCCTCCCCAAATTAGAAAAGTGTATATACAAGTTGCAGGGCATCGACATCAAATACAATGAAAACAGGGATTATACCTTGGGGGAGGAGCATACAAAGAAACAAAAAAAATCACATGGTACATTATAAATACATTAGCAAGAAAGAAAAAAAACACTTGTGTCCCTATCTTGGGGTTCATTTCCCTTAACATCATCTTATCTGGTCATAGTACATAGCTTTTGACCTTTTCTGCTTGTCCCTGACATACACTAGTTATTCTAAATAAGGGAAACCATGGGACCTATGTTTCTTTGGGCCTGGTGAAAAGGAGCATATCTTGACTCCAGATTTATCCTTTCTGTCCTGGGATATTTTTTTTAACTTTTTTCGTCTTTGATAATTGGATGCTCTCAGATGAGATCTCCTGGTGTTAGGTTAAATCCATTTTGCCTTTCATGTGGGTGGGCAGGTGGGCGGCCTGTTCTAGGATTTGTCCTAGTTTAGCAGCAGTGGTGTTCCAAGGAAATGAAAAAGAAATGAATTTAGGTTGCTCCTGCAAGAGTCTGTGTTACAAGAAGCTCAGCAAAAAGGAGATGGTGTCTGCTATCTCTATATTTGCTGGCTTCTTACAGACAGTGTGTGGCACCAAAGCTCTGGTGCTGGGTTATCCTGCAGGTCACTAGTGGCACTGAGAGCACATTGTAGTTCTTTTCTCATTGATTGGTTGGTATACTGGTACTGGGGCTTGAACTCAGGGCTTCCCACTTAGCTTTATGCACATTACTGGTGCTCTCCTACTGGAGCCACACTTCTACTTCCCAGAGATTTGTCTTTTTCAGAATGCCACCCCAGTCAGTCTTTGTACCCCAGCCCTTGTTTACCTCTGGCATTGTGTAGCAGTCATTCATCAATTTGTGACTGGTCAAGTGCCTCCCGCGTTTCTGAAAAGGACAATCGAGATGTCAGGGTGTTCCCCCATCTCTGCCCTCAGGGCTAGGCAGCAATGCTGGGCTGTTACAGTGGAGCAGAATGGCAAGACCTGATGGAAATACCCCCAGGACACATTGGGGAGAATACAATGGAAGCTCCTAGCTAGCTGGAGCTAAGCTGATTTAGGTTTGATTTCTGTCTTCAGAGCTGGAGAAAGCAAGTATAAACAAATATCTGGAGGAGCAGTAGTGCTTGGGGCATTGGTGAGAAAGAGGTTGCAGGCAGAGTAGCTCCTCTCACCCAGGCTTGCCCTATCTGGCCCTGCTGGCCAGCTCCTAGGTTTTGAGCAGTGAAGGTAGCACTTGATAAGGTGCAGGGCCTTCAAACAGAAGTTGAAGACTTTGGATTTTCCCTGCAGAGGTAGTGAAGCAGGAGGTGACACGATTCTGTGTTCTGCCAGGGTGGCAGCTGCAGCTGCTCTGTGGAAACAAGCCCAGAGGGGGCAGGGTGCCAGGTAGGCAGCCAGCTGTGAAGCAGGAAGGCTCTATGGGGAAGAACGAGATGCCTGTTCAAGAGATACTGGAACTCAAACTCATGTCTCATATCCACACTAGCCCCTTCCATATCCAGGACAGTACCTGTGTCCTGGATTCCTCTTCCCTCCCTCTCTCCCTTCTTCCTTCCTTCCTTCCTTCCTTCCTTCCTTCCTTCCTTCCTTCCTTCCTTCCTTCCTTCCTTCCTTCCTTCCTTCCTTCCTTCCTTCCTTCCCTCCTCTTCCCTTATTCCCTTTCCCCCTTTCCCCTTCCCCTTTCTTTCCTTCCTTTTCTTTCCCCTTCTGATGTTGAGCCTGGAACTCCAGCATCACTTGTCAACACAGCTTTTTTCTCAAGGCTGATGTTCTCCCCCTTGAGCCACACCTCCACTTCCAGCTTTTTTTTTCTGGTTCATTGGAGATAAGAGGCTCATGGACTTTTCTGAACAGACTGCCTTTAAACCATGATTGTCAGCCTTCAGCATCCTGAGTAGCTTGGATGACAGGTGTGAGCCACCAGTACTGGTCTAGCACTACTTTCTTTACCAGTTCAGTCTAATCCATTACTTTTGACATTCTGAGCTTGGGTGGTGGCCAGTGTCAGATTCACCATAGGTCTGAGCCCGTTCCCTTCCACTTCGAGAATCTCTTAACAGTTGGCCATCTGATACACTGGTGGATCCTCCTCTTTGGTGGTGCAGGGGCCACAGGCATTTTTATGATCTTGCAATGGGAGATTCCAGACCGGGTGACATGTCATCACTTACTGATGTATTCTAAGAGTGCCTTAATTTCATAATTTTTAAGGAGCTTCTCCCTGCCCTCCAGCACCTCAACATTGGATCCCACAAAACTGGCTCCAGCCTCAGTGATGGCTGTGATTCTTCTTGCCTGGTGCCTTCGTGATCTACAGAGGGGTCAGGAGCCAGCAGCTGAGGAGCAGTCTGCATCTTTGAAATGAGGTGATATGGAGATTACTCCTCAAACTTTCTCTGTACCTAAGTGTGTAACTTCTAGCATGCATTTCAGTGCACAATTTTGTTTTTTGGTCATGGGTCCTGAACTCTGGGCCTGGGATCTATCCCTCTGCCTCTTTTTTATGAGTTTTTTTTTATTGTGAAAATTCTATACAGAGGGGTTACAATTATGTGAGCAAGGTAATAAGTACATTTCTTATCAAGCATTGTTGCCTCCTCCTTTGTTTTTCCCCTTTTATCCCTGCCTTCCCATAACCATATCCCTCAGCTCTTCATCTAAAGGCTAGTGATCCACCATTTAAGCCACAGTGCCTACAGTTCCGGCTTTTTCTCTTATGTGGAACTGAGGAATCAAGCCCAGGGCCTTATGCATGCAAGGCAAGCATTCTACCACTAAGCCACCTTCCCATCCCCTCAGAGTACATCTTAAAATGCTACTTGTAGTACTTATTTTGAGGCACAAAAATGATGTTTACTCTGAATTCTAAGATTCCTACAGAGTTAACTCATATATGCCCCACAAATAGAAATTATTACCCCAACTAAGGAAATGACTAGTAGTATTAGCCAATAGATGAATTCAGGCCCACTGACTTGAACATCAGAAGCAAGGCTTATAATTAGGCTGGGTGCTAGTCACTCATGCCTGGAATCCGAGGCTGAGATCTGAGGATGGCCTTTTAAAGCCAGCCCAGACAGGAGAGGCCATGAGACTCCTATCTCCAGTAAGCCAATGGAAAACCAGAAGTGGCACTGTAGCTCGAATGGTAGAGTGCTTGCCTTGAGCTGAAGAGCTGAGGGACAGTGCCAAGGCCCAGAGTTCAAGCCTCACAACCAACAACAGCAACAACAACAAGAAAACATTGTAAGTGGTGCTATGGTTCAATGGTAGGGTGGTAGCCTAGACCAAAAAAAGATCTAGGGCAGTGCTCAGGCCCTGAGTTCAATTTCTAGGGATGACACATGAAAAGACTTATTCTTAGTTTAACCTTCTCCTTTTGCTATCTGGAAAGTATTAATATTTGAACAAAAGGTGCTGTATTGTCCCTTTGCACTGGGCCCCTCTACTCTGTAGCTAGTCTTGAGGAAGGTCCATGTGCCTCATCCCTGCTATATTATCTGCTTGCTGTATCATGCCATCTGGGTATGTTTGGGGGAGTGTCAGCTGGTCCTGGAAGTAGTGAGCTCCCCATCCTTCGAAGAATTCAAAGTTGAAACTGGAGGAAGTTGGAGTGCCAGATGGGAGGAGTTAGAGTAGGCAGTCTGTAGGATATGAGTTCCTATGAGCCCTGATTCTAGGATTCTGTAACTTATCCTTCCACAATGTTACTGAATGTCAGAAAATAGAGGAGATGGGGAATAAGGGAAATGGTCTAGTGTGTAGTATTCTGAAAGTATGAGGAACTTGGAGCTATTTCCTTAGAGTGTTGGCAGTACTGGGCTGCTGACCCTCTACTTTCCCCAATGTTATCTGTAAGGGAGGAGTTGTGTTCCTAGTGCTGGAAGTTCTCCTCTGGGTCAAAGGTCACAGTAGTGTTATAGTGAGCCTAGAAGTGCTAGTGTCCTCCTTCTGAGACCTAGCAATTACTTGCCCAGCACCTTTGTTTGAGGAAGAGATGTGTGTGTATTTGCATGTGAATACAGTGGTGAACAGGATGGACTGGAAAACAGGAAGAGAAAATGACACTCTAGACTTCCTGCCATGTATATAACATTCCTTCTCAGTGTTGGAACTTTAGGCAAGTTATTTTCATCTATTTTCACCTCTTTTCTGCCCCTGTAAAGAGGACTTGAGAGAATGAATTTTAGCAAGTTGACTCAGACAATTTTTAGGGATTCTCATTAATAACACAATTTATACAGCATTTTGAGGTTTTCAAAGAACTTTTCACATAAGGGATCTCACCAAAGTTGTCTTAACAATCAGAAGGTGGTATTTGAGCCATTTAAATGATAAAGGAATGAAGGTCAGAAAGATGGTTTATGGCAAAGCTAGGCCTCTGTGTCCACAGTTTCATATAGGGAACTTGATTATTTTCTAAAAGTTTATCCTTTTGTTCATTGAACTAATAATGACAGGTTCCCATAGTCCTTAGGCTTCTCCTGTGCACAAGGATTGTTTTACTTAGACAGGATCCATCTATCTAGCCCATGTTTGCTTCATACTCTTAGTATTCTTCTTGCCTCTGCTTCCTGGGTGCCACAATACATGGCTATAGGGATGGTTTTAATGAGGTCCTCCATCTTTCTTTAGTCTGCTTTGACTGGGAGTGTAGCAGGGTGAGAGCCAAGCCCTGAGTTCTAAAGTTAGCTTGTATTCACATTTCCCAGTTTGTCCTTCTATAGCTGAGTGGCCTGGGACCTGAATGTTTTAATGTGTACAAGAATGGTAAACTTACCTTTTTTCATGCAGGGCTGGTGCTCTACCACTAAAGCTGCACCTCCACTTTCTACATTTCTTTCTAGTTAGACATAAGAGTCTCATAGATTTCCCTGCCTGGGTTGGCTATGAACTGTAATTCTCAGATCTTAGTCTCCTGAGTAGCTAGGATTATAGGTATGAACCGCTACCATCTGGCCATTATGCATATATACATACATACATAAATATATATGTATATATATATATATATATATATATATATATATATATATATATTTGGTAGTGGTGGTGGTGGTGGTGGTCGTGGGGCTCGAACTCTGGGCCAGGTCACTATCCCTCAAATCTTCCTTTGAAGACCAGCGCTCTAAGGCTTGAGCCACAGTACCACTTCCGGTTTTCTAGTGGTTTATTGGAGATAAGTATCTCATGGACTTTCCTGCCTGGGCTGGCTTTGAACCATGATTCTCAGATCTCAGCCTCCTAAGTAGCTAGGATTGCAGGTATGAGCTACTGGCGCCTGGCTAATTAAGCATATTTTTGACTTGTTTGTATGCTTGAATTGTAGGCTTCTTTTAAGTAATTTTCAAGGTTCTACCTGAAATCTCAGGGAACCCTTGTGAACCTACTTAAAAGAAGATCTCATCAATTAAAAAGAAAGAAAAAGAAAACCACCAGAAAACAAAAAATAAAAAAACCCCAAAACCCTGCACAATACCTCTGTGATTATGGGAGAGTAAGGAATGTCATTTATGACATCCATTTCTTGATCCAATTGGCATTTTGCAAACTGCCACTGCTATTAGCAGTCGCTTTTGAGTATTTATGATCTTTCAGTTGGAGCACTTTGATTCTCATACCAGAAACAGGTTCATATTTAGAAAATGTGCCCTACAAGGAGCTGGAAAATGAAATCCCTCAGGGAGGCTGATGGATGGGGACCGCACAGGGGAAGTATAGCCATCTCGCCAGCCTGGCATAACTTTGCCTTTTCCACACACCCTAGTTAGCTGTTTTTGTTGTTGTTGCTTGTTTTTTATTTTTTTCTGGTCTTGATGCTTGAAATCTGGGCCTGGGCGCTGTCCCTTAACTTATCCACTGAAGGCCAGCACTCTACCACTTGTGCCGCTTATAGCTTTTTCTGTTTATGTGGTGCTGAGGAATTGAACCCAGGGCCTCATACATGTGAGGCAATCACTCTACCACTGAGCCAACTTCCCAGCCCCTTGGAAGCTGTTTGTTTATGTCTGGATGGACTTTCTGTGTAGCCCTGGCATAGTGACCTATGGCAAAAGGACATGTAGCTAAATACCAAACCACTTTCTACACATATGTCCTTGCACCACACCAGCCACAATGCTAGCAAAGACCAGAAGCTGGGATTTGACAGAAATTTATTCAAGAGTCCTAAACTGGTTCTTGGTGTGTCCAGGATAGCAAGGAGTGTTTTGGATCTGGCCAGTGTGGAAGCATCAACCTCACTAGAGCACCAGATCCTAAACTAGAAATTGGAAAGACATTGGTTCCCACTTTGGGCCTCAGTTTTGACTCTTGCTACATGGTGCTCTGTGGTCCATGAGGTGCTTCAGTGCCAAATTATACAGGACTTGTGTTCAAGAGAAGGAGGATTTGCATTTCAATGACAAATTTACATAGGCCTTGTCAGTGAGAATGTCTTCATCAAGAGGATCTGAGGGAAGGTTGGGGTTCCTGATCTGTCTGTGAGACTTTAGCTGGGCTCTGGTCTTCTCAGGCTTGTTTCTACTTCTGTGAAATGCTTCCACGAAACCTCTTCACATTGAGTTGCTATAGCACCTTGGGCTCCCCTTGGCTGTGACAGCTTCTGACAATGCCCTTGTTTGGGGGCAGCTTGGATGGTTTTGAGGAGCCCTAGTCAGACATGCCTTAGAATCTGTTGGGATTCATCTTGTGTGTTTTCAATTTTAGATGGAAGTTCATGGGTTTCGGAGAAGAAAACTAGAGAAGTATATGCCATTCTTAGCACAAAGTTGATGTATTTTTATGGTCATTTTGAACTTGATCACCTAGTCCATGGGCCTTCATAGTTCTCCAATGTCAAGAATCTCTTTTTTTCATCCTTTTTTAAACTTTACTCCCCCCATCCCCCATTTGTCTCTTTCTGTGCCAGTACTAGAGCTTGAACCCAGTGCCTGGGTGCTCTCCCTTAGCTTTTTCATTCAAGGATGGTGCTGTACTACTTAAGCTATACCTCCAATTTGGGGTTTTGCTGATTCATAAGAGATAAGGGCCTCATTGATGTTTCTATTTGTGCTGGATTTGGACTTCTTTTTTTTGTGTGTGTGTGTCTGGTCGTGGGGCCTGAACTCTGGGCCTGGGCGCTGTCCCTTAGCTCTTCAGTTCAAGGCTAGCACTCTACCACTTGAGCCACAGCACCATTCCGGCTTTTTTCTTTTTGCTTATGTGGTGCTGAGGAATCAAACCCAGGGCCTCAAGCATGCAAGGCAAGAACTCTACCACTGAGCCACCTTCCCAGCCCTGGATTTGAACTTCTATCATCAGATCTCAGCTTCCTGAGTACCTAGGCATGCCCATCTCTTTTGAGAAGGCCTGGTCATGTAACACATTATTGGCTGTTTGCTGTGCACCTGGTACAGTGTTGTGTGCAGGGCTATGAAGACAAACAAGACATGATCTGTGCTTAAGCATACCAAGAATGAACTGCAGCTCAGATGTGTCAACAGTGCTCTTAGTGCACTGGGGAATGTGCAGTGAGAGTGTTCATAGGGGCTTCAAGGAAGTTAGTTACTTGACAAGGCTTTCCAATTTTCTGATTTTATGCTTTAAGTGAATTTCTATAGTTCCCTTCCATTTCCTTCAAACCATAACATTTTAAATGTTACAAAAGGGAGAGAAAATTAAGGAAGATAGCATATTTCTTTTGGAGACATATCCAGAGACTCATTTTTTTTAAGCATTTGCTTAGCATTTTGTGTTGAAAGCATTTTCAAGTCATTAATTAGTAATCCACATTAATATGTAGATAGAATTAATCTATTCCAGGCAGAAGTTTTTCTTGAGGAAAAAAAAAAAAACAAGAGCTATTCCTTTCCACCTACATCTCTCTCCTCCCCTCTGCCACACTTTATCATGATCATTATTTGGATTATCGCTCTGATTATCGCTCTGATTAAGTGCCACAAGTGTCTGTGGCACTTAATCAGAGTTAATCAAAGTTCGGGTTGGGTGCGTTCCCTCTCTTCTGGACTCTAGGCTGTACGTAGGCTGCTTTGGGGACTCATTTTTTTTTATCACTTGAAAATGAAATTGGCCTCATAAATAGTCATCATCAGGAAACAATTGGTTCTCCCATTTTTATTTTAGTTGCGTTCAGCTGAAAGCCTCTTAGGTTGTGTTCTTGTTTGAGGAGAGTTTTTTTTTTTATCCTTTTTGCTGGTCGTATGGCTTGAATGCAGGCCAAGGTCTTACATGCAATGCCAGGAGATTTTTTGTTTGATTTCATTTGTTTGTTTTCCCTCAAGGCTAGTGTTCTACCACTTGAGTCCCAGCTCCACATCTGTCTTTTTGGTGATTATTTGGAGTTATGTGACTCAAGGACTTACCTTTCTTTCTGAGCTTTTTGAAAACCGTAATCCTCAGATCTCAGCCTCCTGAGTAGCTAGGATTTCAGGTGTGAAACACTAGTAGCTGGCTAGGAGGTTAGTTTTTACCTTCAGAAAAAAAATCTCTCCCTTTCTGTGGAACAAGGGCTCCCCTGTCCTCGTATTTGATCAAGAAAATAATTTTCCACCTTGTACAGATGAGGAAACTGAGGCTCATGAGGAGCAATCTCAAGATGGATAAAAGTCAGAGCTGATATTTGGAGTCTTAACCTCTGGTGGGAGAAGCTTCCAGATGATGTGATGGTCTCCTCATTACACTCTTGTCTTCATTTTGTCACCTGGTGAGCTGCTTCAAGAGCTGCAGGTCTATGAGGCCCCCTGTCCTCTTCCTTCCTTCCTGTCCTGGCACAGAGGAGCTACCCTGGGTACTAAGGTCTCTGTGACATCAGTCATGTATAGAATCAGCCTATTGTCCATGTGGGGTAATAAATCTGAGGATTCTATCCCTGTCCTCAGGGAGCTCTTGTCTGACACATGCTAACTCTTGCTTCCATCCCAGATGAGTCACTGTCCATCTCTAAGCTGCCCTGCCCTGTCTCCTCCTCATATACCTTCTTCTGATAAAGAAATTCCCTTCTGATAAATAGAGATTCCATGGAAGGAAATTGATCATGTACAGCTGGTTTCTCCACAGACAGATGTTCAATTTTATTTCCCTTTCATTTTTCTTCCTCTTCCCAGAGGAAGAGATCACTGCCTTTAAGAACTTGATAGCAGATAGACTTAGATGATTACATGTAAATTGGAGCTAGCTTCTGAAACTCCAGGCGAGTTTCTGCCGACCTGGCAGAAGTTTTTAGGGCCCTATGCACCTAATGTATTTTAGTCTTTATTTTTATTTTTCACCTATATTTTTCTTCTCATATTACTTCTAGGTGCCTTTTATTTTCCTTTAGGACTCATGCATAATTTTGGCTGCTTTTAGGTATAATTAATAGAAGGTCCAACTCATTTCAGTGATAGGAAGATTTATTATTTCACATAATAATAACCATGGCACAAGGGTAACTGTAGAATTCATTAATTCAATGGCTCAGTACTGTCTTCTTTTTTTCTTTTTACTTTTTTGTCGGTCATGGGGCTTGAACTCTGGGCCTGTGCAATGTCCCTTAGCAACTCAGCTCAAGGCTAGCACTCTACCACTTGAGCCACAGTGCCACTTCTGGTTTTCTGGTGGTTTACTGGAGATAAGAGTTTCACAGGTTTTACTTCCCCGGGCTGGCTTTGAACTGTGATCCTCAAATCTTAGCCTCCTGAGTAGCTAGGATTACAGCATGAGCCACCAGCACCCAGCCTGTCTTCTTATATTTATATTCCTACTATCTTTTGAATTGACCATATTGGGTATATTCTCTCCAGCTAAAGTTCATCATCACAAGTTGGCTATTGCAGCACCAGACATCCTGTGTAAACACAGAAACCAACAGTTTTGAATGATGGGAAAAAATCAGGATTTGTTAGTAAAGAGGAATGAGAAGTGACTGCTGAGGTGATATTAATCTTGATAAGAAGCATGTACCTTTTCTCTTTTGCCTACAGGTTAAGAACAAATATGTTGTCATGGCATAATGTGATATACATACTGTGCCCTCAACTATTATTTCATCATTTTACTTCCTTCTGTTCTCTACACTAGAAGGCCAAACAAGACCACTAGCTATTGCAAGTACTAAGTACACCTCATTTTTACCTCCGTGTTTTAGGCAGGCTGAGCCTGTGCCTGAACCACACCCTGACCATGTGCCCTGCCCTGCAGCTATAGCACAAGACAAAAACGGCTAGAGTCAATAGTAGAAGCAGAGCTCTCCCTTGCTCCCTCCCAAGTATGTATTTCAGACACAATCTTTTTATTTTTATTGTAAGATCAAACAGAAAATACAGCTGGTGCTGTTGGGTCATGCTTGTAATCCTAACTCTTCAGCAAGCTGAGATCTTAGGACTGAGTTTCAAAGCTAGCCTGGGCAGAAAAGTCTGTGAGTCTCTTCTCTCCATCAAACAATCAAAAAGCTTGAAGTAAAGCTGTGGCTCAAGTGGTAGAGTGCCAGCCTTGAGCAAAAAATCTAAGGGACAGCGCCCAGGCCTTGAGTTGAAGCCTCAGAACTGGCAACCCCACTCAGGTTCCATTCAGGATCCTGCTTTCCCTTGATCTGTCAGACCTCCTCTGCCTCTCCAGTCTGTGGCATTTCCACTATCTTTTCTTTAGTATGAGCTTGACACTTTTGGAAAGGGCAGCTACTGTTCTTGTGGGAAGCCTCCCAGTATGACTTGGCTGAGTGTTTTTTTAATTTTGGTTGGTCCTGGAGCTTGAACTTAGGGCCTGGTTGCTATCCTTGAGCTAGTTCTAGTCTATCACTCTACCACTTGGAGCTAAAACACCACTTCCAGTTTTCTGGTGTTCACTGGAGATAAGAATGTCACAGAATTTCCTCTCTGGGCTGGCTTTGGAGCAATAACCTCAGATCTGAGCCTCCTGAGTGGCTAGGGTTCCATGGGTGAGCCACTGAGACCCAACTAGGCTGATATTAATTTGTTTGTTTGTTTGTTTATGCCTAATTTTATGACTGAATGAGAAA
This sequence comes from Dipodomys spectabilis, assembly GCF_019054845.1. NCBI lineage: Eukaryota > Metazoa > Chordata > Mammalia > Rodentia > Heteromyidae > Dipodomys > Dipodomys spectabilis. The sequence goes on from NW_024871332.1 coordinate 343,595, forward strand.
ACTCAGTACCTCATATCAGTTTCTGATGTCTCATTGCCTGGGTGTATCTTTGATCACCTACTTAAGGTGATCCTTGCCAGTTTTTTTCAGGATGAGGCTACTGTTTCTTACATGGTAATTGGCAAATAACCCAAGTCTATAGTTCAATTGCAAAGATATTTTCATCAAAGGGTATCTCTGTGCAGGTTTAGCTTAGGAAACAGATGGGAACCAGATACTATGGTTGAGAAGGACATGGGCCAGGTTGGTATCCCAGCAAGATCTGCCTCATCTCTAAATGGCCCAGCTGGTGAAGTACCTGTGCTTCAACCTCAACTTCTGTTTGAGAACCTAGCCTGATATTGTTGATTTGCCTATAAGGTTTTCTGCACTTGAAGTACCCTGAAAGATGGTTTCCTTCCAAATTGAGATTCATAAAGTGAGTTAGGTTTAACATAAGCAACACAAAATGGAACTGGTATCAAGAAGCATTTATTTATTGTCTCTGTTTATCTGCTACTATGTTAAATCTAAGGAAGGTGACAGTCATATTTTCTGTCCACGAATCCAGCACCTTTTCTTCAAGGGGAGGACTTTGTTATCGAGACCTAATGAAAAAACATTAAAAAAAATCCCCGTGTAGGGAGAGCACTACCCTGAAAAAAAATTATATTCACCATTTTGCAGTCACTAGCTGCTGACTTCGCTTCTGTAACTTGCTTTTGCTAATGTTAAAGTATAAAGATAGGTCTGTGTCAACAAACTCTAAAGAATGTAACCGCCATGATAGATAACTAACTACTGACCTCGGTCCCAGACATTCCCAGAGTCCGGAACCATGGCTAACACATATTCCGAATTCTCCTCCAGGAACTGGACCCTGAGATAACGACCATCTGGCAGGACCAGCAAACTAGGCCAAATGTCAACCAATTGCAAACCTGGTCATCCAAAGCAACCATCCCCCTTGAGTCACCTCGCACCAATGATTTTACAAAGAGTGATACAAAATTTCCCACGTGGCATAGTGATTTGCTGTGAATGTCTACCGAGGCCTTGCCTCTACCTTAAAATGTATAAAAAGTGCTGTAACCCTGTGTTCAGGGCCTCTTGTTAACACCCCTACAACGGTGTGCATGAGGTCCGTGCTTGCGAGTTTGTTAATAAATGACTCCTTGTCGCTTGCATTATCCAAGGTCTCTGGTGCTCTACAGGGGGCTCCAAGATTCTGGGTACTACATTTGGTACATTGGCCGGGAGCCCTCCATTGTAGACTATCCAGATAGCTGCATAGTGAGTTGTCTCAGGAACAAATCAGTGAGTTTTGGTGGCGCCACTTTCATATTTCGGGAATTGGTGAAAGCCTGCAGGTGTGGTCTTGGGGCTGGTAAGTGGTGAGATGTCACCCCGTTCACTGAGACCTGATTTTGTTTTTGTAGCCACTTGTCTGTCTTGTTTACATCACTGTGTGTGTTTCTTTTATGTTTTCTGAGGTGGGGAAGTTCTGGGTGAATGTGGCAGGCTCACTCAGCAGACTCTGGATTCAGCTTGCTGAATGGGAGCAGTACAGAGTTCTGGTAGGTATAAACTGGTTCCCATTAGTCCCCAACTCAGCCTTCAGTTCTTGTCTTGTCTTGTTTTAGAATTGGTACCAGTTTTAAATGTGGTCCTTGGTTTTTGTGTTTATCTGTTTTTGTTATTTATTTGAACATCTCTGGTGGAATAAAAGTTCCAGCCTCCCACTGGGCTTGGTCACAGACCTGCTAAATCCCCCCGTTGTGTTACTGCAGCCAAGAGGTGGGGCATGGACAAGCCTCAGGCTGCACCTTCTTCCAGTGGAGGCTGCTGGAGGAGAGGCAGGGGTGTAGATAGCAGTGAGCCTGGTCTGGACTTTCAGCTGCTCCAGACAGCTTAACAATTTGTAAGGTGCTCTTGTTTAAAATTGGGTAAACAAAAATCAGGCCAGTTTAGTTTCAGGTGACCCCTTCCCCAGCTCTCCTCCAACAGACGGGATTCAAAAGACTGATTAGTGAATTGCCTTGCTAAACAAGCAAGCTCTGGGAAAATGAAGCCCAACAAAGGTACCTAGTTTAAAAGAAATAGTGTCTTAAATTTTTGTTTAAAAACTTTAGAAAGTGTACGTACAACTGATTTTGATTTATGTGTGCTTTAAAATCTGTATAAGTGTTTTGTATGTGTTTGTAAACATGTTCAAAGATAAGAATTGTCAGCATGCTGTAACAATTAGGTGAGTTTAAATTTAAAATGTAAAAGGTTATGAGGTTTGGACATTAACAAAATTTTAAAGAATCTTCATAGTGTTTTAAATGACTTTTTAAGGATTCTTTACCTTGAAAAATAGAAAATCTGGTATTTGAGAATGCATAAGACTGTTTATAGTGTAAGCAAGTTATCTGGCTTAACAAAAATGCATTGGCAGTTTGGGATTCAGTTCCCTTGGCTAAAATTTGGGGATAAATATTAGAAATTTAAATGTAAAGGTTAATTTAACACTGTCAAAGATATTACCTCTTCTGTCTGTCTAAAACTGTGTATTTCATTCAAGAACCAAGAGATAAGAAAAGGGAAAAATGTAGAAGCCAACAGAAGACCTATTTTTAGGGGTGAACAGGCAGAAGTGCAGTTCAGCTGGTCATGCATGGTGGGACAGGCCCTGGGAGGAGTCCATGCATGGTGAAAGAGGGCAAGCTGGGGCACAAACGCAGTTCATCTAACCCTAAAGAGTCAGACTGGGTACGTGCCCATTCCATAGGAGTAGCCAAGTGGCCCATCTTTGTTCTGTCCCTTTTCCCTGTAGATAGACACTGGAAATATTATGGTTAAAATTAGTGATGTGATGATCTGTAGTATTGCTAAAACTGCCCCTTGGACTTAAAAAGAGAGTTAAAAAGTTTATTCGTATAATGTGACTTGCTTTCAATTATGTTCTACAATTAGGATGTTTTTAAAAGTTATAAAGGTGTTAATTCTAGCTTTTTGGTACAATTATGGTGATTGTAATTTTTGCATTAAGGAAAAAATTGTCATTTGAGTTCAAGATTTTTAATGTGTATCTGTTTTAAAACAAGCAGCCAAGAGGCAATGAGTGACACTTGGCTTGAAGATTTCAAGGGATCTTTTCAAAATACAAATGAAAACTAAAGTATAAAATAGTAAAGGAGATTAATAAGAAGCTTAAAAATTAGGAATGGATTTTGGATATAAAGTTTAAAAGTAAAATTGTTTTTAACATTTGTCTCAAAGTGCACAAAGAAAAAATTAAGATTACCGAAAGAATTGCTATTCTAGATTGCTCTTATAGGTTTTTTTTTTTTAACAGTTTCCAGCAAAGCCCAGAGCAAAGCACAGAGGATTCTTACAAGTTTGTTAGATATAACTTTGACTTTTAATAAGTTTCAGGTAAGCACATGCTTAAAAGCTACTTCTATGTTGACCACCTTCTGCTTTTAATTGGAGTAAGATGGCCTTTTGTAAGACTCATTGATCTGAAACTGGTTCGAAGCCAGACCGGGCAGAAAAAGAGGCCCTGTGAGACTGTCACCTCTACTCAGCCAGCAGAGTGCTGAAAGAGCAAGCAGAGATGCTTTGGGACTCAAAGTGGCAGAGTGCTAGCCTTGAACTGTAGAGCTGAGGGACAGTGCTCAGGCCCCGAGTTCAAGTCCAGCGACCAGCTAAAGGGAAATGCCAATGAGGCATTTATCCCAATGTGGAGAAGACACTCCTGGGACAAAAGCAATGGAGGAACATCTACAGGCAGTAAGCCACTGCTTGGATGGCAGAAATGTCAGATCCTAGAGTCATTTGTGTGTGGCCCTTCAAAACTGGTCAGAGCCGGGAGGTCATGGAAAGATAGTTTGTAAGCATGCCTAATGACTACCTTGTAAGGAACAGGAACTTGCCAGTCCTCTGTGATAGTAAAAGCTAATGTTACGAAATGTGGGGAATAGTTTAAATCTCAACCCCTTTATGTGCCAAAAGCTCTAATTGGCAGTAAGTAGTGAGATGACATCAGCTTCGTGAAATTCATCTGCTCAGAAAACGTTTGTAAACCTGAGAGTGTATTTCTACTGATATCTGTCTAGAGGCCTGCAAAGATAATTTAGGCATTGTTGGGATCATTAGAGATCACATTCCTAAGCCATCTAGAAAGATGCTTTTGCAAACCAGAGTGCTAAACAAGCTACACTGCTGTAGCCAGAAAAAAGGTCTGTGCAGTTGTCAAAAGTTAAAATATTGTTCTTAATGACATCTAACCCTGATAGCCTCTTTGTAAAATAGGCTAAGGGTGTAGGTTCCTGGCTAGGTAGGATCAACGCCCCTGAAGTCAGCTTGAAGAAGTTACAGAAGATGGACCTTCGCCCATCAACCCCCTGTTAAGATCAAGAGTCCAGAGTCAGTTAGAGAAAAATGAGACAAAATAGATGAAATTTTTTTTTGAAAAAAAGCATAAAAATAATGTTAACAGGTGTGCAAGTGTGGAGACTGCGTCTGTAGGAGATGGTTACAAGAATAAGCCTTCTGTGTCTGTTTACAAAAATATCTGGTTAATAAAAAAGTTGTAATTTTGGTAAATTGTCCTGGGCTATTGTTTAAAGGTCTTAAATACCAGCAGGATCAAAGCCTGTCAAGCCTATGCAGTGTATCCTAAACCAGTCTGTGTAGGAATTTACAGTGCAGCATGAGGTGTGACTGTCCATTGGAGCCACTGGGAGATCCTGCTGCTGCTGCTGTTGCTGCATAACCTAATGGGTAGAGTTTGAAGACAGCCTCACAGTCACCTGGAGGAAATCTATGTCATTACCGAGACCACCTCCACCGTGGTAAAAGTAGACTGAACTCCTGCCTGGTTCCATCACTTGAGACTGCATCCTGGTTAAAAGCTGCTAAAACTAAGATCTGTGGGACATTCTATTCCCACAGTAGATATTGGGGACAAGGATATCACTGGCTTGCTTACCTTAGGCACTTCAGTGCAAAGTGACTGGAAATCCACACTATAGTCACAGCCTGGTTTGGCTCTGGTATGGTAATAACCTGAGTGTGTTATCAATGGAGGTAGTAAATGAGACCCCAGCCTTACTCTTAACTGAAAAGAAGAGGAGGGTAGTAAATAAAGCCTTGGGAAAGGAATTGGGGGAAAATTGGTATCCTCTGGATAAGAAAGGATATGAAAAGTAAGGATTGTCTTTAAATGTTTGAAAAAGAAGGAAAGAAGACAAACCTCAAAAAGTATAAGTATGTAGCAAATGGTATGAGTATGTCTTGAAATTGCAGCTTATGAATATAGCTGGTATTAAATTAGCTGTGATATACAGACTCAGGACTGGTGGAAGAAAAAGATGTAAGCGCCTTTGGTACTGTTAATTTTGTCACAATTGGATCTTATATACTCAATACACTGGTGTCCTTTTTAAAAGAAAAAGATCAGTGCAGTCCATCTATTAGTTCTGAGATCCCAATACCAAACTGTAAATATAAAAGATTGTGCCAATTAGGGGACCATCATTGGTCCCTGATGCTCTAGAAAAGTGGGGAATGAAGAACTGAAGAACTAAAAATTATATTCACCATTTTGTAGTCACTAACTGCTGACTTCGCTTCTGTAACTTGCTTTTGCTAATGTTAAAGTATAAAGATAGGTCTGTGTCAACAAACTCTAAAGAATGTTACTGCCATGATAGAAAACTAACTGCTGACCTCAGGCCCAGACATTCCCAGAGTCCGGAACAATGGCTACCACATATTCCGGATCCTCCTCTGGGAACTGGACCCCGAGATAATGACCATCTGGCAGGACCAGCAAACTAGGCCAAATGTCAACCAATCGCAAGCCTGTAACTATGGGAATTCCCCCTAACCCTTATCATCCAAAGCAACCATCCCCTTGAGTCACCCCACGCCAATCATTTTACAGTGTTACAAAATTTCCCGCGTGGCATAGTGGTTTGCTGTGAGTGTTTACCGGGGCCCTGCCCCTACCTTAAAATGTATAAAAAGTGCTGTAACCGTGTGTTCAGGGCTTGTTGTTAACACCCCTACAACGGTGTGCATGAGGTCCGTGCTCGCGAGTTCATTAATAAACGACTCTTTGCCACTTGCATTGTCCAAGGTCTCTGGTGGTCTATGGGGGCCTCCAAGAATCTGGGTACTACAATACATGCACATGTCCACTGTTGTGTCTTTATATTTGGAATGTGAATGTGTGAATCACATTGTTTAGCTTTGTAGGTACCTCTTTTTTAATTATAATTAATTTTTTTATTGAGAAAATACTGTACAGAGGGGTTACAATTACATGCAAGATAACGAATACATTTCTTATCAAGTATTGTTGCCTCTTCCTTTGTTTCTCCTTCCCAACCCTTCCTCTACCCCCACCCTGCCCTCCCTATCCAACCCTCTACCCCCACTAAAGTTGTAAAGTTCATTTTTCTACATTAAGATGCATTGTTGCAATGGGTCCACCTTTATCCCTATTTAAACGATTTGGTTTTTCCCTTCCCCGCTACAAATTATACCAACATCAAATACAGTCAAAGCAGGGGTTATATGATGGGGGACGGACATACAAAGCTACAAAGAAATCATTTCATAAATATGTAAGATAAAATCGCAAGAAAGAAAAAAAAACATTTGACTAATTTTCTTGGGGTTTATTGCCTTAAGATGAACTTTTCTGCCCTTTTCTGCTTGACTCAAGACATACACTGGTTATTGCAAATAAGGAAAACCATGGGGTCTATTTTTCTTTGGGCCTGGCTTACTTCACTAACATAATTTTTTCCATCTTTCCATTTCCTAACAAATGGAGCAATGTCATTCTTTCTGATGGAAGCATAGAATTGCATTGTGTATATATACCACATTTTCTTGATCCATTCATCTACTGAGGGGCATCTGGGTTGGTTCCATATCTTAGTTATGGTAAATAATGCTGCAATAAATATAGTTGTGCTGGTGGTTAACTACTTGTAGAAAACTAAAGTTAGATCCTTATATATCACACTCCAATAGAATCAACTCCAAATGGATCAAAGACCTCAGAGTCAAACCAGACATTCTGAAAACATTACAGGATGGAATAGGAGAAACCCTAGGTCTCCTTGGCACAGGCTGAAATTTTCTTAATAGAGAACCAGAAACACAATAAATCAAAGAAAGGTTGGACAAATGGGATTGCATAAAATTGCAGAGCTTCTGCATGGCAAAGGACATAGCTAAAAAGATTAATATAAAGCCCATGGATTGGGAGAAGAACTTCACTAGCCATACAACATACAAGGGTCTCATATCTGAAAAAAACTTGAAACTCAAAAAAGTAAATCCTCCAACAACAAATCTTCAAAGAAACAACTGCCCAATAAATAAGTGGGCTAAAGACTTAAAGAGAAACTTCTCTGAAGAAGAAAGATGGATGGACAATAGACACATGAAGAAATGCTCAACCTCCCTAGCCATAAAAGCAATGCAAATCAAAACATCATTAGGATACCATTTCACCCCAGTTAGAATGGCTATAATCAAGAACTCTAATAACAACAGATGCTGGAGGGGATGTGGACAGAAGGGAACCTTACTGCATTGTTGATGGGAGTGTAATCTTGTTCAATCACTTTGGAAAGCAGTATGGAGTTCCCTCAAAAGACTCCACAAAGAGCTCCCCTATGACCCAGCAATCACACTTTTGGGCTTTTACCCCCATGATCTCAAACAAGACCACACTAAAGCTGTCAGCACAACTATATTTATCGTAGGTACCTCTTTTAAATTTTATCCCTCAACTTGCTAACATAGCTCTTTTATTTTTTGCACATGAACCTTCATCCCAATCAAATAATTTACCATGCTATCTTCACGTGTAGCAACAAGGTCACATAAAACTGTCAGAACGTGTGGTAAAAAATGTTTTAAAAAAAGACAGTCATTGGTGCTGTGAATGTGGCTTAGTGATAGAGGAATTGCCTAGCATGCATGAAGCCCTGGGTTTGAATCCTCAGTACCACATAAACAGAAAAATTCAGAAGTGATGCTGTGGTTTAAATGATAGGGTGCTAGCCTTGAACAAAAGAAGCTCAAGGACAGTGCCAGGCAGAGATCAAGCCCAGAACTGGCCAAAAGACTATACTTTAACCACAGTGCATTTGTACAACTCTTTGTTAAATAACTTGGCCGAGCTTTAGTCTTGTACGATTCACTAGAGATAACAATAAAACCACTATCATTGGCATGCCGATATTTGCTAATTGAGATGTTTTCTGTTCCCCAATTTTTGTTAATATCAATTAGTTATAGAAGGGATTTCCTTCTGACAAGACTATATATGTAGATAGTATACCTTGATCTGACTCATCACAAGCATCATTGTCTTTCGGTGCTGCTCCCCCTTCCCAAACTTACTTCTTTATTTTTCCATTTCACATAGGTACTTAAAATATTCTAACCATATTCACCCTCCTATACCCTCTCCTGTTACTCTTCCCAACTCCAATTGCTACCAACCATCCAGTCAGGACCTTTTTGACATTCTTTGCCTTCATTCTCTTAAGTGTATGTTAATTCAGAAGTCAAGAATGAGACACTATTGTCTTCTTTCTCGACCTATTTAAGTCCAAAATCTTTCCTTCATTTACATAAGCATTGCTGTAGCAAGCCCAAAAGTCATATTTCTCTTTGGATATGTTAATAGTCTTATTTGTCTTTCACAATCCTAAATATATTAAATGATAGTAGCTATCATTCTTCAGTATAAACGCAATTGAGTGAGATTGAGTTTTTGACATTAGTAATGTATTTATTACAAATAATAAAATTATGCTAGCAGATAATATGGACTGGTAACTTCTATTTTTTTCAACTTGAATAGATTTTCAATATTTAGGTTTTATATAGCCTTCATATCTTTAGGACCAAGTGAAAAGAAAGTCACCATCTTATGCTTTGGTTTAGCTTTTGATAGAAAATAATCTGATTTCTTCACAGTGATAGTAACATGATATATGGATATCTGTTTTGAAAATTAGTTTACATGAGAAAGCAAAGTTGATTTCTCACAGAATATAATACCAGCCAGATTCAAAAGTCCTGACAATAAAAATGTTTAATAGTCTATGCAAACATTTTCTGTCAACTTCAATATCTTTTCTCCTTTACTTCTTTCTATAATCGTATACTTATTTCTCTAAGGCTTTAAAAACAATTCTAACTATATCTATTTAGATTATGTTTGGAGTATATTTCTATTTATATTGAAATTGTTGCTATGCCACTAAAAATAATAAAACATGTTGTTTCTGTTAGGCTTAATTTTTTGTTGTTTTACTTAAAACAGGTAGGTATGCAGAATACCAAAACCTGTGATTTTCTGTCTTCTTAATATTTTTATTATTGTTTATAATATAATATATTTTTATAATCATTCAATTATAATGTTGTCTTTTCATGTTGACTGTAGTTTGAGTGTCATTGGGGAAATAAAATAAAACATTCACATTTTGTAGTTTAATTCCTAATGTGTAATGCATCTTGATTTCTGTATTTTGACTATCAAAGTTTCCATAATAAAATTTTACGCATCCTGAGTGCTTACCAGTTACTGTATTAAGCATTCTTTATCTACACAATACTCAACTCTCATAAACGTAGCCATACATACAAGGACTATGCCTGGGAGAAATCAGTATTTTCATCCAAGATTTACGGCTCATGGCCAAGCCAGAATTACTTAAGGGTAGACTTGCATACCAGAAATAACATTCATTATCATTATGCATGAGGAGAAAGTTTTCCAAAAGGTTAGTGCATCATCTGTAATTTGATGGGTGCTGGCTACACATACGGTACAGTAACCATTTTTTTTTTTTGGTCTTTCATGGGGCTTGTATTCTGGGCCTAGGCACTGTCCCTGAGGTCTTCAGCTAGAGGCTAATTCTCTACCACTTGAGCCACAGTGCACTTCTGGTTTTCTGGTAGGTAATTGGAGATAAGAGTCTCACAGACTTTCCTGTCCAGGCTGGCTTTGAACCAAGATCCTTAGGTCTCAGCCTCCTGAGTAGCTAGGATAATCAGTTTGAGTCACTGAAGCCCACCTTATTAACCTTCTTAGGTACAAAGGAACAATTTTGCTGCTATATTTATTCTTTGTACAACTCTAGAGTAAAAAATATAAACAGGATACTAAAGTGGAGCACTCAAACCTCAATGCAAATCTTGAAAATCCTAGAATATGTGCGTGGTGCCACATAACTCTGAAGGAAAAAAATTAGAATAAATAACCACATAGCCAACCTCTCAATTAAAACCCTTTGTAAAACTGAGTTACCTCAATTTTTGTGAGAAAGAAGGACGGAATAAAACAATTTTTTTTATTATGAAAATACTGTACAGAGGAGTTACAATTACATGGGCAAGATAATGAGTACATTTCTTATCAAGCATTGTTGCCTCTTCCTTTGTTTCCCCTTCCTATCCCTTCCCATCTTCCCCCCTCACTCCCCAAAATCTCCCACAAGTCTCCCCTCCCTCCCCTGCCACCTCCATCCCCGCCAAAGTTGTAAAGTTTGTTTTTCGACATAACATCTTGTATGTCTCATTGTTGCAATGGGTCCATCTGTATCCCTATTTAAAGAATTTGTCTTTTCTCTTCCCCTCCACAAATTATACCAACATCAAATACAGTGAAAGTAGGGGTTATACCACGTGGGAGGGACATACAAAGCAACATAAAAATTATATTATAAATATGTTAGAAACAATCGCATGAAAGGAAAAAAAAACATTTGAATATTTATCTTGGGGTTCATTTCACCTAACATCAACTTATCTGACCTTTTCTGCTTGACTCAGACATATACAAGTAGTTGCAAATAAGGGAAACCATGGGGCCTATGTTTCTTTATGGCTGGCTTACTTCACTTAATATAATTTTTTCCAAGTCTTTCCATTTCCTAACAAATGGGCAAACAGAAATTTTTATGACTTTCATTTACAAAATGTAAAATTAATCTTAATTTGGATTTTAAAAATTCCTATAATCTTCTTTTTGGGGGGGGTGCTGGTCATGGGGCCTGAACTCTTGTCCCTCAGCTCTTCAGCTCAAGGCTCACACTCTACCACTTGAACTACAGCGCCACTTCCGTCTTTTTTCTTTTTTGCTTATCTGGTGCTGAGGAATTGAACCCAAGGCCTCAGGCATGCAAGGCAAGTGCTCTACCACTGAGCCACATTCCCAGTCCCCTATAATCTTTTTTAATGTATGAAAGGAGATAAGATTTGGGTAATTTAAAGAGAAAATTTGACATACTACAACTAATCAGTGGGTTAAAATAAATGTAACACAGCTACTGAATAGGCTGAGCTACAGAGGATAGTGACCTAACTTTGTCCAGGTAGCAAAATCATGAGAAACTTTATCTCCAGTTAACCAACAAAATTCAGGACTGAAGGTATGGCTCAAGGGTTAAAGTATCATGCCTGAGCAAGAAAGCGTAGAATGTGAGGTTCAGAGTTCATACCAATATGTGTGCAGAAATTAAATTAAAAAACTAACTCAGTATTGACAGATTTCTAAACATTAGCACAAACACTTCATGTTTATAACATAAAACAATTTTGACTATTACTAAAATTTTCAATGTATTCAATCTCATTAGTATGTATTAAATAGTCATTTAGTAAATTATTTAAATATCTAGTGGGACAATTTTTACAATGCTTCGGTTATTTTTGAGAAACAACTAAGGACATAAGTACGCAATTAGAATTTCATAGTCTTGTCTTTAAAATATAGTACAATCTCATTTTGTATACTTCATCATCTCAAGAGAAAAGTACAATCTGTTGTTCTATTATTAAAACCACTTTTAATATATTTTGCATATCCTATGATTTTTCAGTATTCTGACATTTATTTACTTATTAGATGCTTTAAATTATGCCCTTTGCTTCAAAGCCTAAGGACACAAGATTCATAAGACCTTTCATTAAATATTTAAATAAGAAGAAGGAACAAACAAATAGTAACATAATAAGCAAACAAAAGAGCTGTCGGCATCAAACCACAGATCTTTTTAATTGAAACAGACTCCGTATTTAGAAGAAAAGAATTGAGTGTGGCTTTTTTGTATTATGTATTATTAATGCCTAAAATGAGTAAAATAAAATTTGAATTTTGTGCACAAGGACCCTTATGTTTAATAATTTAAAAAGTTGATCAGCTGGCCCCTCCTTGGCTAATTCTTTGTCCAACTTGTTAAATAATTCAGGCACTTTATTAACAAGGATGGTTTATAGTTAGAAAAATTTATACAGTTCACCATGAAATGATATGATAGAAATTTATGAAAACAATAAACACCTTGAAACAGTGTTGTAAATCCATTGTACGTAACTTGTATTAAAGACATTACTTCATCAATATACCAAAAGAAGCATGTGTTTACTATTACAAATATGAGAGGAAAAAATTCACAGCATTTTAATAGCATGATTTACTGAAAAGCCATTCAAACTAGGATGGACAACTGTTATGTGAAAAAATAATAACGGCTGGCTGCCAGTAACTCATGCCTGCATTCTTCATTTTCGCTGGGGCTGAGATGTGAGGATCAGGGTTTGAAGCCAGACTGGGGACGAAAGTTCATGGGCCTCTTATCTCCAACTAATTACTCAAAAAAATAAAAAACAAAACAAAAAACAAATACAAAACCTGAAAGCGAAGCTGTGGTTTAAATGGTAGCGTGATAGCTTTGAACAGAATTCGTTCAGGGCCAAAGCCAAGACCTTGAGTTCAAGACCCAGGACTGACAGGAAAAATTTAAAGGAAAACAAATAGCAACAACAACAACAATAAACAGATTTCTCTGAAAGAACTTCCAATTCTCTTATGATTCTTTAGTAGAGCACATTGTGACATCCAGCAGATATTCAATAAATGAGTTTTGCATTGATTCATAAAGATGTATTTTCCTTTAAGAAGGTGTCATAATTGTGTATGATTGTTTCCGCTAGTAAAATTTGTATTTTCTTCATATTGAGGCATTTTTGAAAACATAGGAAACATGCTTGGCGACTTATGTTTCCTTAAATTATTTTTGTAAGCTAAACATTTTAATGGTATTTCTGGCGAGAAGAGTTAATATTGAGTGATTTTGGTTCTGATTTTAGCTTCCAAGCATATTAAAAGTCAGCAAACACATTCATTATTTCTGAAAATATCTGGTTTTGAAAATGAGGGATATATAGAGAGTGGTAAATTAAACTAATATCTTTCTACATTATCCAACATACTTAGGATCCAGTGTTACAGTTATATGTTTCTACTCTCTTTCCTGATATTTTACAATATAGATTGAAACAAATTTAATGTCTCATTATGATTTTTAAAACTTATTTTAGAGAAAGTACATGCATTTCTGAATTAGATATGGCAAAACTAGTTTACTTGGTGTATCAAAACTCTAGAATTATTTTTCTGAAGAATAATTGATGGTCTCATATAAAATCATATCCATCATCAAGCTCCCAGAAAAAAGTCATAAGATAATTCAAAGAATAATGGAAGCAAGTATCAACTATATTACATTTTTTAATTAAGGAGGAAACTAACTTTTCTAGTATTCTTAAAGATAAATGTATTCAAATAGAATCTATAGCTTTAGTCATTCTGTACACAGATTCCCAAAACTCATTCATTCTATGACTTGAAGTTTACATTGAGAAATACCTCACCATCCCCTTAACCATGATAACCACAATTATCTCTCTTATTGGGAGAACAAATTTGTTAGATTTCAAATATTGTAATATCACAGAATTTCTCTCATTTTGTCTGAATATTCCAGTGATATGCATATAATACACATGTGTTTATACATAAATGTATATATGTATACATATATGTAATATATTTTTATTGGTTCAGTAATCAATCAGGACAGTCTATTTCCATTTCTTGGTTTCAAAAAATAATATAAAACTGGAAGTGAAGGTGCACATGGCTCTTCAAAATGTTGACTTCATTTTCTTGGCAATGTACCCATAGACAAAATTGCTGTATATTAGAATTATGAATAATTTATTGAAGTCTCCATAATGTTTTCAAATGGTGATACCAATTTATATTCACATGTAGAGTGTGCAAAACCTCCATTCTGTTATACCCTTACCAACAGTTGTCATCTGAGTTATTAATTATACTCTCCCTAACAGATCGGAGGCAAAATTCATGTGTATATTTATTTATATTGCTGTAACAATGATATTGAGTCCTTTGTTGTATAACTATTGGCTTTTTGTATGTATGAAAAAAGATATTTATTAAATATAAATATTTGATAATTAACTACTATGCAAATTTGCAGAAAATATCACTATTAATCCTTATAGCTTCTAACACTAATTCTACCCTGATGGCTTTAAAGTTCTTTTGAAAAGTATTTCTGGGTGAGTTATCTATATTTTGATTTTGTGGGTTTTTGTGTTTTTTTCTATTCATCTTGACAACATGACAACATATGTTTGTTTCTCCAACTTCTAAATATGTACATTATGCATGCTTTCAGCTGTAGCAAATCATAATTTCCTAATATTCAGAGGTAATTATAAAAAAACACATGCTTTGAAAGTATCCTCATGAATTAGGCCTCATTACAAAATAAGACTGTCTTTCTTAGAATTATTACCTTTACACTTTTGTTCAACTGACACCTAATATTTCAGGCATCTATTTTTACTTGTAAGCAAGAGAGTGTGACAACATAGGTGTCATTTCAGTGTACAAATGATATACATGAGAAAGAATGTAAATGATGGGGAGAAATGATAGTATATTCTAGGTTTTGCAAATAAAACAAAACCTCTAGTTGGAGACAGTGGTAATTAATTGTCTACATTTTCTAGCGTTGCCCCTACAATCTGTAAGAGCTCTGAAGTTAATAAAATAGGCTATGGAATTTCACTCAGTTTAAAACATAGCATAAAAGTTTTTAAAAGAAAGGAGAAACTTTCATAAAATTAAGATATGGCACATTGACCTCTGACATAGAAAATTTATCAGAGATTAAGCTGTATAACTGCCTATTCAAATATCAGAATTTGAAGACAGCTTTCACACATCAGAAGTTTCATGTTTACATAGATAGTTATTTAGCTGGCAGAGCTGTGAAAGATGTTTCAAAAAATGTCTAGGTTACGAAATTAAAATTTTCACTATTAGTGCAATGAAAAATGTGCATTTTCAAAGCTGAGTTTATGAATGGAAGTTGAGATAGATAAAAATTATACTAAAAGAACTGTACGCTAGACTAGGTAAATCAAGAGTTTCATGATTTCAATATTCTGGCCCCTATTACACAGTGTTGTTCAGCCATCAACAAAATCATCTGAATGAAAGGAGAGGTTTTATTAAAAAATTCAGATGTAGCATAAAGGACAAAATAGGTGAAATTATTCAAAATCTCAAAGAGGTATGTTCTAGGATTTGGTAGTAGGATTTTTTAAACTGTATAACTTAATATAAAAGTTTAAATCTAGCCAGGTGTTGGTGGCTCATACCTATAACCTTTGCTACTTAGCAGGCTGAGATCTGAGGATTATGGTTTGAAGTCACACCAGATAAGAGAGTCCATGAGACTCTTATCATCAATAAACTATCAAAAAGCCAGAAATGGATCTATGGTTCAAGTATTAGAATGCTAGCCTGGAGCAAAAGAAGCTCAAGGACAGGGATCAGACCTTGAGTTCTAGCCCATGTCTAGGACAAATAAAAATGTTCAAGCTTAGCTGGGTGCCGGTGGCTCATGCCTGTAATCCTAACTACTCCGGAGGCTGAGATCTGAAGATCATTGTTCAAAGCCATCCTGGGCAGGAAAAGCTGTGAAACTCTTATCTGCAATTAACCAAAAAACCGGAAATGGCACTGTGGCTCAAGTGGTAGATTGCTCCCTTTGAGCTGAAGAGATGAGGGACAGTGTCCAGGCCCAGAGTTCAAGCCCCACGACAGGAAAAAAAAATGAATAGCGGCCATGTCATGGTGCCTCTCATCTATAATCATGACTATTAAGAGGATGAGAACCAAGGATGAGGGTACAAACCAGCTCCAGCAGACAAATCCTCAAGTCTTCAGAATTCTTATCCTCAATAACTAGCAAATAGCTGGATGTGGAAGTTTGGATGAGTGGTAAGGCACCAGCCTTGAGTGGAAAAAGCCAAGCAATAGTACAAGGCTTTTATTTCAAACCTTAGTACTAGCACGAATAAAGACATAAATAAGAACCTAGTAGATAGTGGAAGTCACCGGAAGTCTGCTAAACCATTGACTATAAAGTATTTCAATTAAAGATAAGCCCTTAGAGTATTCTAAAGGGAAAGAACTTAGAATACTGCAGAAACTATATGCTTAGTAAAATAAAAATTAAAAAAAAAAAAACCTATAACACTCTTTTTTATAAAACAAATAAATCAGGGGAGCTAAATACATTTTCTTAAGTAATAGATTGGTACATACTAGAATAAAACATTATGCTAAGAATACTGTTAGTTTAAGGCTGCTTTGTTGTCACTTAAACTATTTTAAGTAGTTTCATGAAAAAAACAAACATGTAGTTTGTTGCATTACTATCTTCTGTAATACCACTGGAATTAGTTAAGTTGTTTTATATATTTTTATGTGGAAGTCCTAAACTACCAATGCCCATGATTGAGATTTTATTTTATTTTTTTATTATTAATAAGTTTTTTATTGTGAAAATATCATACAGAGGCGTTATAATTACATGAGCAAGGTAATGAGTATATTTCTTATCAAGCATTTTGGCCTCCTCCTTTGTTTCCTGGGAAAAGTGACATTGACAATTCAGTTAAGAGGAAGTCATTCCTAAGTATGGAAGACCCCTAATCCAGTGGGACTAATGTCTTAATATAAATAATATTTGGGCAAAAGTATACACTCAAGGAGAAAGGCAGATGTCATGATGTTGTCTTTACAAGGGAAAGAATGCAATAGATTGTCAGAATACCACCAGAAATGAGTTGAGCAGGATCAATTGGATCTTCTCAAATAGTGTCCAGAAGAAACTAACACTGCTGATAGGTTTGATTTTGAATGTTCAGGGTTTATATGAGGATATGAATTTGTGTTATAGTTCATTCAGTCTGTGATAGTTTGTATGAGTAAGTGAAGATGATTAATAATTATCCACACAAGTCTATTGTACTCCCAACAGAAAAAGGTATATATATGTGTGTGTGCATATATATATATGTGTGTATATATATATATATATATATATATATATATATAATACAATTACTAGTATATCATATAATGTCAAAATGTGTAGCATATACTTAGGACGAGAGAATTTGTTCATAACTATAATACAGTTGTTATTTAATTATGACTGAAAGATGAGCATTGACATCATCACATGGAGAGAAAGAAAAATCCAGATAGTGGAAACAAAATAATAGAATTTCAAAAGTATATGAGTGTGAGAATTGAACGAAGTGATAATTCTGGGCAGACTTTGTGAAGAGAGAGAGATATCCTCAGAATAAGCAATTGTCTATGATAAATGATAAATTCCATCGGTGTACCAAAAGTGAACAACTGTAACCAGTTGAAGAATCATCATCGGATGAAATAATATGTTGTCTCTTCAACTTTGTAGCATTTGATAAAATTAATAAAGTCAGGTAAATAATTAAAATGCTGGGAAACACAAAGGAAGTGTTCCTTTCAGGCTAGAACTGATTTACCATACATGGCCAGAAAGTGGATGCAGAAACATTGTGTTAAACAAATTTTGCTAATATCTATGATATCACATTTTTTTGGTTATCAAGTGTAAAAACAATGTAAGAAGTCTCTAGGACTCTCAGTTATAATACACCAAATCTTGGAAGATACATAAAATTGTGCCTTTAATCTAGACAGAATGTCCAGTATCCGTAAGCAGGAATTCTGGGTCTATCTCTGGAGGAGTCTTATCTGCTGCATCTACAGAAATGAACAAGAGATGTGTCCCCAAATCTCCTAAACCCAGTGCTTTAATAAATGGAGAGAAAAATGAAATAAGCAGATAGACTTCATTGCAAATGTCATAAGATATATAAAGCAGAATAGAATGGTATTAAAGTGACCTGGGGCATACAGTAAGTTGAGAAGCACTCAACTAAAAGTAAGCAATTATCTGAGGCAAAGTCATTTATGTGAAAATCTCAGGGTAAAGAGTTCAGTCTGAGTGTAGGAAAACTAGAACAAACGTACAAATTAAACAATATTTTAGAGAATAGTAAGAAGGATTGGGAAGCCAGATAAATGGATAAAGAAAATAGAGAAAAACATACATAAATGAAATACCAAGAAATAAAACAGAAAAGCTTACTACGTGGATATTTTAGTACGTATTTTCCAAGTGAATATTTTAGTAAACTACTTCTACTACATGAAAGTATTCATGAAAATATGGCTGTGAGTTGTCATAGGTTCTTACAAAATTCTACTTTCTCAAGATCAAAAACTGGATCCAATAATGTAAAGTACTATGCCTTTTCTGTGTGCTTAATTAATGTTTGATGCTACAAATGACACAGGGAAGATATTTATAAGATCTTTAAAAGAATACATACTAGCAAGATGTTTTTTTTTCATTTTTTATTGTGAAAATACTGTACAGAGGAGTTACAATTACATGAGCAAGGTAATGAGTACATTTCTTATCAACCATTTTTGCCTCTTCCTTTGTTTCACCTTCCTATTCCTTCCCATCTCTGCCCCCTTTCCCTGTTCCCTCCCCTTCCCTCTTCCCCCCTCCCTTTCCCCCAGCCAAAGTTGTAAAGTTCGTTTTTTGACATGAAATTCACATGCAATATATTATCTCCTTTCATTGTATACATTTTAGTGCTTTGGAAGTGAATTGTACAATCATAGGTTTTCCAAGCCTAATTTTCACAAACTTGCATTTCTTCAAATAGAAATCTTATAAATTTTAGAACAGATATTAAAATACATATAAAATTGAGTTACAGGAATTAGTCCTGCATACATCTTCTATAGGGTGTCTTTTCAAAATTTGTTTTGGGGAATTATTTCCAGGTTCTCACTGTCCAAGTGCACTGTCAATGAACTACTTTCCCGATCCATACAAGTTTTTTACTTCTCTTTAATACATATATAGAAGTGTAATGGCTAGGAGCTGGGAAGGTGGCTCAGTGGTAGAGCGCTTGCCTTGCATGCCAGAGGCCCTGGGTTCGATTCCTCAGCACCACATAAGCAAAAAGAAAAAAGCCGGAAGTGGTGCTGGGCTCAAGTGGTAGAGGGCTAGCCTTCCGCTGAAGAGCTGAGGGACAGCGTCCAGGCCCAGAGTTCAGGCCCCACGACCGCACCCAAAAAAAAAAAAGAAGTGTAATGGCTAGAACATATACAATTCTCTTTGACCTTTTGAAGACTTGAAAACTTGCTTGGTAAAATGATTGCAGTATTACACAAATCATTCTGCTATGCGGAGTATATGAATTTTTCCACAAACACATTGCTATATTTTGTGTCATATTTTATATTATGGTCATATTAGTGAGTTTTCTTTTTCTTAGATACTAAAGAGGAGCTTAATTCATATGCTCCTCCTATTGACTATTAATTTAAATATGTTCTTTATAGAAATATCCTGTTCAGGAAAATTTTATACAGAATTAGAAGATATAAAATACTTAAGATTCAGGATCATTGTAGCATTAACATTGTAGCATTAAGAAATAAGTGCCCTCTATCTGTTGGATATGTTTTCACTACTTTCATGGAATTAAGAAAGGTTATCAGTTGATATTAGTTTATTCTTGCTTTTCTTTAGCCACTAATGCTTTCCATGTCAAATTTTTGGAAACCTTTACGATCCATTGTCATGAATTTTTACATTTACATTTTGTAGGTTTTTACAACTCACATTTAGTTTGATAATCATTTTTTTAGTTTAAATTTTTGTATAAGGTTTGAGGTAGTAGTGTAAGATCATTCTTTAAAACTAGAGAGGCAATAGTGCCAATACACACATTTAAGATTCTATTTTTATTTCATTAAGTCATGGCATCCTTTTCAAAATCTCTTTACAATAAAACTAAGAATTTATTTTTGATAAATCTGTTACATTCTTCTATGTGTCAGTTCTTTCACTAATAAACATGGTAATAAGATTCAAATCTAGTATGAGTGCTCAAGCTACACCATTTTACAAGATTGTTCTGACTGACCTTGAGTTTACATACAAGTTTATTGATCAGGTGGACCAATATACTACAGATATCTAGATGTTTGATAATCATTCATATTTTGCACCTTGTGAAAACACAAGACATCAGATATTATATAGGGAAAAATGTCTTTAGAGAATGCTTAAAACAACTAAAATTAATTTAGGAATGAGTTAAGATTTAGATAACACATAGCATAATAAAGTTGAATGATAACGACTTGAGCTGTACTACAGAGGAGAGTGAGAGGGGATAGAATGATGGACCACCCAGGAGCTGTATGTCATTGTTATTGTGTTTCAAAAACAAAAAGACTTCAGAGAAAAGAAGCACGAAAATAATCAAAGTGTCCTTAATCAACTTTTTTTTTTAATCCACCTAATAGTGTGGACTGAGAGTCAGAGAAGATGGGAAAAATAAAATAGAAAATAAAGCATTGTATAGATCTCTTATAATGTAAATAAATTGTAATAGGAATATGATAATTAATTTCCAAAGAAATAACGGAAACAATAGGTAAACTCTAAAGGCAAAAAGAATGAAGAGAGACAACAAGCAAAGTAAAACATTTATCAATAACAAACACAAGAATTGGAAGTGAAAAAGCAGTGGAAATCTTCTAAATAACAATAAAATAACAATAAAAATTGCTAACGTGGATAGAAAATGGATCACATTGTATCATATATAATTTTGAAAAAACATATTAGGAATGAAAATTTAAAAGTCATAATTTAAAACACTATTTACATTATAACTACACAGTATAGTTCAGTGGTAAAACCTTGACATAGCATATGTGAAATAATGGTGTGATCTCCCAAGAATTACAAAGTACACACAAAGCACACACACACACACACACACACACACACACACACGCACACACACACACACACACACACACACACACACACACACTACATACACACATTTGGAATATTGATATAATATTAAATAGAGGAAATTATCACAAATAATAAAAATAGGTTAATATATGAAATCATAATATTGCTCATACTATTTATTAGAAATCAAATAGTCACAATATACTTGGATTCTTATAGATTAAGTAAAGTGAAAATTAAGAAATAAAAGACATGAGAACCTTTGCAAATAAGTTTTAAATAATAAACATTTTGAAACATGTATCCTTTTATTTTGACAAAAGATTAATGTTACTGGTGTTTTAACCTCAAGATTTAGAATCTGATAACCAGGTGCTCTATATCTTGCTACGGGTGGCTATATCTCTTAACTTTTCACTTTGGATATTTTTATGATAAGGTCTCATAGTTTCTCAGGCTCTCCTGAATTACAAACCCTATTTTTATTTCCTACCATAGGTAGAAAATGGAAGCCACAAATCACCATGAGAAGCTCAAACTTTTTTTTTTTTTTTTTAATTTTATTTTATTCTATTTGAGAACATACTGTACAGAGGGGTTACAATTACATGGGCAGGATAATGCATACATTTCTTACCAAGCATTGCAGCTTCCTCCTTTGTTTACCCTTCACCTCCCTTCCCAGCCTCCCCCCTCCCTCCCACCCAATCATACCCCCCCAACCCCCCCCCCTCACCGACATTGTAAAGCTGGTTTTGACATGACATTTTGTACTTCTCATTGTTGCAACAGGTCCACCTGAATCCTTAAACGACTTGTTTGTCCCCATCTCCTCCACATGTTATACTGACATCAAATATAGTGAAAGCGGGGGTTACACTGTGGGGGAGGGACATACAAAGCAACAAAGAAATAATCTTATAAATGCGTTAGAAATACATGCATGAAAGAAGCAAAAACATTAAAATACATATTTGAGGTTTCGTTTTCCTAACATCACATTATCTGACTTTTAACTTTTTTTTAATTCAAGTACAAATATTTACAAAAAAGTGACCAAGAAATGAAGCCTTTCTTAATATAGTATGTAGTTCTTGAAAATACAGTAATTATTTGTTACCTGGAAAAATAAGTTTAGAACTATAAGAAAATCAATTTATTTAAATTCACCAACCATATAAAAGTTAAGAAAATAATTTTAAATATTCACATGTTAAATATTTTAAAAGCAACATATATGTGTCTGAATAATTTACATGTGTAAAAAGCATGCAAAATTAAATTAATCCTACAACACTGAAAAAAGAATTATCCTATAGAAACAAGAAAGTAAGTAATCAAGATCAAAATTTGAAATATAGAAAATAAAATGAAGTGTACTCTTTAGTTGACTTAAGTAACTGCAAACACTTTTTATATCAGTTTTATAATAAAAATGCATGAACAAAGAAAGCAAAAGTACATTTGCAACAGCAAAAGCATCAGTAATTGTTTGAGAATACAAAAAAAAAATCAATGGAGGGGATAACAATGTTCCTTCCAAAAGAAATGTACTCATTACCTTATTTATGTAACTGTAACCCCTCTGTACACTACCTTTTCAATAAAATTATATTGAAATTAAAAATAAAACAAATAATATAGCAATTAAGAATTCTTAGAAGTCATTACTTAAAAACTTTATTAAAAACTGCCCCCAGTACCCAAGGAATATACTTTGATGATACTATTTAAATACTTAAACTTCAGCAGAAAAGCAAAATGTTTAACAACTTTTACAAATAAAGTAATAAATCAGAATATATTACTATACTAATCATTGAATGGATTTTTATTGGCAGTCAAATATGTAAGAAATGAGGTAATATGCCATTCGTTTGCACTTAACAAGTGAGAAAGAATTTTCTAGGTCTTTTAAATTATATCATAAGTTTAATGAAGAAACTATTCTGTCACGTCATATGATAATCAGATAAAGATGATATTAGAGCAAAGAACAGATTGTACTATGTTTTGGAATGTTAATGTATGTACTTATTTTGGTTTTGGAAAAATGTGAGGATTTCAAATTAGGGTATTGTTCTTGCTAGGCTGGCATTATGTCAGTGGTTAATTTTAAGATAAGGGTTCCCTTTCCACAAGAACATGCACCTGATCTGTCCTTTTATCTTTCCCATCATCAATGGCATCAGAGTTGCACACCAACTTGTCTAGCTTCCTGGATCCTGCAGTCCTTCCAATCTTAGTCTCTAGATAGTGCAGGATGGTGGAAATGATCCAATGCACCCAGCTATAGATTGAGAAGGAACTCCCTTAAAATTTGGCCTGGTTTCTGTTCTCAAGCCTCCTAAGTAGTTAAGAGTACAGATTGGAGCCCCTGCTGCCAAACAGTAACAGTATTTTTAAAGCAATCAGACATTTATATGACAGGCTTGTGATTACCTCAGGAAAAGAATAAAAGAGCAGTGAAGCATAGAGGACAGACAGAATTTTAGCTAGCTACTCAGAGGGTGAATCAGCTTAGCTAGCTACTCGGGAGGCCGAGATCTGAGGGTCTGTCAATTTTGTTAATTTTTTCGAAGAACCTTCTCACTTTGTTGATTCTTCATATGGTTTTTTTTATTCTAATTCATTTAATTCTGGTTGAATTTTAATAATTTCTTTCCATCAACTGGATTGGGGTTTATCTTGATGTTCTTTTTCAAGGAGTGTCACATCTCATTAAATTGTTGGATTCAGGTCTCTCCAATTTGTTAATATAGGAACTCAGAGCTATAAACTTGCTTCTGAATCGTGCCTTTGCTGTGTCCCAGAGGAGCAGATAATCTCTGTGCTAGTTTTTGTTGAATAACATGAACATGTGAACATCATTTCTTAGCTCTTCCATGACCCACTGGTGTTTGAACAGTGTGTTTTTCAGCCTCCATGTGTTACTGGACTTTCTTTGGTGGCTTTTTGTGTTGAGTTCTAATTTTATTCCCTTTTGGTCTGAGAGAATGCAACATATGAATTCAATGTTTCTGAATTTTGACAAGCTTGATTTGTGACCTAAAATGTGGTGTATTTTGGAAAATGTTCCATGTGCTGCTGAGTAAAAAGTATACTCTGATGTTGCTGGATGAATATTCGCTAGATGTCTGCTAAATCAATTGATGTATGCACTTGTTTAGATCTGTGGTTTCTCTGTTGAGTTTTTGCCGAATTGATCTATCTAGTCGGGATAGTGGTGTGTTAAAGTCCCCAACATTAATGTCTTTGGATCTATGTGAGATTTAAAGTAGTATTTCTTGGATAAATTTGGGTGCACTATTGTTTGGCAAATATTTAGAATTTTAATATCCTCCTGAAAGAGAGATCCCTTAATTAGTATGTAGTAACCTTCTTTATCTCTTCTCAATAATGTTAATTTGAAGTCTATTTTATCTGATATTAGGATTGCAACCCCTGCCTGTTTATGGGAGCCGTTTGCTTGGTAGATTTTGTTCTAGCCTTTCACTTTCAAAATGTGTTTGATTTTTTTTTTAATTTAATTTAATTTTTTTGGGGAACATACTGTACAGAGGGGTTACAATTACATGGGCAGGATAATGCATACATTTCTTATCAAGCATTTCGGCCTCCTCCTTTGTTTACCCTTCACATCCTTTCCCTAGCTCCCCCCTCCCCCCCCCACCCAATACTCCTCCCATCTCCCCCCCCCCCCCCGTACCAACGTTGTAAAGCTCGTTTTCAACATGACCTTGTACTTCTCATTGTTGGAACAGTTCCACCTGTATCCTTAAACGACTTGTTTTTCCCCATCTCCTCCACAAGTTATACTGACATCAAATATAGTGAAAGCAGGGGTTACACTGTGGGGGAGGGACATACAAAGCAACAAAGAGATAATCTTATAAATGCATTATAAACAAATGCATGAAATAAAAAAGCATTAAAATATATATCTAAGGGTTCATTTTCCTAACATCACATTATCTGACCTTTTCCGATTGCATACATATAATAGATATTGCAAATAAGGGAAACCATGGGACCTATGTTTCTTTGGGCCTGGCTTACTTCACTTAATATAATTTTTTCCAAGACTTTCCATTTCCTAACAATTGGGGCAAGGTCATTCTTTCTGATGGAGGCGTAGAATTCCATTGTGTATATATACCACATTTTCTTGATCCATTCCTCTACTGAGGGGCATCTGGGTTGGTTCCATATCTTAGCTATGGTAAATAATGCTGCAATAAAGATAGTTTTGCTGGTAGCTTTAGTGTGGTCTTGTTTGTAAACATTTGGGTAAATGCCCAAAAGTGGGATTGCTGGGTCATAGGGGAGCTCTATGTGAAGTCTTTTCAGGAACCTCCATACTGTTTTCCAAAGTGGTTAAACAAGTTTACACTTCCACCAACAATGAAGTAAAGTTCCCTTCTGTCCACATCCCCTCCAGCATCTGTTGTTGTTAGAGTTTTTGATTTTTGCCATTCTAACTGGAGTGAGGTGATATCTCAAGGTTGTTTTGATTTGCATTTATTAGTTAACTCTCCCAATGTGTTTCATTTTTATGGGCAAGTTGTGATTCCTGAAGGTAGAAGATAGAAGAATCTTGCATTTTAAACCAATTAGACAGTCTATGTCACTTAATTGGAGAATTACATTCCCTAATATTGAGAGATAGGACTGAGAGGTATTTGGGTGTTCCTGCCATTTTATCCACCTTCTTGGGTGCTACGCCTACTGGATTCCTCCTATGGTTCTTGGATTCTGTTTGTATGTGGTTTCTTGGCCTTTACTGTGGTCTTGTTGATTTTCTATGTTTAGGACATCTTTAAGTATCTTTTGGAGAGCTGATTTGGTGGAGATATATTGTTTGTTTTTCTTTGCTATGGAAGATTTTTATATTAGATCTTCAATTATGAAGGAGAGTTTAGCTGGGTACACTATTCTTGGTTGATAGTTATTTGTCTTTATAGCATGGCATACATCATTCCAGGCTTTTCTGCTTTAATTGTCTCTGTTGAGAAATCTGAGGTGATTCTAATTGTTTTTCCTTTATAGGTGACTGATCTTTTCTCCTTGACAGCTTTAAGGATCTTTTGCTTGGTCTGAATTGATCCTGTGTGGCTTATAATTGGACGATGGGATGTCCTATTCTTGTCTGGTCTATTTGGAGTTCTAAAAGCTTCTTGTATCTGAATATGCCTATCTTTTTGCGTGTTGGGAAGTTCTCTGCTGGGATCCTGTTGAACAAATTTTCTAGACCATTACCTTCTGTCTCTATGTGCTCCTCTACACCCATTTCCCTTAGATAAGGCCTTCTAATTGTGTCTTCCAAGTGTTGAATAGATCTATTCATATTTCTTGAATTTGTCTTGGATAGTTGTATGTTCTTTCTCCATAATACCTAGGCTGTCCTCAATGCCGGAGATTCAATCTTCTGCATGGTCTAACCTACTGTCAAACCTTTCTACTTTATTTTTCATTTCTTTTCCTTTTAATTGGTTGGCTGTTATGGCTTCAAATTCTTTGTTGGAGCTTTGTTTTAGATCTTGTATGAAATTCTTTACTTCCTTAATTTGGTTTTCAGTGTTTATTCTCAAATCGCTTTGCTGATTGGTTATGGTTTCCTTGGACTCCCATTCCTTCTGTTGGGCTCCATTCAGCATTCCCTTTGTGGTCTCCCTGACTCCTTTCAGGTGTCTGTGTATGGATTCCATGAATGGCTCTATTGATCTTTGTCTATGCTCATCACGCTCTTGCAATTCTTGTGTTATTATTTGATTAGATTTCTCACGTTCATGCAACTTCTGTAGTTCTTTTTGACTGATCTCAGCCTGCTCACACAATTCCTTTATTTCTCTTTGAGTATTCTCAACCTGCTCACGCAATTCCAGTATCAATCTTTGAGTAGCTTTCTCAAGCCCATGAGCTTCCTGTTTTGATATTTGGTTTGCCTCCTCTCTCTCCCTATCACACTCACACTGAGTCATTTGCAGGGTTTCAATCTTCATTCACCATGTTTACCAGTAGTGTTTGTAGAGGTTTTTGGGAACTCTTGTCTGGATTCTTCATTATCTGATCTGTCACCTGATTATCTTGAGTGGGAATGGAGATACCTGGACTTGCCATTTTCCTTGTGTTTTTCTTACTTGTTCTGCCCATTTGGAATAAAAGTAATGCCAGTTTTGTGTTAGAACACCATTTTAAGGCAAGCATCAACCAAAGTCCTGTAATTGCATAGTCAAATGTCTGAAGATACAATCTAGTTCAACAGATACAGTCTGTTCAACATTAAATAACTATGTATTAATGGGCTAAGAATACCAAAGAAGAATTTGACAAACCATAAATTATTATGTTTAGGGAGAAAGGTGGGGAAAATAGGGTTAGAGGGATGTGGAAAGGTAAAAGGAGAGTGAAATTAACCAAGTCCTAATCTCATAGAGGTAAATGGATTGGAAAGGATGATAGGAAAGAGAGAAGAAAAAAATTTAAAAAAAGAGACAAGAAAAAAAATGGAAAGACAAATATTTAAATTTTAAAAGTGAAACTCTTAAAAGTAATGAAAATTTAAAGAAGTAAGATTGAGAGATGAATGGGGATAGGATGAGAGGAAGGGAGGGATAGAAAGGAGACCTGAAAAACTAAAAAATAAAAATACTTCAAATAATTTATAGGTATGCATAGATAATACTGCTATTAAGGAATTTAATCCTAAGAGGTTTTGAATTGAGCAATACATTTTTGGATTAAGAATGTACACAATGGGGATAAGGTCTTATAATCAATGACAGGTATATAGGAGGTGAACAGAACAACAAATAATTCATGCAAAAAGAACTAAAGATGAAAAAGTAAAACGAATGAGAAAGAAAGAACAAAAAAGACCAACAGGTCAGTAGACTTTTTTTTAAAAAAAGTACACACACACATATACACCTAAAATAAAAGTTATAAGAAGAAAAAGAAAGATTAATAAAAACAATTTTTATAATTAAAAAGTAAAAATTTAAAAAAGATACAAAAAAAGACTTCTTTGATTTTGTTTTAGGAGGGTTGATGGGATGATCCTGTATCTCCCTTGTGTCAGTAACCAGTCTCTCGGTGGAGTCTCTGGTTTGCTTGTGGTGTTTGGTTTTCTATGGCTTGATTGGTTTCTTAATTCAATTTGTTTGGGCAGGCAGAAAAAATTCTGTTGGTTTACTCAGAAGTTTGTGATCCCCTCCCAGGCTAGTTCAGTGGGAGGGAGATGTGCTTTGAGTATCACAAAAGAAGGAGGTGGCTGTTTCCTCTAGTTTGGAGTTGCTGTGATAAGGCTGGGTTCTGGGTAAAGTTGAGGCCTTTCAGCAAACTGTAGATTTTCCCTGTGGGGCTAGCTTCTGAGACATTCACAGAGCCCAGCCTGGAGCAATGCTCAGGGTTTATGTTTACTGAGTTTCAATTGATTGTCAGTGCTGCTGTAGGGAGGGTCAGCCTCTGGCTCTGTTTACTCAGTGAAGAAAGCCACTCCTTCGTGGGTGTAGCTTTCTCTGCCTCTTTGTGGTGACTTTCCCATGGGTGGAGTTGAGAATGGCAGATCAGGGAAGGTAAATGTGACTCGCTAAAAGACTCTTTTGTTTTCATCAAAGAACTGAGTTAGATCTAGCTGCTTAGCCAGGCCTTTGTCTACATCAAAGATGGATATCTCTGGTGTTGGAGGGAGGGGTGGCCTTCCCTCTTCTGCTCCCTTTGAGAAGGAGTGAGGATGTCAGTTTTGTACTCACGCTGGAGTGTTGGTTCCTGGGTAGCCTCTGGTCTGCTATCTGCAGGATGAAGATATCTGCTACTTGTCAGTTCTTGCTGGTGTTGAGTAAAATCTGCTCGCCCGCTGCATCTGACACATTTGTCCCAGACTCTCTGGGTTGTAGTTATGGCAGCTATGGATGCCACCACAGCCGGCACAGCAACCTCAGCCATGGCTGCTGGAAAATGCTCAGGTCTGTCTCCTTACCTGGATTTTCCCTCTCTGCCCAAACTCTGTGTACTGTGATGGCACACTTGGTGTGCCTAGGACTGTTCACTGGAACACTAGAACTGCTTTCTATGTGAGAGCTTGTTTAGCCACCAGATTCTCCTCCGCCATCTTCTCGAAATTTCTGAAGGTGTTTAAATATTACTGGAATTGTTTTGGAATAAATAATGTTCACCTTGACTATCTTGAGAAAGAAAAATTGGTTTCTCAGCACTATAGGTAAGAACTTGAGTGAAAGAAACAAAAGGAAAAATGAGGAACAACTCAACACATACATTCAAAAGAACCAAAACAACCCAAGAAAACACAAATTAACTCAGTACTCAAGAACCTGCAGGAAATGCAAAGATTTTTTTTTAAAAATAGCTATGATAAGCTTATGAAAATCTTGACTACATGGGAGTCTACTATTGTGAGGATAGTGGTTAAAGCTCAGACTGGACAGAAAGAACTGTACATAATGCAGGCACTTGTTATTCTAAATTCCAGGAAGAATAACATGAAGTAGACTGAGCCCACAATCATACACAAGTAGGAAGCAAGATTCTATCTGAAAGTTAATCAGGACAATTTAGGGCTGGGGGCATGCCAAAGTGGTAAGAACATCCATTTAGGAGACACAAGACACTCAATTCAAATTCCAATATTATGGGTATTAAAGAAAAAAAGCTATGACTTTATATAATGGGAATAATTGCAAGATTTGAATATTTGAGTGGAGAAAAATCCATAAGAGAGATAGAGTTTACCCATATTGCAATACTTTCGACATAAGTGGTAATATTATGTGGTACTCCAGACATAACAGAGTTACCTTGCAAATGAGCATGGATGTGCATTTGGGTGAAGGTAATACTCTATTTACACAGGTGTAAATTAAATACTTTTTGGGGGTAGATTTTAGTTCTTGTACTAAGAGCCTGAGTGATATCTCTGAGTCTTTCCTCTCAAGGCTATCACTCTACTACTTTGAGCCACAGTTCCAATTCTGATTTTCTGTTGGTTGTTTGGAGATAAGAGGCTCATGGACTTTCCTGACCAGGATGGCTTCAAACCATGATTGTTAGATCTCAGCCTCCTGAGTAACCAGGATTCCAGGCCTGAGTCGTCCATGTTTTTAGTTATTTAGTAAATTGTACAGTTACAGAAGTTATATTTTATCATTATAACCTTTATAATATATATGTGTATATTTATATCAATGCATACATATAGAAATATTTTAACATATTTTTGTATCTATAGTAGATTTATGAAATCATCCTTCATAATAAAATAACATGGAAACAAGTTTAATGAGGAGCAAAGCAAAGGGAATTGTCATGTTTCTTGTTGTTGAATGAAATATGAATTGTGAGAATCGGTTTGAGAAAACCATTTAACAAAATGGATAATGACTATTAATTCCAATCCCTTTAGTTGCCCATATTGTGCATCCTCACACATGAGTGTCAAAGTCGAACCACACTTTTTTGTCTTTGTATTTAAATCACATGTTATAATTTAGGGGATAGGTGAAGTAATCAAATAAAGATTAAAATAATATTTAATGTGGCTATGGGTTAGAGCTGAAAATTATTTTAAATATGATAATAGCTAATTAAATTCCATATCTCTTACTTTTACTCTATTGTCATATACCTCATTCCCACATTAGGAAAGTATATAGAAGATTCTCACTAAATTATGTGTAAAATTATGAAAAAATGTATTAAAAGAATATGGGCACATCGGGGCTGCGAAAGTGGCTTAGTGGTAGAGCTCTTGCCTCACATGCATGAGGCCCTGGATTTGATACCTCAGCACCACATAAGCAAAAAGAAGAAAGCCAGAAATGACGCTGTGGTAGATTGCTAGCCTTGAGCAGAAAAGCTGAGAGACAGCGCCAGGGGGGCCCAGAGTTCAGGCCCCTCGACCGGACAGAGAAAAACAACAACAACAAAAGAATATGGGCACAGTTTGGTTTTAGCTGATTGAGACCTGTATGGGGTAGTGTGTTTTGAAAGACCTGAAAAACGTTGTGATGGAGATGAAGGAAGGGATGTGCTAATTCTGGCAAATTGGCTAGAGGATTGCTCCCAGAAAAATAGTGATGAATTCTTCTAAAAGGTTAAATCACTCTCACAATCGTGTTCACTACTGTACTATTCACCGTAGAGAATTTATGGAAACAAACCAGACGCACTTTAGCAGAGGGATGGTTGGAGAAAGTGTTGCACATATACACAATTGGATTGCACCCATCCATTTTAAAGACTGTTACAGCATTTGCAAAGAAATGGATAGATTTAAAATTATGTTAAGTAAACGAAGTCACAGCCAGACACAAAAAGGACGCGTATTTAGAAGCCAGAATTTTATGCAAGTTAAACAACAGTATTAATCAAAGCATGCTATTTGCAGAGGAGTACTTAACAGGTGTAATTTCTTATAAAATTGAACTTTTAATCCAACAAAATGAATACCAGGAGACTACCACTTGGAAAATGTGCGGGGAAGTCAAAGGGAAGAAATAAAGAGACTTATGGAAGTAGAGAGTGAAGCCATAATATTCAATGCAGATAGTATGAAACTAGAAAAAACAAAAGTGGGTTGAGGTTTGGAAGGATGTGAGAAAGTTGTGTAAAGATCCATTGTACTTATAAACTGATTCGTTGAATGGAAAACCCTTTGTACAACTATTTAATAAAAATATAATTAAAAACAATGGAGACATCTGATCATAAACCATGAGTCAATATGATAATTTTCTTCTCAGAAATTTTCTTTGCAGGTATTTTCCTCATAATGACAGAAAATTGAACAATGCAATGTATATCAATACATCACTTTGCATATCCTAAATAGACAATATAAAAATCACAGTAAAAATATTAGAATATATCACATGATAAAATAACAGGTAGAAATTATCAAACTCTGATTATTTTTCCAAGTACTTTACCTTTGGTACCTAATTTAATCCTCACAATAATCCCATAAAGTGGAACTACTTCTATTTTTAATTCTAAGATGATGATATTTAAGTCTTCAGAGTTGGAATTACTAGTACAACATTGTACACATGGTAAGTGTTAGCCTGCGTTCCATTCCCACTATATGAACTAACCTCATTCTATTTTATAACTAAATACCAGCACTCAGTCTATTAATTCTAGGAAAATTCCCAAAATTATTGTGCACACTGTAATAATATTTCACTTTATCTTTGTTAGAAAATAGGTAACTAAGTTGTACACCGGTGTCTCACACCTATAATGCTAGCTACTCAGGAGGCTGAGATCTGAGGATTGTGGTTCAAAGCCAGCTCGGGCAGGACAGACTGTGAGACTCTTATCTCTAATAAACCACTAATAAACTGGAAGTGGCACTGTGGTCCAAGTGGTAGGGCGCTTGCCTTGAGCAGAAGAGCACAGGGACAGCACCCAAGCCCACAGTTCAAGCCCCATGACCAACAACAACAAAAAAGAAAATAAGAAGTAACTGTAATATGAAAACTCCAAATTCATAATCAATTTATACCTCCCTGGTGAAAGGAACTGCTAAACTATAACATTCTTGATTTCTAGCTCAAAATAGTAGAAATCATATTTTATCCCTTCACTCAACACTGCACTGCCTGGGGACCCCATCTCTGGTTAACACAGTCTTACTGAAAGAATGACCTGCCCAATTCCTGATGGAAATAGATTGCAGGTCTTTTGGAGCAATTGTTTCCACATTGTAGCTCACCTAAATTGTTTACCATTAGAAGTATTTTGATTGCTTTTTATACCCAACATTTTGAGAGAAATGTACTACTTTAAAATGTTATTAAAGAAAGACTGATATAAAAATCACATTTGACCCCAGATACATGTTTTACCTTTCATATTCCCAAAAATGCAGTCTTACCTATCATTAATGTTAGGAACGAGAGGTTAAAAATCATAGACACCAAGACCTAATTTTGAATCAAAGACTCTCCAACTTGTGAATATACAATTTGTTTAAAAAGAAATCAATACTACTGCATTTTAAGTCACTATGATAATGATAATGATTCCCTATGATAATGATAATGATAATGATAAACTATTAACATTAAAAATAACTCATTTTCTTGGAAGTAGGACAAAAAACACAAGGTTAATACTAATCATTTTAAAAGACCTTTATTTATACTAAAAGTTCTCTCGTAACTATAAAGATTCTAAAACTAACTGAAGTAGAGAAGAAATAATTTTAACTGCATCATCTACATTCAATGGACTATTAATTCAAAACAAAATTATACTAATAATTAGCTTACCCAATTCACTTACATTCTTTTATTCTATTCCATTTACTTTCATAAAAACTGGGTTTCCATAAAATGAAGCATAAAAATGCATATAAACCCACTTACATTTTCAGATCTTAACAATATTTATTTCAGAAATTTTAGCTCTACAGTCAATGACATAAAAAATACTAAAATATTCAAAGGATTTTCAGAAATTGCAAGACTTGCTCTGGGATGTTATGTATATTGGAACAGATATTCAAAAAGCCTTATTTGTTAAAGTTGCCATAGTTACTCCCACAAAAGAGCCATTAGTAAAGATACCTGTGCATGTACAAAACACCTTCAAATGCATCCACAATCTGGACATGACACTTGCTTTTTGTTTGTTCGTTTTTGAAAGGAATATCTAACAAACATATCCACAATACTTATTTTCAATGAATAAGATGGGATAGTCAAACATAATATGGGTTGGATTATCTTTTAGTGAGAATAAATATAATCTTGCAATGAAAGTGATTTTCAACAGAAATCCGGAAAGAGTTTATCCAACTTGTGTTTCACAGGAATCACCAGAGAATAATACCTGTTTGGTCAAGTCGGTCCAAATCACTCCATGAGTGTATCTTAAAAGTATAACCAATTTAAGAGGTCAAATACGTATTTTGTACTGACAATCATCTTATAGCAATAACTTATTAACTAATTATGTCTGTATCTTCTTATCTAACATACAATAAAAGCTGAAAGCAGTCTCTTTTTCTAGCTTAATATTGTAAATGCTTTGATTATGATGTTATTATTAGACAAATAATATGTACAAAGGGTGGATCCACTGAAATGACATGACAGAACACTGATAAATAAAAACTTTGCAGCACACTTAGCTTTTTTCAGCCTCACCCTGTCCACATTGGCAAGCAACATTGCAACAGCACACGCACACATATACACATACAAACATGTTTGCACATGTACACACACATATACATGCATGCTAAATTCAGGGTTTTTTGTACAAAAAAGTCCAAGTAAAATATTAGTGATTAGCACAAATGATAATATGCCTTATTACAAAATAATACATAAACCATTACCACGCATGTTACATTTTACCTGCCTCTCCACATGTGATCACTTAATTTATTTTTAATTAATTAATTACCTTATTAATTAATTTATTTGTTTGGTGCTAATACTAGGGCTTGAACTCAGGGCCTGGCTTTGTCCCAGAATTTATTTTTTTGTTTCAGTTTTCTCAAGGCTAGCATTTTACTGCTTGTACAACATCTCCATTTCTAGCTTTTGCTGGTTACTTTCAAATCAGAATCTAATGGACTTTTCTTTCTTGGTCTGCTTTCAAACCACAATGCTCAGATTTCATCTTTCTGATTAACTACTACTAAAGACCTAAGCCATCAGTGTGGCTTCTACTTTTTCCTCTATAGTTATCTAATGTACATACTTAGATGGTAATTTTAAAATGAGAGTATAGAAGCAAGATGTACAGTGATGATACTGTCCTGTCAGAAATTCAAGTTAGTAATGTAAATTTATTCTTAAAACCATACACAGAAAATACCATGATATAGTGTAAGAGAACTCACTATTGAACATATGAGTCTTAAGAGCTTTCTAATAGATCCATTATTTATTGGTACCCAACATTAGAAAAATGTATGAGGCATTGGTAAAATAGAAGTCTTTTGCATGACTACATACATTCCTTGTTTTTATAAGACACTTGCTTTCATCTAAAAAGTAGGCCTGTCTATTGTCTTCATGTGATTTTGATGATTGAAATGCTTAGTGAGAAGGTCAAAATGTATTAGTAGTCCTTCCCTATCAATTCTCATTTTCTTCTTGGAGAATATAATGATCAAATCAATAGTTCAGAATCAGCAAGCAATACTTCAGAATCATGCTTCCAGTGCAAGTGGATCACCAGTAAGAAATCCTCAATACCAATTTCCACAAAGTTTTGTCACAGATACAATCTCCCTGCTTTCTCTAGCTGCTTTACCTTCTTATTCCTTCATTGTACAAGAAAAGTATGATTCAACTGATTTCAGTCAGATCTGTTACTAGAATTATCAAGGATTTATTTTATTGTCTGTAATTTGGTAAAGTTATGTCTCTTTACGTAGGCTACTAAAAATGTATTTACTAATTTCAAGTAAATACATAAATTCTATTTCCATCTCTTTTAAAAATAAAATTTTGTCGGCTCTACAAATTGATCAGAGGCATGGATTTTGTGGGTAGCTAGGTCATTACACATCTGTCTCTTTCTTTCTCTCTACCTTTCATGGTTCTCATAATATGACTGCTCCATAATTATCCTCATTTATTTTGCTTTTATATTTTTGGTTGCATCATTTCACTTTTTGCTCTGCCATTTCCCAAATCATTTATATAGAAGGCATTATTTCCTATTTTCTCATGCCTAGAATAAGCTGCACATGAAGACATCACTGGTCCTCATTTTCAGTGTGTATGTTTGAATACGGAGGAACATCTTTCCTCTGCTCTCCATCAATTCCCTACTCTCCAGTTAGAATAATTTCGAATAGTAAAATTGGAAAAAGAGAAAATAAATCATGTGAATAAACAGTTGCAGAAAATTCACCAGATATTTCTGTCCAGTTCAACCAATGTGAACTATTAGGGAAATACATGGACACCTCATTCCCACTGGCACTCAAAGTCTTTGGTTAGGCAATTCTTAGGAATATGGGGAACAAGATGAAAAAGTAAGGAATGGTATCAATTGCAGGAAAAAAAATTGGAGAAGGATCCAAGCAATTTTCTTCATTGGGCTGCCGAAAATATTCAGCTTATTACAGTGCAGAGACTTCTTTCCCAAAAGGCCACTCATGTGAATAGTAGGGATGATGATGAGTATAACCCTCTTCGAGAAGCCTACAGTGGACACTTAGACATTGTCAGTGAGTTGGTGTCTCAAGTGGCACATGCAATAACTGTAGATGACTGCACACCCCTGCACAGTGCATATACGTGGAATAATACCAGAGTGGCTTCTTTCTTACTTCATCATGATACAGATACCAATGCCCAAACTAAAGGACTCTTTTTTTAAAATTTTTTTTGGGTCTGGTCGTGGGGCCTGAACCCTGGGCCTGGACGCTGTCCCTCAGCATTTCAGCTCAAGGCTAGCGCTCTACCACTTGAGCCACAGCATCACTTCTGGCTTTTTTTCTGCTTATCTGGTGCTGAGGAATCGAACCTAGGTCCTCATGCATGCAAGGCAAGCGCTCTACCACTGAGACACCTTCCCAACCCAAATATTTTTGTTTGTTTGATTTTGTTGTGGTGGTGTTTTTTTTTGGTCGTTCATGGGGCTTGAGCTTTGGGCTTGGGTGCTGTTTCTGTTCTTCAGCTCAAGGGGAGCACTCTACCACTTGAGCCACAGTTCCACTTCCCCAAACTAAAGGACTTTTGACACCCTTACATCTTTCTTTCGAGAATTGAGATAGTAAAGATATGCTGGATAGCCTTCTGTTGAACCTTTATATAAAACCAGGCCTGAAGAACAATATAGAAGAAACTGTATTTGATATTGCAAAAAGGATAATTATGTATCACTACCTCTATGAAGTTGTGAAAGGCTGTACAAATTGTTCACCAAAGTCCTAATGGTCGGGTTAAATTTCTTAAATTTCAAAAATGCAAGTCCATCTTTTGTGTCCCTACAAAACATTTTCACAATCCAAATAAGAGCAATATCTTTTTTTTTTGGTCGGTCATGGGGCTTGAGCTCTGGGACTGGGAGCTATCCCTGTGCTCTTCAGCTCAAGGTAAGCGCTGTACTACTTAAGACACAGCTCCACTTCCAGTTTTCTAGAGGTTTATTTGAGATAAGAGTACCACAGACTTTCCTTCCCAGGCTGGCTTTGAACCATGATCCTCAGATCTCAGCCACCTGTGTAGCTAGGATTATAGGCATGAGCCACCAGTGCCCGGCAGCACCAATATTTTACTGTAAAAATTCATGGATTCTGTGGAATTCTTCCAAGTGAATTTCCTGCCTTGTATGTAAAAATGTATTCAATAGTTTTTGTATACATGTATACTAATTTCTTCAGAGTTTGTGATTTTTTAATCAGAAATAATTTTAATTTACCTGTTGAAATGAGTAGTACAGAAACTAAAATATTTCTGATGCTTGTCTGAAAAAGTATATTTTAAAATATTCTATATTCTATGTTTGCATAATGTTCACAATTTATTTTCTCCTAGATATACTTTGAATTCTACATTTTTTAATAATATATAGGTCCATTAATGTGTCCTTTCCGATTGTATTCCATATAGAACATTTTGATTCCTTTTTTTCTAGGTCTTAATATTATTTTTCTTTGGGATAAAATGACAGTGTTGTCTAATTTGAAAAGTTTTGTAAAGTTTATCCTATGTAAACGCCTTTCTGAGGTGAAGATTTAATACACTGATGTCAAACTAAATTTAATAATATGAATTACGTGTATTGTTACACTTGTAATTTTGTAATCAACTTTTTAATAACTGTTTTTCATTTCTTGCATCTGAAGAATGAAAAATATGGAATACTTCTCAAATTTACATATTATCCTTGTGCAAGTGCCATGTTAATCTCTGTATTGTAATTTGAGTATACGTGCTGCTGAAGCATGTAATATCCTCTAAATTTAAGTAGTTAATGATGCAATCTTTATATAGGCTTATATCTATGGGTGCCTACTTGTAAGAAGGAAACCTTATTGTTCCTAACAATGCTATCGATCTTATTTCCCTAAAATTCTGTGAATAGTGGAAAAAAGTTATATTGATCGATTGCTCACATTTGCAAATTTTTTTTGTCAATGACTATATTAAGTGTTTTTATTTGGAATTTGATCGTACTCTCAATTATTTATATATAGGTCCAAAGGTGATGGCTTTTTCAAGTACTTATTTATCCGACTGAATTAGCTTTGTGGACCTAATGGATTCAAAGTAAGCATTGCTTAAGAGCTACTTCTAAACTTCTTCAGCTGACAATTTCCCAAATGAGGTGTTACTGGAACAAATGTCTACCTGAGCCTTTACCCGTCTTCCATGTGCGAACAGACCAACTAGAATATCTTACCCTGACAGCAAAGATTTTCTTACTAGAACAAAGCTAATCTTGGTTACAAGGGATCATAGAGAGATGAACAGTACAAATAGAACTGTTCAGACTAGAAGGTATTTTATCAAAATATAATTGTTTATTATACCTTCCATTTCAAAAGTAGCTAAAGCCAAGAAGGTGGAAAAATTGTTCGTATGCATGATTACTTTTTGTTCTGGCCTGTCTACGATCCAACCAGGCAGGAACTTACACTACTGCCTTTTTATCACCAAATATTTTCAGAGTTGCAGGAGAAGTGCATATGTTTCTCCTCGTTATTAGGCATTAAATTGATCATGTTTTAATCACAGAGTTTCCTCTTGCCTCCATGCTGTAAATCTACAAATGGTAAAACTTTAGGTCTAACTCTATCAAACACTGAGTTAGAGATAATGGAATAATACTTTAAAACAGAGTTGCCTTTGATACAGTAAGTACAACAGAAAAATACAAAATGTGTGCCTTTTAATTATATATAGTCATACATTTTATATTTATATGTGCTGATTTTATATTTCACACAATGAAACTTACTAGAATTAGTTGATAATTTGACAAATAAATTGATATTTATTTTTTTCCAATAAATAGAATTGGAAAATAAATATTTAGGTTTAAAATATATATTAGACTATAAAAAGTATCAATACAATGTTTTTAGTATAAACTTGTGATACATTATATATGTTCTTTGCCTTCTGAATCCACATGGTAAAAAAACAATGTTTTCCTCTAATCTGTAATGGATTTTACTCTGCTGCTCTGTTTATTGTTTTAACTCGCCTGTCCCAAACTGTTTTTCTCCATATTTCTGAAGCATTCCTACTGATTATTCCCAAATTTTGCTAAGATGTCTAAAAAATATTATTTTTCTGCAGTACCCATGGGTCCTTGGATCCCAGGACCCAGTTACCTACATCATCAGATAACAGGGGCAAGACTTTTCACCAAGGCCCATGCAACAAAGAAATTGAAGACCCATCTCAATTTCGCATTTCCTATATTTCAGGGCCCCAATTCCTTGAGATGCAGGAATTAGCAGTAAACAATTGTGAAATGCAAGGCAACTTAAAATGAAGGATGAGATCACAAAATTTGAGAGAAAGTACTGTAATTCAAACATTCAACTTACAGATGACCAGCCCATATGAGTGAACAAGTTCACAAAGTGTCATAAGTTTATTTTTAATTCCCCTCACCTATGATTAACGAAAGATTTTATTCCAACATAAATGGGCCAAAAATAGTCCCTGGAAGGACAGATCCATAATTGGTCTACCAAAGCCCGAAAACTTGACTTAGCGGTCAAATGTAATTCAGAAAAACATTTGAAGCACTAAGGAGTGCTTCAAAACACTGGGACTTCAGTACAACATGGTTCTGTGGTATAAAAATGTCACTCTCAAACCAATGATAATCTACATTTAATCTCCTGAAAGTATATTCATTTTCAAATAAACTTTTTAAAATCAATTTCGCCAAAATAACATTTGACAAGTTGATGATACTTAGTGACATTACTAGTTTTTCAAGTGTAGGGAGCAAGTTAAATAGAGTTGAATTATTTACACAGCACTAATGCCAAACATGTTCAACCATTCATTAAAGTGTAGAAATAATACCACCCACAATTTGTGTTTTTCAGTAAGAGACTTTCAGAAATGTGTTAAATAGATCAACCTCCTAAATTTCAAACCCAAACGTTAGCTAATAAATTTCATCATTTAATAAGGTACATTTTAAAAAATCACAAATAGTTGCCTTATTATATGTTATTTTATGTTTTCCCTCTATCTAACATAGTAAGAAATATGACTTTAAGTCTTGAATATGGGTACTTATCAGAGATATGACAAACAAAATCTGTCTTCTACTTCTATCATATTCCTCTCTAGGAATAAATTTTAAGTTTCTTCTTTTTCCAAAACTTATAGGTAGTAGAAAATATTATTCCATGTAAAATAAAAGAATCACACAATTGTACAAAGCCATTTATAAAAATTCATAGTTAGGAATACATTCTAAGCCATTTTTTAACTTTCTTTTTGACTAAAGATTAATCTTACAAACAGTTGAGAATAAAATCATGTTTAGGTGCTTCCCATCTCCAGTCTTGCAAATTGTTGCTGCAGATGAATGAATTATGGAAATATAAACTGGCATCAGTTAAAGAATATGCAGGATTGAAACTCCATGGAATGTATATAAACTTTTCAAAGTATTAATAGACAGTTTAACAGAATGACTATCAGGAAGTTGAAACCAGAGAGGAATTATAGTAAAGACATAGAATGAATGAAAAATGAACAAGGGACAAGTACAGTTAGAATACTGAATGTACACATATGATGAAGGAAGTGGTAAATTGCAAATAAATCTTGGAGAAAGGGTTGGTTGAGAATGATGGAAGGAGTGACTCTGATCTAGGAGCATTGGATAATTAGATGGATATATTTAATTGTAACACAATTGCACAACCCTTTAAAATTCAGTTAAAAAACACAACAAGAAACAAAAACACACAAAAATCACAACCAAACAGCAATCTCTAGAGAGTATGAATATGACCACTCAAAATTTTAATCAGTTAATGAAGGGCAGTCTTGGGAAAAGCAAACAAAGCTTTTCAAAGAGGGAAGTTTGGGATAGGGAGAATTTTGAACAGAATTAGATTGTCTAAGGTTATAAATCACCTATATCTGCTGCAAAAAGTATCTTTCTTCTACGAGTTTTCTGTCTGAACTGGATAATCCAGTCCTGAGACACACTTGGTAGCTTGTGAGGTAGAATGGAAGAAACAAGATCAAGAACCCATTACTCCACTGGAGAGAAAACAATCCTCTATATTTTCTCTAATCTCTCTTCACTACTCTTTCTTGATAATTTTAAGTCAAATTGATTTTGAATTATATTTTTTCTTCTTTCTTCTGGCAAAGTAATTGGTCAAAGTAGTTTCATTAAATATTATTTGCCATTTTCTTCTTTCATGCTGTTTAATTGGCCAAGTGAGTCCATAAAACTTCCCTCTTGCATTTGGTTGCCATGAAACAACATCTATGTTAATGAGGAGAAATCTAAAGTAAATATTTGTCTCCAGAAAACAGTCCAAGAGGCTGTGATCACAAATATTTGTCTATATATTTTTTCTTTTACCTTGAAAGACTTCTTGTATCTAAAGTGCCCACAAAAATAAGTACTCCATCACTTGTTGGTTCAATCAGAATTGTCTAACCTCAAAGATATATTTGCTAACAAGACGCTTAGAGGAAACCAAAAAATACTGCACTTTTTATCTTCTCTCTTAAGATTCTCCTTAGATACCATATCAGGAACAGTGAAGTTATTCTATGCAAAATTATTTCAATAGATTATTTTTCTCTTTGTCTTGCATTTGTTCACCAAGTTGTATGGAGGAGAATAGAGTTAAATCACCCATACCTTGGAAGAAAGTGTCTGTTACAAAAGGACAATGCTTCTATGTCCTACTTCTATGTCCTCTTATCTTTTGCCGGAGTTCCAATTAATCACAGATTCTTGGCGTAAAGTCTAGTGAAGCTGAAGGCCATACTGGCTCCACCACTGCTACATCTTCATTATTTCTCTTTTAAACCTCTTTAAGTTGCCTCATTTGGATGTGGAATGTATTTTCATGTCTTCATTCAATTAGTTCTGCATTGTAGTGAGCCAAATGCCCTCTGTAAAATCACTTTAGGGAGTAAAAATACTAACACAATTTATATCAAAAAGTTTTGGCCTCCCTTCACTGCTGAAGTCATTACGCTTAGCTAAGGCTTCTAAGAAAACTTTTTTTTTATTATTTTTTCCATTTGCTCAATTCTTTTCTGAACTTTTTGGCATATGTAATAAAAGAAGGCTTCACTATCTCATATTAATAAGAATATTATTTTTTGTGAGCCACTTAGAAATGTCAAATCATTGGTTTGAAGTATGCAATCAGATTTTTTTTCTGTGTTTCACTGCTTCACGTCCAAAGACATTGTGGAAAGTGTTACAAACAGAAATGTGTAATACCAACACCTTCTTTTATTGTGGAGGGCACTTTCTCCCTAAATATTTTGACTCAAATTATCTTTTTCAGAGAATTACTGTTTGGTAATTAAAGGTAAATTTACAAATTTTGATGCCTTATTTTTTTAAGAACTTTTAATTTAAATTCCAATACAATCTGGTTTCAAACAGTGAGAATATAGTTCCTGGGTAAGGACAATTCCAAGGGAACCTACAGGATTTACAGCAAGGTTTCTGAGGATTGTTTGTTTAGTGTGAAAAAGAGCCAACTTCATCCACATTGCTCCCTCTCTACTAAGTCTCCTTGGATTTCTTTGCATGAAAGTCTATTCTTTCAGGCAATTTTAAATTTTCTTAATAGGCTAAGTTGTTAAAAAATTTGAACAATTAAATTTTACTTGTCATAACTTTAAAACCCTTGAAAATCCTTTATCAGAACCGCAAATTCACCAATCCTAATTCCACCTTTACCATCAAAATGTTAACATGCTGTTTTCATGATATAGTATCCATGAAGCTATTATTTTCTAGTGGCTTTGTTATGCGTATATATAACCATATTAGATGATGCTAAGCAAAATGAATTCCAAGATATGGAACCAGATTTGTTTTTTCATTTGTGGTTGTTGTTTTTGATGAACTATGTGATTTCTGTTTTCTTTTGGGGTGTTCCCCTATAGTTTATCCCTGCTGTATGGTGAGACAATGGTGAGCATAATGGTGAGACAAAGGCCAAAAGGCAAACCAATGCAATAGCAATACTCACAAGACAATATTTTGGAAATGTACTTCACAACTTGTGAGCGGTGAAGGGGTGAAGGAAACTGTGAGAAAAATGAGGGAATGTTATCAAGTTTGAAAAGTTATGATTTAATACCTTACAATTATTGTAACCCCACTGTACATATTTTTGATAATAAAATTGAAAAAATAAGCTGCATAAAATATAATTTCAATGTATTGGCACAGTAAATAATATTCTTTATGTAGTAACATTTTAAAAATCAATACTATTTGGCATCTAATTTGAATTAATTACCCCTTCTTTATCAGAGGGTAATCAACTTGCATGTTATCCAACTAGACAATATTTTCACAATATACTTGCCAAATTTTTCGAAAAAGAATAAATTTAGTATTATCTCATTCTAAAACAGAAAACAGTTTAATGCTATGGAAACCCATAACTTTTAAAAGTAAGTAAGTTTTTAAGAGGACAGAATATATGTGTTCTTCAAAATTCCTATGACTAATAATTACTCATTTTTAAATTCTCAACATACCTAAGAGATTCAAAACAGTACCTGTTTGCATGTTATGTAATTCTGCAATAGATGCAGTTTCCAATGGGGTGTTACAGATTGAGAAGTAAATAGAAAAATAGCCACATTCTGATAGAGGATAAAACTGTGAAGCATGTGTAATAATTAATTCTTCAAGAGTAAGCAATTATTTATAAGAGTAAGCTATTATGT
The DNA here is from genome assembly GCF_019054845.1 of Dipodomys spectabilis. NCBI lineage: Eukaryota > Metazoa > Chordata > Mammalia > Rodentia > Heteromyidae > Dipodomys > Dipodomys spectabilis. The sequence continues at coordinate 387,612 of NW_024871332.1, forward strand.
CTATGACCATCAATCCCAAGATTTATGCCATAAAGTCATACTAGCCTAACAGTTTCCAACTTGTAAGGGACACCTTAAAATTCCTTAATTCACATCATGAATACCTTATCTCTATTTTGAAAAAATACTACACCTCTGCTAATGTGACACCTTCCTTGTTCTGAAAAGAACACCACCATAAACTGAGCTGCATCATTTTTCCTCCACTGGTATTCTTGAGATGAGAACACTTGCAAGTATTATTTATATTTATACTTTTAAATTATCATAGATATTCACTATGCTAAGATAGGAAAATTATGATTCAAAGCTCACCCAGGCAGGAAGGTTTCTTAGAATCTTATCTCCAACAAACTTCCCCACAAAAGCCAGAATCAAGTGGCACTGAGGTTGAAGTGGTAGGGCATGAGCCTTGAGCATAAACAGGCTCAGAGACCCTATCCAGGCCAAGAGTTCAAGCTCTAGGACGAACCAATAAAACAAAAACAAAATTGAAAACCAACCCCAAACCTAGCATTTTTCTCCATGTATACAGAGGCACGTAAATAAGGAAATGGCTTCCTGTAGTACATATAGGTAGAAGAAAGCAGATGTCACACAATTACTCCCTTCATACAATATTAAACCAAACCCTTAAAAAATTGGTTTTTCTAAATGTATAAATTAATGTCATCCATTTCTTGGCAACTCTGTCTAGATCATTCATATTAACATGGTATACATGAACTGTGTGAATTATCTATTAACTATGTTCTAATTATAACTCTCTTGAAATAATATCTAGGCAAATAGAATGCCAGAATCTTTTGTGAATTTTTCAAATAATCCCTCTACTTAAAAAGAATTTTGTAGTATCCTATAGAATATGAAATTACAAAAAAAACAAAAAATATATTTTAAATCTAAATTCTAATTTAACAAGGTCTACAAAGTCCTACATTAGACAAACTTTGCTATTTCTCCAGACTTAAGCTTTTGTAATCCTTCAACATTTATTTGGAATCCAACAGAATGAGGCTTACTTACTTCTGCAAGTTTTTGGATGGGAATCATGAGCTATTTTGCATCTAGGAATGTTCTGTAATAGTGAGAGCATTTAAAAAACAAGTGAGGATATGTATGAGTTGCATTCAATAGGAAACTTGACTTCTCAAAACATAATGACAAAATTAGGCCAAGCTTCCAACTGTGTATTCGTTTTTTGTTGATGGTTTATTTTACTGAGACAAAATTATTCTACCTGGTCCAGGGAAGATATCATTATGTAATTCTACTCTCTAATCTCCTGTATGAGTGCTAGAATTCCAGGCTTGTATCACATTGCCCAGACATAGTTTGTTTTATTTTATCTGGAAACAAATTAGCAAATCTGAACTTCTCCTATAATCTTATCCACTAGACTGACTGCTCAGACTGTTTATGTACTATTTTCAAAGATGTTTTAACATTTGACACGGGATATGAACATTTTCAGATGCACCTGCAGGCTTCCCTGATTCATTCCACCATGTATCATATCCCGTTAATAATGATTGCTTGACTTTCTTACTATCTCTGGTCCCTACCTATGTAATATTCTCAACTTCTGGGGGAAAGTTCACTTGAAGATTTTCTAATATTAAAAATTATCACTTGATTCTAGTCTTACTCAGGACCTATTTTCTATTGTTTTCTAACTTTCTTACATATTCTGAGAGTTGTTTCATTTGTATATTTTTGTGTGCACCTATCAATGCCTCTGTGTGTATGTGTATGTTTGTATGTATGTGTGCAAAAACCTAAAGCTGTAATTCAGCAACCTTGCGCCTGACTGGTATCCCAGCTTTTGGCTGGTTAATTATAGGTAGTGTCTCAAAGCCTATACTGTCCAAGCTGGATGCAAATTGAACTTCCCAGACTCCTTTACATTCTTAGGTTTTATTTTTCCAGAAGTATCAACTTTTAAACTTCAAACACTTTTGTGAGTGTAAAGTCTATCCTGTAGCCCAGATTTTTAACTCAAGAATTCATATAAAGATAGATGAACATATACATTACATATCTTGAGTGTACACTGTTAGAAATGTGATCATAAACCAAGTTGTTGTGAGATCTGAGGATTGGGGTTTAAAGCCAGCACGGGTAGGAAAGTCCTGGAGACTCTTTTCTCTAATAATTACCAGAAAACTGGAAGTGGCACTGTTGCTCAAGTGGAAGAGCACTAGCCTTCAGCTGCGTTTCAGAGGGACAGCGCCCTGTCCCATATTTCAAGTGACACGAAAAACAACAACAATTAAAAGGAATATAAGAAAAGGAAAGAAAAAGAAATGTGATCTTAGCCACCAGGTTCATTGCTAGTATAATTCCTGTTCCCTCAAGATAGACTCTTTTTTTCCAATTAAGTCTATTCTCCCATATGTGACTTGCATTGGAAACAGACTCATTCTTCCATTCTCCTTTTTGCACATTTACATGATTAGCAAGCGTGATTTAGAAAGGTAGTGGCCTCATGCTTCTTGTTCCACTTAGGAGTAATGCTTTCTCTATATCACTCCCATAAATCTACATACTGGACTTGGCTTTATTGTTTCAATGTTTTCTTATTTGTAGAGTCTTCCATATTGCATTGAACACTTATACATAAACACAGAACTTCTTTTTCTCCTATAATTGCTATAGTTTCTCTTACTGTTAACTCATGTACACTTGGGAAATTAATGCACAGCATATAGACTCACAAAAAATGATCTGAGAACCTTCTTCCCATTTAAAATTCACCTTAATTTACAGAGCACATAAGAAGTTTGAACAAAATATTCTCATGGATAATGTATTTATAAGCAATTTAAATTGCATTTCTCTTTACTAAGTTGTCTCTGAAACAAGTGTTACCTCATGTCCAAAAGTGTCTTTGTACTATTTCAATGAACCCAGAAAACATTCATTTTTTTCTGGAGCAGCACCATAGATTGTTAATGGAAGTAAGTGGAAGTAACTGTTACTGGATGTTGAAACTGATCCCAGGAGAGGAATTGAATATTGAGAAATGATAAAGTTCAAGTTAACTATTACTTTCCTTTTTTCTGTACAAGAAAAGAATCCAAGGGTGGAAGGAAAATCTGTCCCTGACTTTTTTGAGTGTGTCCTTTACTCATATAAAACTTGTCTGTAAACTTCTGGTTGAGAGTATTGCAAAAGGAAACAATATGCCATTTGAAGGCCAGCATAGAACAAAAGGAAGTAACTTTGTTTTAAAAGTGTTCTACTGCAAAGAAGCAAAGATATGGAGGTTTTAAAGCGTCTTATGGATGGATGTTTCACTCCTGAGATGATTCTCTTGTTGCAGGAATCAGTTATCAATTCCTTTAGTCTGGTCTTGAGTTTTCCATAGCAATAAGGATTCCAAAAAATGAGGATCCAGTGAGTATGATCAGCAAAAGCAGCCTCTTCTCGGACCGCCACTATTTTAAGGAGAGTCCCAAAAAAATACCCAGGGTTTGTTTTGTTTGCTTGTTTGTTTAGTTTGTGCTGGTTCTGGGACTTGAACTTAGAGACTGGCCCCTGTCCCTGAACAGTTGTCTTTCTTTCACACCTGGCCCAAACCCATTACTCCACTGCTTGAGCCAAAACTCCACTTCTGGATTTTTTGGTGTTTAATTACAGATAAGTGTTTGACAGACTCTCTTGCCTGGGTTGGCTTTGAACTATGACAGTAAGAAAGCTAAGTGACATCAACTGTATGGACTTCTCTTTTCAACCAAGAAATATTAGATGAAGTTTATTATAAAGCTAATATTTGACAATTTTTAAAGAAGAGAATATGTTTAGCAAAGAAGCCATAACAAATAACTCAGCAAAAGTAGGTGCACTACTAAATCATTTGGGAAGATTACTATTGACTTCATCATTCCTTTGGGGGAAACTTAAATCTATATTTGCACTTTTTTGTTGGTTGTGGGGATTGAACATTGATCCTGGCCACTGTCTCTCAGCTCTTCAGCACAGCTTGAGCACTCTACTACTTTAGCTACAGCACCACTTCCGGGTTTCCGGGGTGAATTGAAGATAAGTGTTTCATGGACTTTCCTGACCAGACTGGCTTTGAACCACAACCTCTGGACTCAACCTCCTGAGCAGCTAGGATTACAAGCATGAGCCAGCAGCACCTGGCTCATATTTGCATTTATGTGCACTTAATGTCACTATGTAGACAAAGAATGGAAATATGAACCAAATGATGTGACATTGTCGCTTTTCAGAATAATTAGGGTAGCAATATTTACAATATTTTGTTACATTAATGACTCATGAGCTATGGGACTCTTACATTAGCATCCTCTTTCATCTTTGTAGGTGTATATAGTATCAGGAAATGTTCATAGATAAATACAGAAAGACAGATTTTTAGAAAGCAAAGATCAGGTATGAAAGATCAGCATAGAAGGAGATACATTCATCACACAGAGATTAAGAAATAGCCTAGGAGATTTTGAATGCTAAAGGCAATGAGGAATAAGCCTAGTTGATAACTAGTTCTTTAATAACCAAAAATGGTTCCCTAGAACGGTTTCTGCTATACCTTAGTTACTATCATTTATTCTTTCCATCTAGAGTTATTCCTTCCCTTCTGTCACAACTGTTAATTAGCCTCTGCCTTTTTGGTGTGATGACTGGCCAAAATAGTTTTCAAATCTCACTTACACTATCCTTCTCATTGTGATTAGCAGTGACCCCACTCAAAAGCCTGGAATATTTGAATTTCCAGAATTAATCTTCACCTGACATCTAAGCACATTCCTAGCATTAATTGCCATGACCTAATGAACAAAACATTTTTTCAACACAGTATCAATACTTAAAGTACATGTATTAGGAACTATTGTCAGGTATCAGTATGGAAGGAGCAATTATATATTCCATGTATGGGTTCTTTATTTTGCATTTACTAACTGTTCATTGTTGTTGTTGTTGTTGTTTTGGCAGTCCTGGGGCTGAAACTCGGTGCTTGGGAATTATTCTTCAGGTTTTTTTTTTCCTCAAGGCTAACCCTCCACCACTTGAGGCACAGGACCATTTCCAGTGTTTCCTTTTCAATTTATGTGGTACTGAGGAATTGAACCCAGGGTTTCATGCATGCTAGGCAATCACCATACCATGAAGCCACATGCCCAGAACCCTAAATGATTTTCTTAAGATGGCATTACATTTTCATTCTATAACTCTGTATCAAAATTTTAGCCAGAAATTTTTGCTAGAAAAGAGCATTGAACACAATACTGAGTACAGTAAGGCTAGATGGACAATGGATAACTGTCACAGTGTAGCCAGGGCACAGAGGGACTTACCTCATGGAGCTGGTACAACAGACTGAGCGAGACAGCTCCTGACCCACTGGTTACCTCCAGAATGAGAGGACCACCTTGGTTCCATCCACATAGGGATGCTGGGCCACCTCCTCCAGCACCCATTGAATCAGTTCCTGAGAGAGAAAGTGAAAGAAAGAAGGTCAGAATTACACTTAAACCAGATGCCAGTGGCTCAGGCTTATAAGCCTAAGTACAATGGAGGCTGAGATATGAAGATCATGGTTTATAGCCAGCCTGGGCAGGAATACATGTGAGACTCTTATCTCCAAAGAACCACCAAAAAACTGGAAGTGGTGCTGTGACTCAAGTGGTTGAGTGCTAGCATTGAGCTGAGGAGCTCAGGGAGCTGTCCCATGCCCAGAGTTCAAGCCCCATGACTGAAAAGAAGTGGACTTCCCACCACAAGAAGTGGGATGAATAACACCCATTGTCTTAGGGAGCATGGCAGAGAAGTCAGGCCGAGCTTCCTGTCAGCTGGGAGTCATTAGTAGGTCACCTGGCTTCTCTGTGCCTCAGTTTCACCAGCTTCAAAACTGAAAAAAGTCAAAGATCCCGTTACTCATGGGGATAGAGTAATAAAGAAAGAGAGCCATGTTTTGTTTCATAATCCCATACCTGTTGCACCGTTAATACACACCATCTGAGATCTTTCCGGGTATCTTCCTATCATATGCTCACAGAATTGCCAAGAACAGTATCAGATGGCCCATCCATCTGTGCCTGTCCCTGCTCCAGAGATCCCTCTGTATTAATCCCTTGTTTCCTTACAACTGTCCCATGAGGAGATTGAAGTCCAATGGTTGAGGCCCAACCCAGAGATTCACCTCTGGTCAAGAATCGGCTGCCGTGGACTGAGTTTGGGACAATCCATCTAAACCAATGTCTGAGCGTGGCACTACATATCTACCATCCCAACTACAGGAGAATGGGCCTGGTGTCTGAGGCCTGTCATAGATAGGAGGACCATGATCCAGCCCAGCTTGAGCATATATTAATTCTCCATCTCAGAAATGCCCAAGACAGAAAAGCTTGACTCACATGGTAGAAGACCTGACTGGTAAGCCTAAGGCCTTGAGGTCAAACCCTAATATACTAATATACCCAAAAGAACCAGAGTCCCAATGCCAGAGGCTCATGACTATAATCCTAGGTACTCAGGGGGCTGAGATCTGAAGATCACAGCGCAAGATTTAAATTAGGGTTCCCCTCGCCCATCAGACGTCATGATGAGAAGACCCAGAGTCTGACCTATGCTGTTGTGCTCCATACTAGCAGAACTCATATCCTTACTAAGTGTTGGCCATGCTCTCTGTCCCCCTGGGAAGCCATCCCCTGCAGGCCGCACTCCCAGGTCCTCCCAAGCTCCCACTGCCACCAACCAGGCCCAAGGGAGTACACAGCTCCATTGCACACAGATCCCTTGTTCTTGTAATTTAACAGTGCTGAGTCCCCTTCGAGCCTCTCACCCTTCCAGGCCCCCAGACCTCAGCTGTGACGCCCATACACGCCCCAAAGATAGTAGGTAGAAGTTACCAAAGTATTCAGCCTCCTTGTTACAACCCGCTTTTACACACACACACACACACACACACACGCGCACACACACACACACACACACACACACACATCCAGATCGGTGACAGAAGACTCCTCCATGCAGCACCTGCAATTTGCCAATTGATCACTCACCTGAGCACAGTCAGGCTGTACAAGGAAAAAGATGACCTCTGTCTCTCTCTCTGTCTCTGTCTCTCTCTCTGTCTCTGTCTCTCTCTCTCTTTCTCTCTCTGTCTGTCTGTCTGTCTCTCTGTTTTCAGGTGAAAGTTTGACTGAGCACAGGAGACAAGGGCTCACACAGCAAGGGTGTCTATCTTCTGCATCCAACACCTCCCATCCCCAGAAAAAAAAGGAAAAAACCCCAAAGGCAGGTGTAGACATGCTGCTCCCCACCTCTGACTAAAGCCACTGGGTTCCCACCAGGGAGTGGAAGGGCGCAGATGTGCTGCTGTGTGGCTCCCACTGCTCCAGGCCAGGGGATCTTTGGCACCCACTCCTCACCCAACCCTGCAACTCCCTGTATCCTGGGACATTAGCCGCTGGAGATGGGGGTGGCATCCTCGGGTCAACACCCACCCCCACCCCTGGGGCACATTTGTGGCAGGGCATGGGCCAGACTGTGGGGCACAGGTTAGGCGCGGGTCCAGGTCGGAGGGGAGGGGATATGGGTTCGCAGGGTGCAGGGCTGTGTGGCAGCCACTCACGTGTTGCTGGCAGAAGCTGTTGGCAGCCGCTCCAAGTGGGGCAAGCAGCAATGGCAGAGGCATGACAGACACTCAGGCCCTGAGCAGAGGACAGGGGAGCCTGGACCAGGTCAGGGCCGCAAGCTGGCTCATGGCACACCATTGCACCATTGCCTGAGGAAACCATCGGCCTGAGCCTGCAGCATTAGATTTGAAATGTTGCTCCATGGGGAAGGGGGGAGGGGGCTGGGACTCAGGCAGGCACATGGTGGGCCTGAGGAAGGCCTCTCTTCCTAGGCCTCGAGTCTCTTGCTCACCACTCAGCCACCACTACCTTCCTCAACTGCTGGTAGTGGTGTCAACAAACAGAGCGAATCATGGTGCTACTGGGCAGCATGGAATGTGGGCGTGGCCACCATTCTTGTATCCCATTGGTCAGAAAGAACGATGAAACAATGGAGGTGTGGTTGGAATCTTGTGATGCAGGCAGAATGGGCGGAGTCAAAATGATGGCAGCCCCTTTCCCAGGGAACTCTGTCCAATCCAGTTGAGGACAAGAGAGTGATCTACTTTAGCCGGATGGCTGCACAGATTGTTGTGTATGTCTGTTTGTTCCCAGACCTTGAACTCAGGATCTGGGCACAATCTGTTAGTTGCTTTTGATCAAGGCTAGCTCTCTACCACTGGAGCCACACGGCTTTACTTCTGGCTTTGTTGGAACAAGTTGGACAAGAGTTTCAAGGACTTTCCTGCGTAGGGTCACTTTGACCATGATCCTCCTATCACAGCCTTGTAAGTTTTAAGGAGGACTGCTGAGAGCCAATGATGTCTGGTTTTGCTGATGTTCTTGGACAGACCTGTGAGTTCCCTATCCTCAGGTTTATGTGGTAGGAGCTGGAGCCCACAGTTTGAATCCTGGTCCTGCCACCAACAAATGGCAGGAGATCCTATGAAACTCATTCCTATTCACATGATTACCAAAGGAATGTGATGTATGTCATGATTAAATGGGCAGTACTTGAATGATTCGAGGATAAAATTATACACAGTTACATTATAGGATTCTAGTCGATATTAATTAATACTTTATGAAGCATTTAAACAATCAGCTTCATTAAATGGAGGCCAAATGAAATACCTACGAATTGAGCATCACATAGCATGGAGATGCCATTTTTTTTCTGCCAGGACTGGGATTGGAACTCATGGTCTAGGTAACCCTGCAGTTGCACAGTGTGGGAAGGAGAAGCTTGCCTCCTTGAATTCAAGAAATTCAAGTCTGTTCCTTTCACCTGAAATCGATGCCCACCACTAGAAAACATCCTATTTGTTTACATTTTAAATATATGATTTATATTTATATACATATGTTGATTCCATATTGCATTCAGTGTAGTTACTTATTTTATGTTTTGTTTTATTCATGTACTGACTACTCATTGACTATTATGACACATAGAACAGTGATTACATTGATTACATAGGATATAGTTTTGCATATGTATTGCACGTCCTTCCTGACACCCAGGACTTTCACAGAAAAGGAAAACATGTGTCACCATCAGCTTCTTACTACACAATTCATTTTTTGGGAGTGCTGGCATCTGAACTCACAGACTTCAAAGCCCAATTCATGAATGAGTGAGTGTCAGCCTGCCATCCTTTGGCAAATTGAGCTGACAGGCAGTCCCGAGTACCTGAGATCGAGCCCCAGCGGTTGACAAAATAAGAACAGATTGACATGCAGTTGGTAGTACACTAATAAATGTATATCTTTATAGAGTGCCAGAGATGTCTATACATTACTCACTTATATAGACTACATTCCTACCAATTCTTGGGTATTTATAATGCCTCCATGTAATTAATCTTATTGTTTTCATGCTTAACAAACTATTAAGTAAATCAAAAAATATCCTGAAATTATTGCATTCTGTATGTAATAGTATTCTTTTAATGTTAATAATAATAAATATTAAATAAATAATAATAAATAAATACATAAATAATAAATATTAAATAAAGTCAGTCTCCTGAAATGATGCTGTCTAATTTCATAGGAGCGTCATTCACCATCAACTCATTCAACTGTGACATTGATAATATTACCTTGTTATTCCCATGGATGGGAACGAGTTTCTTATTATCTGGTGCCATTGATTGGTGCCATGACTGGGATTCAAAATCAGGGCCTACATTGCCTTGTGGACCTATGACTTCCTCAATAGTCTGACAACCTTCAGCAATGAAAGGTGAAGTACCCTTTCCAACAGTGTCACTCAGACCCAGGAGGGTCACCGTGCAAAAGAAGAAAACATAAAAAGGCCATCTTGCTGCATTTTTTCTGTACATTTTTGCCACACAAGGCCTGGGGGTCTAGGATCCTAGGATCTACTGTGGGTCCAGTGTCTGCACCTCAGCATAGGGTGTCAAAGCTGAGGCAGAATTACCACAACCTGAGTTCAAGCCCCCTGCTGAGCAAAAAATAATTAAAAGAGATTAGCTCCCTGGCTTGCAATTCACCCCGTTTATTCTGGCAGGCTTTGGATTTGAACTCAGAGTCTAGGTGAATCTGCAGCACTGTGGAAGAAGCGGAAGCTCACCATACTTGAAGATAAAAATGTCAGGCCTGTAATCTAAGAGAAAATTCAAGCCCCAGCCATGGAAAACATACTATTTATATACATTGTAAATACAGAATTTGTACTTACCTATGGATGTTCAGTCCATACACGTTTGGTGTGGTTGTTCCTTGTATTTTTGGTTCTATTCATTTATTTACCATTGATTTTACTATGATGACACCCATTCCCTTTATTACATTCATGACATCCTATCACATGGAATCTAAATTTGTAGACGTGTTCTCCATCATGCCAGACACCCAGGACTCTCAGAGAAAAGGAAAAAAGTTTCACACTTGGCTTCTTACTGCATGATCCAATTGTTGGTAGTTCTGGGATCTGAACTCAGGGCCTAGCAGGACCAATTGGTGAATAGTTTAAGGTGACCACACCAGCCTGTGAGCGACAAAGGAGTTAGGCCATTCCCAGCAACTGACATGGATGCCCAGGGTGGGCCATGATAATCATAAATTAATAATTTAAACATAGGATCTATATTTACATATATGTGTGGACAGCATCTTGCCTTTGGAGTACTTTTTCTCCTTATTTTCTGTCTTATGTAAGTATTGTGTATTTTACTGAGTAATGTAACAGATATAACAGTGCTTACATGGAAGACAACCTATTGCCCTGGCTATACGGTTTCCTATGCATTCTCCATCCAAGCTGAGACCCAGGACTCTCACAGAACATGAAAACAGGTGAATCGATGGGCTTCTCACATCAGGATTCATTTTTCGGCAGTGTTGGGATTTGAACTCACACTCTATCGGGCACAATTGGGGAAATGGTCAAGGTAAGGACACCAGCCTGTGAGCAACGAAGGAGATAGGCCATTCCTAGGAACTGACATCGAGTTCCAGGGAGGTCCAGATAGTCATAAATTCGTAATTCAAATACAGGATCTATATTTACCTACATGTGTGGACAGCATCTTGCATCCGGTGCACTTCTCCTAAATTTGTGTCTAATTCATGGAGTTACTGTGTATTTTACTGAGTATGGTGACAGGTGTAACTGTGCTGACATGGATGACAACTTGTTCCCATAATTATATGGTTGCCTATGCATTCTACATCCTAGTGAAAGCACGGTACTTTCACAGGAGAGGAAAACATGTTCAACGACTGGCTTCTGACAACAGAATGAATCTTTTGTCAGTGCTGAGATTTGATCTGAGATCTGGGTAGCTCTGTTGCCCTTTGGGGGAAGGGAAATCTCACCATCCTTGAAGACTAGAATGTCAGGCCTGGTCCAGGACCTGATTTGAAGCCCCAGTACTGGACAAAATAACAAACCTGCCTTTTTTAAACATTGGATCTCTCTTTACCTACAAGTTTGGTATGCATCTTGCATTCAGTGTAGTTATTCTTTTTATTTTGTGTCTTATTCATGGATGTATTGTGTATTTTATTGAGTATGGTGATAGATATAACTATGCTGACATGGATAACAACCTATTCGAATGGCTATAGAGTTGTCTATATAGAATTCTCCATCCCTGCTGAGACCCAGGATTTTCACAGGACAGGAAAAGAGGTGGATCGATTGGCTTCTCAAATCAAGGTGAATCTTTTGACAGTGCTGGGATTTGAACTCAAGTCCTAGCAGGCCCAATTTGTGAATGGGTCATGGTGAACACACCAGCCTGTGAGGAACTAAGGAGGTAGGTCGTTCCCAGGACCTGAGATGAAGGCCTGGTGGGAGCCAATATGGTCATAAATTCATCATTTAAAGAGAGGATCTATATTTCCATATATGGATGGGCAGCATCTTGCATTCGGTGTAGTCATTCTCTTTATTTTGTGTCTTATTCATTGATGTATTGTGTATTTTCTTGAGTATAGGATGACACATATAACTGTGGTGACCTGGATGACAACCTATTCTCATGAGTATAGAGTTGCCTGTGCATTCTCCATCCTAGCTGAGACCCAGGACTTGCACAGCACAGGAAAACTGGTGCAATGACTGGCTTCTCACAACAGGGTAAATTTTGGCAGTGCTGGTATTTGAACTTTGGGCCTAAGAGGCCCAACTGCCCAATGGGCCCATGTGATCACACCAGTCTGTGAGCCACTAAGGAGTTGGTCAGGTCCCAGGAACCGAGATCGAGCACCAGAAAGGCCACAATTTTCCTGAATGCATCATTTAAACATGGGATGTATATTCAAATCCGTGTGTGGACTGCATTGTGCATTTAGTGTAGTTATTCTATTTTGTATGCTATTCATGGTTGTATAGTGTATTTTCTTCAGTATATGTTGACATGTATAACTGGGCTCATATGATAACAACCTATTCCCATGGCCACAGGGTGCCCCATGTATTCTTCACCCTAGCTGAGACCCAGGACTTGCACAGGAAAGGAACACAGGTGCAACAATTGGCTTCTGACATCAGGATGAATCTTTTGGCACTGCTGGGATCTGAACTTGGGGACCAGCAGACCCAATTGACAAATGGGTCCATGTGAGCACACCAGCCTGTGAGCCACTAAGGAGTAAGGCTGCTCCCAGGACCTGAGATGGACCCCCAGGTGGGGGTGGGGAGGAGGGTACACAGTAGTGATCCATTCATAAGTTGAAGGTAGAATGCAAATGAGTACACATTTGTATAGAGTAGGAGAGACGATAACCTGTGATGGAATCCAATCTACCATGTGTCTACTGATTCTTGGATCTTTCCAGATGCCTTCATTTCATGACTGTGATGATTATTGTCATGCTTAATCAACACTGCTTTACAAATAAGTGTTACCCCATGAGTCTTGCCTATCATTTCCTTGTCACATCATGCATGAACTACTCATTCGATGAGATCGATCACATTCCATGACTTTACCTGGTCCAGAAACCAGTATCTCAGGATTTCCCGCCATTGTTTTCTCATGGGGGTGGGCTGAATTCAAGCCTCAGGCATGGAAAACATACTCCTTATATACATTTTAAAGATAGGATTTATACTTCCATACAGATGTTCAGTAAATACCGTGTTTGGTGTGGTAGGATTTATACTTCAATACAGATGTTCAGTCCATATCACGTTTAGTGTTGTTATTCATTTTATATCTTTTTTATTCATTTAGTTACAATTTATTTTATTGTCTTTGATGACACCTATACCATTTATTACATTGTTTACATCATATCACATACCATCTAGATTTGTAGATGTGTTCTCTATCATGTCTGACACCCTGGACTCTCCCAGAAAAGGAAAACATGTGTCACACTCGGCTTCTTACTCAAAGATTAAATTTTGGCAGTGCTAGGATCTGAAATCAGGGCCTTGCAGGCCCAATTCACGATTAGGTGAGTGTGAGCACAGAAGCCTCTAGCCAATGAAGCTGTCAGGTGGTTCATAGGCACTGAGATCAAGCCCCAAGTTTGGCCAAAACAGCAATACATGGATAGGCAGAGGTGGTATACAAATAAATATATTTTGTTAAAGATTTCCAGAGCTGTCTATCTATGACTGAATGACATCTACTACATTCCTACCAACTCTTAGATATTTATTATATCTCCAATGAAACAATATTATTCTTTTCATGCTTAATAAACTATTAATTAAGGTCAATCAGCATCCTAGGATTACTGCATCCAATTTTAGACTAGACAAATGCATGAACTACTCTTTCAATCTGTATTCTTATGCATAGGAACGAGTCTCTTGTGATCTCCTGCCATTGGTAAATGTAAGAATTAGGATTTGAACCAAGGACCTATGTTGACATGTTGGCTTATGGCTTCCCTGATAGCCTGCCAGCCATCAGCAATGGTAGGCCAGGTCCACTTTGAAACCATGTCATTCAGACCCAGGATGGTCATCATGCAAAGAAAAAAATTGTAAAACCCTGAGCCCTCTACAGCTCCCCACTTTTTGTGCTCTTTTGCTTTTTTTCCTTCATGCAAGCCCTCTTAGCCTAGGGTCCCAGGATCAGGTTTGGGTCCCGAGGCTGCACCCCAGCCTAGGGAGAGTGAAGTTGAGTCAGAGTTACCATGACCTGAGTTCAAGCTCCGTGATTGGCAAAATTAATTAACTAATTAATTCATTAATTAATTAACTAACTAAATTGAAATAATAAAGCTCCTTGATTTGGAATTTCTGCCAGTTTTCTTTCATAGCCTGGGATTTGAACTCAGAGTCTTGATGAATCCGTAGCAATGAGACAGAAGACGCAGAGTTGGCAGAGTTGATTTCAAACCCCATGCCAAGCCAAAAATAAATAATTAAGTCCTGACCTCAGCAGGGATGTTAGTTGTGAAGATGGGAGGGAAGGGATAGTAGGGGAAAAACAAACGAGGAGGCAACAATGCTCAATAGGAAATGTACTCATTACTTTGCTCATGTAACTGTGACACATCTGTACAACATTTTTAAAATAAAAAATGTACAAAAAATTATGTAGTGCTCAAGAAGCATTTTGGGTTTAAGGGATAGATGTCTGAATAGCTGTACAAAATTCTACACTGATTTTTTTCAGTGTTCAGTATGGAACTGAATAAACGTAACTGTTTCTGTTACAAATATTAAGTCATTGTCTTGGAACTGGGGCCACTATTTCTGCCATTGCTGGGATGTGAGCTCACTGTCCAAGTAACTCTTTTGTACCTTGGGTGAAAGCTAAGCTCCCTCTCCTTGAGGAAAAGATTTTCAAGCTTGAGTTCCTAGGGCCTGAATTAAGACCCTGCAATAGAAAAAATATTTGTGTACATGTGTAATATAAGATATGTAGGTAAATATGTATGTTTATTTCATATTATGATTATTATTAATTTTGTATTTAATTTTTTATTCCTTTTATTGTTTATTGTATTAGTATTATTATACACATAATATTTATTATGTTGTGTACATATAAAATTATACACAATAATTCAGTACATTGACTAATTTTCATTAATACTATATTAAGTTTTGAAATATGATACTTAATTAAATGGAGCCATTTGTCAAGTCATCACATGGTTAGAGTCTGTCCCCAGTATGAGTTTTGTCTTATTTATCTTTGGACAACTTCCTATACGGATTTGTTTAGATGATTTATACTCAGAAGGCTTTTCTTGTGGATAGGCAAGTTGAGGGATAACATCATAAGTTTGGGGCTGGGAATGTGGCTTAGTGGTATATAGCTTGCTCAGCATGCATGAATGCCAGGGTTTGAATCCTCAGTGCTACATACTCAGAAAAAGCCAGAAGCTGTGGTGTGGCTCAAGTGATAGAGTGCTAGCCTTGAGAAAAAGAAACTCAAAGACAGTACCCAGGCCCTAATTTCAAGCCCTAGGTCTGGCAAAAACAATATGACAGATTCCAGTGGCTCTGGAAACCTACTTTCTCAGGAGGCTGAGATCTGAAGATCACAGTTTGAAGATAGCCTAGGGAAGGAAAGGGTTCAAATGAAGTTCTCAGGATCCAAGCCCTAGGTCTGTTAGCAGGAAGAACTTCAGTGTAACACTGTATTTGAAGGACAGAAAAGAGTTTCAAAAGCCAGGCTAGGTGCAGAGAACTAGGCCTGCAGGATTAGGAGGCAGAATGTACACACTCAACAGGGAAGTGAGCTGCAAAACCACTTCATTCATTCCAGGCACAGCCAGCAATGGGGGAAAATTGAAACATTTGTTAGAGTTACAGCAGGGTCAGGCTTTTCTCAGTCTCTTCAAACAATGACTAATTAACCTTCCTCCCTCAGGTGAAAGGAGCCTCAGGTTATCTTTAAGTTACCAATAGAGAGCCAGTTTAGTGCTGGAGAGGGGAGGAACACAGTAGAAAAACCCTGTTCTCTGGTCTTTGGGAGTGGGTTTTTGACTCTCAATTTGTCAGGTTTGAAGGCCCTTCTATCTCTGCCAGTCCATTCTCCTTACTTCATTCTCCACATCATTAAAGCAAATCCCCAGTCCAAGGAGGGGCAGGGCCATTTCTCTTCTGTCTCCAAGCACCTGAGTTAGAACCTGGCTCTGCCCTCTTGATTCTGGGGCACTTGGATGCCTGAGAAGTGGGACAGAGACAGTCATCCTGCTCTGCATTTGTGTGAAGGTGGTGCTGGTGTCCTGGCACACTGCAGAAAGATTGATGACTCGGAATGTTCCCTTCTTTCCTTCTGATATAAAAAACAGATTCATCTATCAACTTTCTTTCTTTCCTTCCTTCCTTCCTTCCTTCCTTCCTTCCTTCCTTCCTTCCTTCCTTCCTTCCTTCCTTCCTTCCTTCCTTCCTTCCTTCTTTCCTTCCTTCCTTCCTACTTTCTTTCTTTCCTTCTTTCCTTCTTTCCTTCTTTCTTTCTTTCTTTCTTTCTTTCTTTCTTTCTTTCTTTCTTTCTTTCTTTCTTTCTTTCTTTCTTTCTTTCTTTCTTTCCTTCTTTCTTTCTTTCTTTCCTTCTTTCTTTCTTTCTTTCTTTCTTTCTTTCTTTCTTTCTTTCTTTCTTTCTTTCTTTCTTTCTTTCTTTCTTTCTTTCTTTCTTTCTTTCTCTCTCTCTCTCTCTCTTTCTATTTCTTTCTTTCTATCTACCTACCATCCTACCTAGGTAGCTATCTCTTTGCCTGTTGTTGGGTTGAACTCAAGGCCTGGGCACTGTCTCTAGCACTCTGCTACTTGAGCCACAGCACATATTCTGGCTTTGTCTGTGTACGGGTACCTGAGGAATGGAACACAGGGCTTCTTGCAGGCTAGGCAAGCACTCTCTCATTAATCCATATTCCCAGCCCCTTCATTTTTTTTTTTTGTTTTTTGCTTATGTGGTGCTGAAGAATCGAACCCAGGGCCTCATGCATGCAAGGCAAGCACTCTACCACTGAGCCACATTCCCAGCCCTCATTTTTTTCTTAATGGTAATTTTTACATAAGTATGCTACCATTTTATGTTCTCAAGTTTAATTTTCTGAATACCGGTTACTTCTAAGAAACCTGATCTCTTCCCCTGCCTTATTTGTGATTCTTCCTGGATTGCCGTCATAATAAAATATAAATAAAAGCTGCTGAGAGCTTCAGTGTGCATCATTAAAGACACAGGCCTAGAAACCTGGAAGAGAAAAGCAATGGGCCTGAAATGAAGAGAATGATGCAGTATGCACAACTAGCATATCTTAAAAATAAACCAGTAAATAAAAGCAGAGATTGCACTATGGGTGGTAATATATATACACACATAAGTAGGTAGGGCACTGATACATAAACTTGGCCTTCACTTTTTGAATTTTTTGTGGCCATCCCAGGACTTAAACTCAGGGCCCGATGTGTTCCTGAGCTGTTTTGCTCAAGGCCGAGTCTCTACCACCACCACAGCTACACTTCCCGCCAGCTGGTAGTTACTTGGACCTAAGCAATTCCCAGGCTTTCCTGCCTGGTCTGGATTTTATCTCCTACTCAGTTTTGTCTCTCAAAGCTGGAGCTCTACCCTCTGGGCCATTGCTTCACTTCTGGTTCTCTGGTGGTTAATTGGAGAAAATAGTCTCAGAGACTGTCCTGCTCTGCTGGCTTGAATGGCGTTCTCCTGAGAAGGCTCCAAATGGTTTCCTCAGGGATTCACCGAGGAGCCACTCCACACAAACCCTTAGTCTAAATCTCGAGGAGTACTAGAGAAAAATGTTAACATTGTTATACCCCAGCCGCAGGACCCCCACCAAAAAGACCACGGAGTGTCAGACATTACAGCTGTTGTAAGGTTTTATTTAAACGGGTGCAGCTTGGGCCTACACTCCAACACAACATCACATAGGAGGAGAGCCCCAAGGTAAAGATTTGCAGGGTTTATAAAGGCACACAACCAACCAGGTGTTTGGATTACCACCAAGTGTTGCTCTGCTAGAAACAAGCAACAAGTGATCACTGCCTCAAAACTTTAACCCTTCATTCCCACCCTTGACTTATGGTCTTGTGGCTCCAGCCTCAAACTAAACTCCAACAGCTCTAGATCTTGAATGGGTATGGTCCTTAACTGACCTTACCTATACTATTAAACAACAATATCAATAATAATCAGCTCATTTTTCTTTTCTTGAGGTGTATGCAGAGTGGTTGGGTAGGATGCTTGGAGACTTCCTATGTTTCCCCACGGTTGTCCAGGGCAAAGGGGTCTGCTGGTCTGGCGTGGGAGCAGTGGATGCAAGCAACAATGCCATCCACCTTAAGGGCAGTAGGTATAGCCAGTAGCACCATGTAAGGTCCCTTCCACCGTGGTTCCAGAGATCTCAGGTTGTGTCTTCGAACAAACACCCAGTCCTCTGGTTTAAACAAATGTGGGGGAGTAAGAATAGAAGCAGAATCATATAATGCTCTAAGCTGGGTCCACATCGTCTTATGCACCAGCTGTAAATAGTCAAGCTTACAAAGAAATTCAATATCATCCAAATCAGCAAGTAATTCAGTCTGAAGACTAGGTATAATGGGTGGAGGGTGTCCATACATTATTTCAAAAGGAGTAAAGCCAAACTGATAGTGTGAATTTCTTACTCTAAACAGGGCAAAAGGAAGCAGCGATACCCAGTCTGTGCCAGTCTCCAAGGCCAATTTAGTTAAGGTCTCTTTTACAGTCCGATTCGTTCTTTCTACCTGCCCTGAACTCTGGAGTCTATAAGCACAGTGCAATTTCCAATGCATCCCTAGTGCCTCGGCTATTCCCTGACTTACTTTTGAGTCCAAGGCTGGTCCATTGTCCTATGCGGTGGTGGATGGGAAGCCATCGCTGGGTAGGATTTCTTCCAGGATCTTCTTAGATATGACGTTCATAGTCTCATGCTTTGTTGCATAGACTTTAACCCATCCTGAAAAGGTGTCTATAAGCTAGCAAATATTTATATCTAAATTTTACAGTTTTAATTTCTGTGAAGTCTACTTCCCAATACACACCTGGCCTATCTTCTTGGAGGCAAGTTCCTTTTGTAACCAGTTGATTAGGGGCCTTGGTGAGCTGACAGGCTTTAAAATTTTTAACAATGTCCTTAATGAGTTGATTTCCCTGCCTGATTTTTACTTCTGAGAGTAGGAGCTAGTTCTCCATTCTTCGGGTTCCCATGTGAGAGACCGGATGGATTCTCGTAAGAATCCTCTTGCCCAATCTTTGTGGCAAGATAAGTTTCCCCTCACCAGTTTTCCTCCAGTCTTTATTTCTTTCTCTGTTTGGGGGTTTATAGGCCATGGAAATTTTCTTTATCCACTCCAAGTCTTCTTTGGAGTACTGAGGCTCAGGAGGCAAAGCTTGTGGCCCTGGGTCTATTTCCGCTCTAGGCTGGAGGCCCACCTCTTTAGCTGTCTGATCTGCCAAGTTATTTCCATTGGTTATTGAATCAGTTACCTTTTTATGGCTAGGACAGTGCATCATGACAATATTCGCTGGTTCCCATAAGGCCTGGATGAGGCTTAAAATTTCTTGTTAATTTTTAATTGCCTTTCCCTCAGCTGTCAACAGCCCCCTCTCTTGGTAAATGGCTTCATGGACATGCACAGTGGCAAAAGCATACTGACTGTCGGTGTAAATATTTAGTCTCTGACCTTTTCCCATCTGTAGGGCTTTTGTTAGTGCCACTAGTTCTACTCTTTGTGCAGACGTTCCCTGGAGGAATGCTTCTGACCACACTATCTCAGTGTCCGTGGTGACTGCTGCACCGGCATACCTTTTTCCTTCTCCAATGAAACTGCTGCCATCTGTGAACCAGGTATGCTTGGCATGCAATAGTGGCGAGTCCAACCAGTCTGGCCTCTTTTCTTTAGCCTGGTTGCTCTTTTCACACTCAATTTCACTTTCTCTGTCCTTCCTTTCCTGTCTTTGCTACTGTCTATCTCTTCTTGTAAATCTTTTCCACTTCAGCTACTAGATCCCTAATAGACTTTTCATCAAGTCTGTCTAGAGCCTGCAACTTTTGCTTTATGTCTGGTGCAGCTTGATTTATATAGGCAAACATAATCATCTGAGCCAACTCCTGGGTCTCAAGATCATACAGGTATATATTGACTAATAGCTTCCATGAGCTGCTCAAGATATGCTGCCAGACTTTCACTTCCTCCCTGTCTAACATTATATACTTTGGCCATATTAGTAGGTTGGCAAGCCGCCACCTTGAGACCTTACAACAGAGCCTGGTGATAGACGTCGCTCCCTACTTTCAACTGTATTGTTGTCACAATTGTTGGTAAGATCTCAGGAAAATAGGCAGTGATCAGGGCAGGATCTGTGATAGGTGCTCCTGTGGGGCCAGGAATGTTTCCGGGCTGCTTCTTGGATGAAGTCTCTCTCTTCGGTGGTAAAAAGGACCTGTAAAAGCTGACTACAATCATCCCAAGTGGGCTCATGAGTAAAGAGAATAATTTCAAGCAAATGAATTAAATCCTGGGGTTTCTCAGAAAAGGGGGCATTTTGGGTGTGCCAATTGTATAGATCACTGGGAGAAAATGTCCAATATTGGAGTTGCTGTTGACCATCTGCATCCACAGGACCTATGGCACGTATGGGAAAAACAGGTGCATTAGAAGGGGGGTTGATCCCACTGCATCTTCGAGAGACTGGCCCATCAGAAACTTTAAGGGCAGGTGTTGAGTGTTTTATAGCTCCCTCCTCCTCTTGATCATTCTCAGGTTCTGCAAAAGGAACCTGGAAAGGAGAGTATGGGGGAGGAAACATTTCTTCTTCTAAGTTATCTCCCTGAAAAAATGGGGGGTACCTTTTCTTTCCCTTTGTCTCAGTTTCTTCTTGTAATTCTAGGGGGCTAGATGGAGTGGTGCCTATGGTTTCCATTCCTGTCAGACGTACAGTCCAAAAAACAATACAGAGTACAAACAAAACACATGCAGGACTGACAGTTACCAAAAAGAGCTTACAAAGTGGAGATCTCCCAATTTGGTCCACTGACTACAGTCACGGTGGGGTTCCACACCCATGCCACACAGTAGGAGTAGCAGAGCCACAGTGGGCGAGTTGGACCTCTATTAGGAGGCCCTCTTGGTCAATTCCGGCCCAACACTGAACCGACCCCCACCCCACAATTCATATGGCGGTGTCCCAAGGACTGCCTCCCGCCGCCCCACACAGTGGGGTTCCAAGGACCCCCACCCGACAAGAGGATCTTGGATGTCTCCCAGTTCCTCTAGGGTTGTGGTGCAAGCGCATCTGCTTCAACAACCCTTTATGAATCGGAATGGCCATCCTCACAAAGGAAAACGAAAGTAAAACAGACAAAGGACAGGACAAGACCAATTAACAAAGACAGCTCTGTTTTACCTTTGGAGTCTGAGATCTTGGGGGTCTTGGGGGGATCCCGGACGAGCCCTCACTAATATGTTATACCCAGGTCGCACGATCCCCACCAAGAAGACCATGGAGATTCAGACTTTACAGCTGTTTTAAGGTTTTATTTAAACGGGCTGTAACTGAGGTCTCATCCTACACTCCAACACAGTGGAGCCTAGTAGGAGAATCCTGAGCTAAAGTTTTGCAGGGTTCATAAAGGCACACAATCAACCAGGTGTTTGGATTACCACCACGTGTTGCTCTGCTAGAAACAAGCAAAAAGTGGTCACTGCCTCAAAACTTAAACCCTTCACATGAAAATGCTACTATTGTATTCTAGACATTTAACGTTGGAGACACAAAACACTCATAATTATTAGATCATTTTATAGGCAAAAGGAGCAATGCAGACTCTATGAGGATCGCTCCAGCTTTCGGTCTTCATATCCTGAGACAGTAAATTCACAGAAGCTCAATGCTAAGTGACAGAACTGGCATGTACTGTGGATATTTGCTCCCAAATCCTGTGACACTCATTTCTCACTTTTGGCCTCAAACCTGTGACCAGAGGGGAAGATGAGGAGAGAAAATCCTTTTCAGGGAAAGCAGCTATAAAAATCTCTAGGTAGTTTACTTATAAATTAAAACCTTGGGAATGACCCTGTTAAGAAGTCAGATTGTCCAGATTAAAAAATGAAGAAGAGTAGAAATAAGGTGCCAGTGGTTGTTGTCTGTAATGCCAGGTCCTCAGGAGGCTGAGATGTACAGAAAATTAGTTTGAATCCAGCTAGTGTAGGAAAGTCCATGACACAGTTATTTCTAACAAATCACAGAAATACCCAGAAATGGTGCTGTGACTCAAGCTTAATGCAGTACCCTTGAGCAAAAGGAGCCCAGGAACCATGCATAGGCTCATATTTCCACCTCAGGACCTGCCCCCTCAAAAAGAGCCTATACTTCCATGTCTTTGTCTATGTATTTTATTCTTATAGGTGAAATTCCTGAGTAGCTATAATGAATGGCATCAAACTAGGAAATTTGTACTCAGTACAATGAGTTCATAACAGAGACTTCTTTCAAGATAGTGCATGTTCCAGGGCTCTCCTCACTGTTCACAGTGTAACCTGAGGGTTTCTCTGCATCACAGGTCTGCTGGAGGAAGTCTCTCTCATTGTCTGGACAGGCACACAAAAGTCCTCACTCCTGTACAGCTGGGTAACAAACAACTCCATCTGGGCCAGTTAGTGAGAATGAGTGTGAGTGAGCTCTGAAGGTCAGGACAAAAAGACTTCTTTGTACCCTTAGCTATCTCTTTCCCCAATGCTCTGTTTTAAGAGGAGACCTTCATTTGTGCCACCTCCCACGGTAGGCCAAGTTCTGTGCACTTATCCTGCCTTTGTGAGACTATATTCTGTTGTTCAGTTACAGTGCTGCATATAATTCAGGAGTCCTTCAGACAGAAAACTAGGGCACTAAACATAATGAAATGATTCATTGCAGGCAATGTTGGGCCTATGATGCCTCTCTTATGTTTCCGGAAGCTTGGGAAGTCCAAGCACATGTTGGATATCACAAAGCTTCCTGTCATCTAGGACTGTTGAAGCTTATCAGGTTTTGAAAGCTTTCACTTCTCCTAGTTGGGATCTGGGTGGCTAGGTTTTGGGGTGGAACACAGGGCCTGGTTGCTGACCATGAACTCAGTTGCAGAAATCCCAGTGCTTTCCCATTTTGTGTAACAACATCACTTCTGGTCTGTGAGTGTATGTGTGGATGTGGATGTGTGCACACCACGGTGTGTGTGTGTGTATGGGTGCGTGCACACATATACATGAGTCCTGAAGCTTGAACTCAGGACCTGAGCACTGTACCTAGTTTCTCTTGTACAATGATATCCCTCTCCCACTTGAGCCACAGAGCCACTTCAGGCTATGTCCTAGTGATGTGGTCCTGAGAAGTGAAGCCCACGATTTCATATATGCAAATAAATGTACCAATAAGGCACATTCCCAGCCCTCTACTTCAACTTTGTTAGTTTATTTCTGTCTTTTTTTATTGTTGTTGTCGACTGAAGGAGTTGAAGTCTTGGTGTGGGTGTTGTCCCTCACCTCTTCAGCTCAAGTCTTGTGCTCTACCACTTGAGCCACAGAGCTACTTCCGGTTTTCTGGTGGTTCATTGGTGCTAAGTTTCTCAAGGACTTTCCTACCTAGACTAGCTTTGTACCATGATCCTTCAGATCTCATCCTCCTGAGTAGGTAGGATAACAGACATGAGCTCAAGCACCCAGCTTCCCCTGCAGGTTCTTAGTAGTGAATTGGAGATAAATGTCTCATGGTACCTTTTGTGTCTGAGATAGTTTGGAACCAAGATCTTTAGAACTCAGCTTCCTGAGAAGGCAGGATGACAGACTTCAGCTAGTGACCCCTTGGGCATGGCCTCTGCTGCAAGAGGGTCCATGGCTCCACGTGGTGGAGTGCTAGCCATGAGCCCAAGAGGTAAGGGTCAGTGCCTCAGCCCCGAGTTCAAAGTTCATGACCAAGAAAAAATCAAACCAAACCATTGTCTGCTCTAGACAACTCACGAGTCTTCAGTAATACATAATTTTGTCCCTGACATGGGGACTATCTGAGCCTCAATATTCTTGTCTGTATAATCATCTAAGTTGTGGAGCTCTTACATAGACAAGATGTAAGAATGCACCTGGTTAAGGACATAGCACATGGCACTCTTTGCACCACTCAGCACACAACATCCTGTGAAAAATTCAGCACCCAGCTCCCAATGCAGGACTCAGCACAATGCATCCTGAAAACTCTCAGCACATAACACCCTGTGCAGGACTCAGAATGGAGCACCCAATGGAGGACTCAGCACATAGCGCCATTCCACAAGCTGTCATTAGAATTAGGGTGCTTTCATCAGTATCATCATTTCTTGAGGAAAATTTACAAACCATACAAGTTCACATCTAATGGTTTAGTGGGGTGTTTTTCTGGGGAGAGGGTGTTAGCCATGGGGCTTGAACTCAAAGCTCTACCACTTGGAGCCACATTTTTAGGTGTCTCTCACACTTCCTGCCAGGACTGGGTTTTAAAGCCCCTGAGCAGCTAGGATGACAGGCATAAGCCAGGATGACACGGGTAACCCGTGGAGCTGGGTTGCAGCGGTTTACAAGTGGCTAAGTCAGGTTAGGTGGCAGCTTTCAGCACCAGACTCCTAGCTTGCTCTGTAATGAGGTATTTGAAGTTCTGTCCTTCTATAACTGCAGTTAGAATATCCTATCTTTTTTTGGCATCATACCTGGGGCTTGAGTAAGAGCTTAGACACTGTCCCTAATCATTTGTGCTCAAGGCTAGCATTCAATTGATTGAAAGACAACAGAACTTCTGAGTTTTCTATTTTGTGGCACTGAGGAATCGAACCCAGGGCTTCGTGCTTACTGTGAGAGCACTCAACCACCGAGCCTCAGGAGTGAATGGGGTATAAATAGAGACCGCTGTATATAAATATTATATACACAAAAAGAGATTTCTGCATATTATTAATTTATAGATAATATTGCTACCAATTCTTAGGTATTAAATTATGTCTCCATTTAATGATGTGTCCCAGTTAACAATTAATTATGCATTAATTAATAATTACTCAATATCCCATAACTGTTTATCATATATGTACATATATCCATACATATAAATCGATATTTCATAGAATGAGAACAATGTCTATATATTATTAAATTATGCATCATGTGTTACTCCCAATTATTAGTTATTTAATTATGTCTCCTTGTAATTTTTATTCTATTAATGCTTAATAAAATATTAATTAAACTTAGTGCACATCCTACACTTATTGCATCTAATTTTATACTAGAATAATTCACTACTAATTCAATCTGTTTATCATTTACTGTAGTGGTAATTCTTCTACCTATGATGTTTTTTACCTTTATTACATCCTATTACATAGCATATAGATTTGCATCCAAATTATACATCCTACCTGACATCGAGCACTTTCACAGAAAAAGAAAACATGTGTCATGCTCAGCTTCTCACTCCAAGATTACATTTTTGGAAGTGCTGGGATCTAAAATCAGGGCAAAGAAGGCTCAGTTCATGAATGGGTGACTGCCAGCACAGCAGCCATTAGCCAATTCAGCTGTCTGGCACTGCCCAGGCCCTGAGATTGAGCCCCGTATGTTGACTCCAAATTGTGCTTACTGTAGTTATTCATTTCTTTTTATTCATTTACCATTTATTTTATTGACTGCTCTAACACATGGAATATTTACTGCATTTATTACATAGGATATAGAATTGCCTATGTATGAAACTTCACACCTGACACCCAGGACTTTCACAGGAAAAGAAAACATTTGTCACCCTGTGTCCTACTGCATGAGTCAATTTTTGTTAGTGCTGGCATCTGAACTCACAGCCTACAAGGCCCAATTCATGAATGGGTGAGTGTCAGCACGCCAGCCTGGGGCATATGGAGCCGACAAGCAGTTCCCAGCACCTGAGATTTAGCTCTAGAGGCTGACAAAACAAGAACAGATGGGCATGCACATGATAGTACACAAACAAATATAGAACTTTATAGAGTACCAGAGGTGTCTATACATTATTTAGTTATATAGGCTACATTCCTACCAATTTTGGGGTATTTATTATGCCTCCATGTAATTAATATTACTGTTTTATCCTTAATGAATTATTAATTATATCGACCACTGTCCCGAAACTATTGTGTCCATGTAATTAATAGTATTATTTTAATATGTCAAAAATATTCATTAAAATCCATCGGCCTCCTAAAATCACTCTCTAAAATTTTATGCTAATATCATTCAGGAACAAGTAATTCAACCTTGACATTCATAACTTTCCATCGGTATTCCTATGAATAGGAACGAGACTCTTAGGATCTCCCTCCATTGGTAGAGGTCAGGACCCGGCTTCGAACACAGGGCCTATGTTGTCATGTTGGCCCATGGCTTCTCTGGAAGAACGACAGCCTTCAGCAATGCCAGGTTACCAAAACTTTTCAGTCCTGTCATTTAGACCCAGGATGGTCACCTTGAAAAGAAAATAAATGTAAAATCGGCAGCCATCTGCAAGTTACTGGGTTTTTTTTTTTTTTCTGTGTCGTTTTATTTATTTATTTTTCCTGTCAGCCTTTGAGATCCAGGAACCTAGGTTCAGCTGTGGGTCTAGTGGCTGCAACCCAGCCTAAAGTGATCAAAGCTGAGGCAGAGTTGCCATGCCCTGAGTTCAAGCCCTGTGCTTGGCAAAATAAAAATATGTAATACATCATGCATACGTACATATATATATACTAAAAATATTTAAACAGTTATTACGCTACTTGGAGTTGTATTCACGCCATTTTTGAACTCAGGGTCTGGGTAAATCTGCAGTACTGTGGGGGAAGCGAAAGCTCACAGTGCTGGAAGATAAGAAAGACAGGCCTGTTCCTAGCACTCGCAAAAATAATATTTGTATACATTTTAAAAACATGATGTATACTTACATACACATGTTTACTGCATATTGCAGTTAGTGTAGTTATTTATTTTATTTTGGTTTTTATTTATTCATTATATATTTTAGAGAGTATGATTACATGTATAATATTTTTTGCATCCTATTACACAGAACATAGATTTGCCTATGTATTATACATAATTCTTGAGACCCAGGACATTCACTGATAAGGAAAACAAGTGGGACAATTGCCTTCCTCCACCAGGATTAAGTTTTTGGCAGTTCTCTGATTTGAACTCTGGGCCTAGAAGGCTCACTTCATGAATGAGTCAATGTTAGCCCACCAGTCTGATGCAAGTGAAGTTGTCGGGCAAATTTGAGGATCTGAGATGAAGCCCTAGGAGTGGCCAATATATAAACAGATAGATGTGTAGATTGCAGCATGTATGTGTATTTACATAGGTATAATAATCTATAAGTAAAGTTATATAGAGAGACAGACATTTATGTAGATTCTAGTGTATAACTCTATATAAAGAATGATGACCTATATATTACTTTTATATACTCTATTACTATGAATTATTTGGTCTAAAATTATGTCTAAAATTAATTAATCACGGTAGGAGACTTAATAAAGTATTAATTAAATTAATCAATGACATATATTTATTGCGTACAAACTTATACTATAATGATTAGCTAATTAGTAGTTCAATTGGTACATTACAAAGATTCTATTATTGTTCCTATAGAAAGGAACGAGTAGGTGAAAGTCCCAGGATCAAACTGAGGGCCTAGGTGTTGGGCTCAGGCTTCACTGTCAGCCCACCAGCCTTCGGCCATGCAAGGACATGTACAATATTCAAGCCAAGGCATTGAGAGCCAGGATGGTCACAGTGCAAAGGAAACAAAGGTAAAACTGTTGTCTAAAACTTCCTGGGTTTAACTCCTCCATCTTGCTTGATTTATTATTTTTTTTTTTTGCCAGAGCTGGGAGTTGAACTCTGGTCATAGGATCCCTGGATCATCTGTGGGTGTAAAAGCTGCACCTCAGCCTAGGGTAATCAAGGCTGAGGCAGAGTTGTGGCGACCTGAGTTCAAACCCCGGGCCTGCCCTCCCAAAAAAGTTAAGGTCCTGGCTAGGAGTTTGGGCCATTTTATCTGCCATACCTGGAATTTGAACTCAGGGCCTGGGTAACACTATTGTGCTCTGGGTGAAGTGAAAGCTAATCTCCTAGAAGAAAAAAAAAATCCGGAGCATTTTTCATTGTGTGAATTCCAGCCTTAAAAATGGCAAAAAATAATATTTATATACATGTATAATATATACCATATATATGTATTTGCATAGATATTACATATTGTATCTAGGTCACAATATTTCTTCAGAAAGGAAATCAGGTCAACATTGGCTTCTTACTCCACCTATTGTCTTCGGCACTCCTGGGATTTGAGCTAAGGGCCTGGAATGTCTAATTCATCAAGGGGTCAGTATAAGCACAGCAGCCTCAAACAAATTCAATGCCAGGCAGTTCTCAGCACCTGAGTTCTAGCCCCAGGAGTGGTCAATATATAAATAGATAGATGTCCAAATTGCTGCAAAAATGTGTATATAAGTATATATAGTGAGAGAAAGAGAGAGATGTATATGTATATTCCACTGTACATTTAAATATAAATATATTTATAGAATGTGAGATGTCTATATATTATTAAATTACATGTAATATATTACTAATAATTATTAGGTATTAATTTATGCCTCCATGTAATGAAGTATCATGGATTAAGGCACAATAAAGTGCTTCCTTGTGTAAATGGAGCTCAGGGACAATTTCAAGTCTCATAATTCAAGCCTCAGGATCTGCACTAAAAAAAAAGAGCCAGTAACTACATGTGTCTGTGAATATATGCATGTATTCCTATCAGTGAACATCCATAGTCGTTATGAAGAATAGCACCCAGCTAACAAATTTGCTTTGAGTAGAATGATGTCATAGCACAGAAAGTGCTTTCAAGACAGTGCATGTTCCTAGTCAAAGAAATTTAAGACCGTGGCTTGGAATTTGCACCATTTTTCTGACAGGCCTGGGATGTCAACTCAGGGTCTGAATAACTCTCTGGCACTGTTGGGGAGGGGAAACTCACCATCGTTGAAGACAAGAATTTCAGACCAGTTTCCAGGGCTTGAATTAAAACACCAGCACTGGAAAAAATAATATTCATACATGAGATCTATTTACATGCATGTGTTTACTCCCTATGACATTTATTACCCTTATTTATTTTACATTTATTTTAATTAGTATTATTACATGTATAACATTTATTTCATTTATTACATCTTATGACATGGATTTGTTTGCATATAGAGTATACATCATACAGAAACCCAGGACTATCACAGAGAAGGAAAAAAATGGGTCAAAATTGGCTTTTGACTCCACATATAAACTTTTGGCCATGCTGGGATTTGAACTCACAGCCCACAATACACAAATCATGAATCGGTCAATTGTAAAACAAAAGCCTTTGGAAAACTGAACTGCCAGCCACTTCTGAGGATCTGTGATCAAGCAATAGTAGTGGCGGATAGATAGATAGATAGATAGATAGATAGATAGATAGATAGATAGATAGATAGATAGATAGATAGATAGACAGACAGATAGTGTAGTTTGCTATGTATATGAGAAAGAATGTGAGGATATTAAATTATATATATTATGAATTATTAGTTATTAAATCATGCCTCCTTTTAATGAAATGAAGTATCATGGTTGAATACTTATTAAAGTATTCATGTAAAAGTAGTCAGTATTCCTTAATTGGGAGAATCATACCATGGTTCTAGAATGGAAGACATTATCCAATAATTTTCGTGTGGCATTCTATAAGATAATAATGAATTAACTGCAAATTTAATTGTTACTTTTATACCATTCCATTAGGCATTCCCATGGATAGGAATGATTTTCTCAAGATCTCCTTCCATTTGTAGTTGGCAGTCCAGGCACTTCAACTCCAGGCCTGGGTATTTTACTTCAAAATACAAACCATTGGAATGACACTGTGAAGATTTCAGATTGTCAAGATGTAAGAAGAGAATGAGAAGAAAAGAAAGCCAACTGTCAGTGGATCCTACCTGTAATCCTAGCTCTTCAGGAGGCTGAGAGGTAGAGAATGCCAGTTTGAAGTCAGCCAGAACAGGAAATTCCACCACACTCTTATTTCTGGGGGATTACAGGAATAAAAATTCCCATGAAGGGAGCTATGACTCAAGGGCATAGCGCTACCCTTGAGCAAAAGGAGCTCAGGAACATTGCCTAGGCTCACAGTAAAACCCCCATAACTGCCAATAAAAAAAAGCCAGTAACAACATGTCACCCCATGTATGTATATATGTATTTCTATTGGTGAAGGACTAGAGTTCCTATGATGAAAGGTATCCAGCTAGGAAATTTGCTTTGAATGATTTCATAGAACAGAGAGAGTTTTCAAGACAGTGCATCTAGGAAATTTGCTTTGAATGATTTCATAGAACAGAGAGAGTTTTCAAGACAGTGCATCTTCCGGGGCTCCTCTCACTGTTCCCATTGTAGCCTGAGGTTTTCTCGACATCGGGGACTGCTGCAAAAAGTCTTCCTTATTGTTGGAAGAGGCCTCACTCCTGTACAGCTGGGTGATAAAATACTCCTTCTAGGCCCATTAGTGAGGAGTGTGGGTGGGCTCTGAAGGCCAGGAGAAAAAGGCCTCTATGTACCTCAAGCTATCTCTCTGCCGAGAGCTCTGTTATGACATGAAGACTTCATTTGTGTACCTCCTGTGTCCAAGTTCCCTGCACTTATCCTGTCTTTGTTAGACTATGTTTCGGTGCTGAAATAACCTGCTACAATTAATTCAAGGGTCCTTCTGGCAGACAACTAGGGAGCTGAACCTAATGAAATTATTCATTATTGGCAATGATACCTCCCTGGGTTTCCAGAAGCTTGCTAAATCAAAGCACATGTGTAATAATACTAGGCTTCCTGTCATCTAGGGCTGGTGAAACTCATCAGATTTTGAAACTTTGACCTCTCCTAGTTGGGCCCTGGGTGGCTGTGTTTCAGGGTTGAACACAGGACCTGGGTACTGACCATGAGCTCAGAACAGAAGCTCAGTTCTTTATCATTTGGTGTCACAGCTTTACTTCTGGTATCTGTGTGTGTATGTGTGTGTGCATGTATGTGTGTTCATATACTGGTCCTGGAGCTTCAACTCAGGACCCCAACCCCTGCAAAGCTGTTGCTGCTACCCAATTTCCTGCCACTGCAACTCAGCAATTACAGTCACAATTACCCTTTCCCTGGTATTTCCTTTCTCTGCTACTCATTTGGCTACCCATAATTCTTATCATCATGGTTCCAGCCACCTGATTCCTGACACCCTTATCTCTGCTACCACATTCCCAAACAAAGCAAGGCAAGAGTAGGCACAGACAGTCGACTTGGGTACTCCTCTTGCAGGCACAATGGGACTTTATTCTTCAGGTATTTATCATGAGGGACTAATTAGTGGTGGAAAGAGAAGAGGTTACTCAGAGGGGACTAAAATCCAAGGATATCAATTTATAACTTGTTGCTAGGAAAAGCAGTCCCTAAGGTGAAAGTTAATGAGAAAAGAAAATTTGACAAAAATATTGGGGATGATATAAAAGGTTTAGCTTAGTCTCTTGTGCCAGTGATATAAATTATTTTATGACATAGATATGTAACTATTTTGCATTTTAAAAAGTATATGAAGATTCACATTTATGTGGTACTTATATTAATTTATGGAATAGTTGCATATGATCATGTTAATGATATTCAATAGTTTATGCTTTATGATATGCTTATTACTCTGCCTTTGGCAATATGAATTGAGCTCTCTAAAAATAAATGGAATTGCATTGTCAAATACTACAAGGAGATTACTGAGGCTAATACCAAAACGAAAGCTGGTAAAAAAAAAAAAAAAAACTGAACAAAGCTACAAGTTTGAAGGGAAGGGGTCAGTGGTAAGGGCTATGATAAAAGAGAAATTCTTCACCATGGAATCTTGGAAGAATAGAATGTGTCTTGTTGAATTACTAGCTTTTTAAACATTCTTAGAAAGCAGAACATGATTTTTGATTCTTGCTCTTTGGAACCTCTTTAATGAGTTGTTAAACAAAAAATGATCGAAATGACTGAAAATCCACTGACATGAATTATTAGATTAACATACTCAAAGTTGCCTTGAGATGCAGGCAGGCTGGATTCCTTTCCTATTAAATTAATGGAATAAGCTTCCTTTTGAATGGTTGGACAGACCATGACACTTGTTCCAAAACAAGAAAAGATACTGGAGAGAAAAAAAGATGAAGGAGACTCAAGGCTGCTGAAATTAGCATATTTCCCATTTGGACATTAATGGGTTGTTACTACAAAGAATTAGAATTTCATCTTAAGATAATTTCAAAATGGATGTGCTAAAGGATAGCTTCGAAATGTAATATTTAATGTTGTTGGATTAATTGAAGATAAAGGTTTACAGAAAAATTTAAATTCTAGTAAACTGTAACGTACCAATAAACACCTAGAAGAAATATAATTTAAAAATTCACCTGTTAAAAGCAAACCCTGGCAGGAAAGTCTCTGAGTCACTTATCTCCAAATAGGAAGTGGCATTGTGGCTCAATTGGGAGAAAGCTCCCCTTGTGCTCAAGAATTCAGGTATATGTTAATACCCAGGCCCTGAGTTCAATCCCCATGACTGACAAGAAGAAATTTTAAAGAATTAAACCATTAGGGACAGAAGGAGACTCAGTGGAAGAATGTTTGTCTCGCATGCATGAGGTCCTGGGTTCAATTCCTCAGCACCACATAAACAGAAAAAAACTGGAAGTGGCACTGTGTCTAAAGTGATAGTGTGCTAGCCTTGACCTGAACAGCTCAGGGAGAGCACCCAGACACAGAGGTTAGGCCCCCCTACCAACAACAACAACAAAAATTAAAGCCTCAAACAGCCTGAAGATGTTGTCCAGAATAATGAATGCAGCATTATCCGTTTACATGACTTAGTGAATTGAAACCTAGTTTACCAGGGGAGATGGTGGGCATTTTGTGTGTGTGCCAAAGCCTACAAAATTATTTTGTACTTTCCCAGGGAGGGATAAAGGAGGAAATGAGGGGGTGGGAGGTGTGAGGTATTTGGTGGACTTGCCCTTTGATTCACTGATTTTTTTTTGGAGTTAAATTCAGAGAAATTCTGCTTGCAATCCTAGTTGCAAGGGGAATGAAGAAGCCATGTCCTGGAAGTGGTTTTGTCCTCTCCTTGGCCTGGTTCTAACCACCATTGGATAATCCAAGTCACACTTCAGGACCAAGATGCCTTGAAGACTACTGATCCATTGAGCAGGTGGACTTAACCACAGCCAGAATAGGCAGAAAATGCAATTCAGAGGGTAGCACTGGAAATCTACAGCAGGCAGAGATTTTTTTATATATTTTTATTGTAAAAATACTGTAATGAGGGCTCAGAGTTACAGGACT
The DNA here is from genome assembly GCF_019054845.1 of Dipodomys spectabilis. Classification (NCBI taxonomy): domain Eukaryota; kingdom Metazoa; phylum Chordata; class Mammalia; order Rodentia; family Heteromyidae; genus Dipodomys; species Dipodomys spectabilis. Next base: position 421,092 of record NW_024871332.1, read on the forward strand.
AGGTAATGAGTACATTTCTTATACAGCATTGTTACCTCCTCCTTTGTTTTTCCCCTGCCATCTTTTCCCTCCCCACATCTCCAACTCCTCCCTCCTCGACCCCTGCCTGACATTGCAAATTCATTTTCGACACAGTGTCCTCTAATTGTCACAATGGGTCAACCTGCATCCCCATTTAACCATTCTGCCATATCCATTCCACTCCCCAAATTACAAATATATATGATATATATACATATATATATATATATATATATGTATATATATGATGCAGAACACTTGAATCAAATACAGTGGAAACAGGGCTATACCGTGGGGGGATGAACCTACAAAAGAATCACAGAGTGCATTATGAGCATATTAAAAACAAAAGAAAGAAAGGAAAAACCACTTGTGTCTCTGACTTGGGGTACATTTCGCTTAACATCATCTTGTATGGTTATATGTTCTTAGTCTTTGATCTTCTTTGCTTGTCCTAGGCATGTTCTAATCCTTGCAAACAAAGGTAAAACAAGGTAAACCATGGGTCCTATGTTTCTTTGGGTCTGCTTACTTCACTTAATATAATTTTTACCAAGTCTTTCCATTTCCTAACATATGGACCAATGTCATTCTTTCTGATGGAAGCATAGAATTCCAGTGTGTGTGTGTGTGTGTGTGTGTGTGTGTGTGTGTGTGTGTGTGTGTGTGTGTGTGTGTGTGTGTGTGTGTGTATAACATTTTCTTGATCCATTCATCTGCTGAGGTTCATCGGGTTTGGTTCCATATCATAGCTATGGTGAATAATACTGCAATAAACATGGTTTTGTTGGTAGCTTTGTGATCATTTGGGTAAGTGCCCAAAAGTGGGGTTGCTGGGTCATTGGGGAGCTCTAATGGAGTCTTTTGAAGAAATTCCATACTGCTTTCCAAAGTGGTTAAACAAGTTTACACTCCTACCAATAATGCAGTAGGGTTTCCTTTTAGCCACATCCCCACCAGCATCTGTCTTTATTACATTTCTTGATTATAGCCATTCTAACTGGAGTAAGGTGCAATCTCAATCTGATTTGCATTTCTTTTATGACTAGAAAAGTTAAGCATTTTTTCATGTGTCTAATGGACATTTTTTTATTTCATCTTCAAAGAAATCTCTCCTTAAGACTTCAGCCCACTTAGTTTTTGGGCAGTTGTTCCTTTGAGGATTTGTTGTTGGGTGAATTTATGATTTTGAGTCCTAAGTATATTTTAGATATAAAACTTTGTCTGTTTTATGACTCATGAAGTACTTCTCCCAGTAAGTGGGCTTTCGATTATCTTGCTATCTATGAGCTGTACCTTGCAGAAGCTCTACTGTTTCATGCAATCCCATTTCTCCAACCTTCTTTCATTTGTTTTGTTTCTGGTTCTCTATTAAGAACATTTTGGCCTGTGCTAAAGAGCCTTGGAGTTTCTCTTATCCTTCATGTAATGTTTTCACGGTGTCAGCTTTTATTTTGAGGTCTTTGATCCATTTGGACTTGATTCTCATGCAGGCTGATTATATATATATATATATATATATATATATATATATATATATATATATATATATGGATCTTGCTTTACTTTTCTACAGGTGTTTAACAAATTTTGCCAACACCATTTACTGAAAAGGCTGTCTTTCTTCCATTCTATTTTTTTTAGCTCCATTGTCAAAGATCAGGTGGCTATAGGGCACTTGGTTCATTTCTGAGTCTTCAGTCCTATTCCATTGGTCCTCAGGTCTGTTCTTGTGCCAGTACCAAAATGTTCTTATTACTATGGCTTTTCACTATAGTTTGAAATTGGAACTGATATTGTTCCAGTGCTGTTCTTTTGGCTAAGGACTGAAGAACCTACAGCCAGCAGTATACTTAATGGTAAAAAGTTAAAGTCATTTCTTATAAATTCAGGAAAGAGATAAGTATGTCTGCTCTCTCCACTCCTCTTCAACTTAGTATAAGAATGCTAGCTGGGACAATAAGACAAGATGCAAAATTAAAGGGAATCCAAATAGGGGAAGATGAAGTAAAACATACAAGATGACCAATGGAATAGAATTGAAAACCCAGAAATCAATCTACAGACCCATAGGCATCTAATTTTCGATAAAAGAACTAAAAAACATAGAATGGAAGAAAGACAGCCTGTTCAGTAAATGGTGCTGGCAAAATTGGTTAACTGCTTCTAGAAAAATAAAGCTAGACCCTTATTTATCACCCTGCACCACAATCAACTCCAAATGGATCAAAGACGTCAGAGTCAAAGCAGACACTCTGAAAATATTACAGGATGAAATAGCAGAAACCCTAGGTCTCCTTGGCACAGGCCGAAATTTTCTTAATAGAGATCAAGAAACACAAAAAATCAAAGACAAATGGGAAAGATGAGATGGCATGAATTTCAGAGCTTCTGCATTGCAAAGGACAAAGCTAGCAAGATCAATAGAAAGCCCATGGATTGGGAGAAGATCTTCACTAGCCATACAACGGACAAGGGTCTCATATCTAAAATATACCTGGATTCAAAAAATTAAATCCCCCAACAACAAATCCTCAAAGAAACAAATGCCCAATTAATAAGTGGGCTAAAGACTTAAAGAGAAACTTCTCTGAAGAGGAAAGGAGGATGGCCAATAAATACATGAAGAAATGCTTAACCTCTCTAGCCATAAAAGAATTGCCAATAAAAACAACATTGAGGTACCACCTCACCCCAGTTAGAATGGCTATAATCAAGAACTCTATTAACAACAGATGCTGGAGGGGATGTGGACAAAAGGGAACCATACTACATCATTGGTGGGAGTGAAAACTTGTTCAACCACTGAGGATAGCAATATGGAGGTTCCTCAAAAGACTCCTCATAGAGCTCCCCTATGACCCACCAATCCCACTTTAGGGCATTTACCCACATGATCACAAAGAAGACCATACTAAAGCTACCAGCACACCTATGTTTATTGCAGAATTATTTACAATAGCTATGATATGGAACCAAACCAGAGACCCCTCAGTAGATGAATGGATCAAGAAATTGTGGTATATATACACTATGGAATTCTATGCCTCCATCGGAAAGAATGACATTGCCCCATTTGTTAGGAAATGGAAAGACTTTGAAAAAATTATATTAAGTAAAGTAAGCCAGACCCAAATAAACGAAATTCCCATGGTCTCTCTTATTTGCAGTAAATAGAATATGTCTCTGTCAAGCAGAATAGGACAGATAATTTGATGTTAGGGAAATGAACCCTAAGATATGTATTTAAATGTTTTTTTTTTCTCTCATGGGATTGTTTCTAACACATTTATAAGATTATTTCTTTGTCACGTTGTATGTGCCTCCGCCATGGTATAACCCCTGCTTTAACTGTATTTGATGTCGGTATAATTTCTGGAGGGGAATGGCAAATACAAATCATTTAACTAGGGATACAGGTGGACCCATTGCAACAATGAGCTGTACAAGTCATTATGTCAAAATCGAACTTTACAACTTTGGTGGTGGGGAGGAGGATTGGGTGGCGGCGCAAGGGGAGGATGGGAAGAGATGGATCCATGAAACAAAGTAGGAGGCTACAACGCTTCAGAAGAAATGTACTCATTATCTTGCCCAGGTAATTTTAACCCCTCTGTACAGTATTTTCACAAAAAAATAATAAATTTTAAAAAAAGAAGAAAACAAAACCTGAAGATGACATGATCTTGTATTTAATGCACTCCATAGACTCCACTCCCAATTTACTTGAGCTGATCAAAAACTTTGGCCAATTAGCAGAATATAATTTTGTTTCAATAAAACCAACCAAGAGAGGAATAAAAAATAAACAACAAAGGAATACACAGTTGGAAATTTGGGCTAATTTTGTCATTATGTTTTGAGAAGTCAAGTTCACTATAAAAATGCAACTCATATATAATGCTCAGTTGTGTTTTAAATGTTGTCTTAATTACAGAACATTTCTACATGCAAAAGAGCTTATGATTCCCAACCAAAAATTTGAAAAAGTAAGCATCATTCTGTTAGATTCCAAAGAAATGATGAAGGTTTACAAAAGTTTAAGCCTGGAGAAATAGGAAAGTTCATTTAATGTAGGACTTTGTAGACCTGGCTAAATTAGAATTTAGATTTAAAATAGATATTTTTTTGTTTGTAATTTAATATTCTATAGGATACTACAAAATTCTTTTCAAGTAAAAGATTTAATTTACAAATTCACAAATGATTCTGGCATTAATTTACTAGAGCAGTTTTTCAAGTGAGGTATAATAAGAACTTAGTTAATAGATAATCCCAACAGTTCATGTGTAAAATGATAATGTGAATAATCTAGACAAATTGCCAACAAATTGATGATATTAATTTATAAATATAGAAAAAGAGCAATCTTTTGAGACTTTGGTGTAACATGGTATGAAGAGCGTAATTGTGTGACATCTTTTTTTTTTTTCCTATACATAACACAGGAAGAAATTTCCTTAATTATGTACCTCTGTATACAATGAGAAAAATGGTAGGTTTCAGGTTTGTGTTTTTTTTTGTTTTTGTTGTTTGGTTTGTCCTAGGGCTTAACTTCTGGGTTTGGGCATTATCCCTGAACCTGTTTTTGGGCAAGGCTACTGCTCTACCACTTGAACCTCAGTGCCACTTGGGTCTGGCTTTTCCTTATGAGTTTATTGGAGATAAGTATCTAAGGAACTTTCCTGCCTGGGTGGGCTTTCAACCATGATCTTCAAATCATAATATTAAGATATACAGATCTCCTGAATATCTGTGATATAATATATATATATATATAATAAAAACATAAAATAAAAATAAATAATATTTGCTAGTGTTCTGATCTCAAGAATACTACTGCAGGGAAAATATAGGATGAGTTTAAGGTCTATATTGCACTGAATTAGGCAGGAAGATATCCAATACATGTAGGATAAAAATGGTAGTGACAAAATATTTCCCTTGAGAAAGTTATAGGAGGCTGCCACAAGTATGAAGTAGTTCAGATAATTTTGAAGAATTTAGAAATGCAAGCTCAATTATGTCTCCTTAAATAATTGTTATGTAAGTGGAAGGGCAAAAGAAGGTTAAGAGAAGAAAATAACTGACAGCAGATCATTGTCCTAAGTTAGAGTTTAAAAAGACATAATCTATAACTTCTAAGTTAAAATGAGACCAATATAATCCGTCCCACTTAGTTTAGGTACATGCAAAATATTTACTTGGCTTTTCCCTACTTAAATGCTCCAAAATAAATGAACACTTATAAAAAAAGTTATGTGATTACCATTGCTTCAACTTGAACACTAACTGTGATCAGCCCTATTTTTCTCAATTTGCACTTGGAAAATAGTCCCTAAGTTGATGATGTTGTGCCTGATTAGAGTCAGACTAAGGGGCCTCTACTTGTACAATTATCCCAGAATAGTTTAAAGAAGTTTTCTGCCCAAGATATCCAACTACGTTGTCTAAACCTGTACTTTGAACACACCCTCACACCTGAGCACATTATTTGAAATTATACGTCAGCTTTTCTTGGCACATTCTACTTTGTGACTTTGTCTTCTTTGCACATTCCTTTTGAGTTCAGAGTTGCTCTATTTCCATTTCATCTGTACAAACTTCTAAGAACATTGTTCAACTACCACTTCTTGTTTGTACATGCCCAGTCTATGAATGAAGGTACTTTGTCCATGCTAAGCAATACGGTAATACTCAGTCTCTGAGGAGAAAAGTTCCACAATATAACTCTATGTCCACATTAAAGGATGTAGAATTTAAAGCATTTTCAGACAAACAGTAATATTAGAATTGAAAGGCTTCTTAGGGACATTATCCTGGAGTTCATTAGTTTACCCAGGAGAAATATAAATATCCACAAAATCTGGAGCTATTTAGTAAGTAACCGAATTAACATTAGATCCTAGATGTTGTGTTAATACAAGTTGGGATTGTATTATTGTTAAATCAGAATCCTTCACTTCTTGACAATGTGTATGAGAAAATGAAAGAAAGGCATTAAAGCAAAATGTCTTATCTTTTTAGGAATTTAATCCTAGTGGTGAGAGTAATATCAGAACTTTTCCATTCAATAATAGCTTGAAGTTTATAAGATCATTTTCCTACATATAAGAATTTGTGTCAGGTTGGTTGACAGGGTTATTTCAGCATGGAGATAAACCTAACAGGAATTAGATTTCAATAGTGTATACGACAGTTATGATGTGTCAATGGCTATTGAGGCATTTTCTATTCTAAAGAGGCATCAATTCCAGGAGCCTTCAGTCACATCAGTGAAGCTGTATGTTCAACCTAATACTTGGTGTTACTTGTGCTACATTTATAATGAGTAGGCTGATAAGATATCCAAACATATCTAAATATATTTCAATAAAATCCCAAACTGATATGGATAGATGGGTCACTAATTGGAACTGTAGGACAAATTAGGCTTGTCTGTGCTGTAGTTCAATCTATAATCTCCTGGCTAAATAAAGTTTTCAAAAATATTCACAAAATACCACTAAGAATAGTTCATGACAGTTATATGTATATAATATTTCTAAGTTCAGGATTAAAGCATTTGTTCCCAACATTTAGAATCAACAGGACATGTTGAATTTATGGATCCAGAATTGTATGTCTTCACATTCATATCTCTACATTTTATCAATATGACTTTCACCAAATTACTGTTCTTATTGAACTTGTCTATATCCTTTTACTTTTCAAATCCAAATAGTAGATTTCCTTCAATATCTTCCTGAAAATTCTTTCCTTCCTTTTCTTCTGTAAATCTGTGTTTATTACTTTTTTGTTTCCTTATTTATCTCTTTCCTCCAATCTTCTCCACACTGGTACTCACATTGTTCACACTTTCGTCAAAACTTTCCTTTTCCTCTTCACTTTAATAATGTCCCTGATTTTATTATTATTTTTAATGTTCATGGTCGTGAATATTTTGATGATATACAAACAGAACTATCTTTGAATCTGTTTAAAATAAACCTTAGAACTATCAGATAGGGTTTTTCTTCTAAATCCATCTTTTCCACCTGTAATCCTTATCACCAAGAATGTAACTAACACAGTTAGGAGACAGAGATGTGGAAAAACTTTAGATTTCCTTTTACCCCACCACTATCCATTAGATAAGATGAATGATCAAGATTTTCTGTTTCTGTCACTAATGTAATTTCTATGTACTCCTTTTATATGCCCCTGACACCAGCCTATTGCAAATACTCAACACCAGTCACTCAGTCTTAAAACAACTGTTTACAAAGTATGCATTTCTCCCCGTAGTCTTTTCATATTGGTCCTCTCCATCACCCAATGACTCTCCTTGTAAACACACAGAGTGAAGAACTCAGACAAAAATTCTAGTATCATTATTTACTCACAACATTGACTGTTGGTCTTACATTTCTCATCTGTAAATGGATGTAATCTACCAGAAATATTGAAGAATGTATTTGTTGAATTCTAGAGAAAGGAAAAAGAAAAGTGAAGAGTCCTTACATTTTCTACCTTAGCTTTCAAATAAGGAAAGAGTCGAATTCAGTTTGTTGGTATAAAGTCAGAAATAGTTTCATGCAGAAGTAAAAATAAATTTTAACTTCTGGCTCTACAGCCTGTGTTCTTTTATGGTAACTGTAGATATGTAAGTAATATTATGTAAATTGTGCATGTCTTTACAGCTGTACTGAAGAACATACTCTTAATATATCATTGGAAAACATTGGTTATTGAATGGTATCTAGAGGAGAATGTTATTTGATCTAATCACACTAAGTTGGAACCTACATCTTAGTCCATCAAAATGTGGAAATAGATGATTTTAAAGAAAATAGTACCACCAACAACAGTGAGTATACATTAGAAAGACTCCTGGAATAACATTAGGGTTTTTACTGTCTCTACCTGTTTATGAGATTTTATTTCTTGATATTCAAACTCTTCTCTTGTTATTTTGTTTTTTTTTTTCTTTTTTGGTTCGTCATGGGGCCTGAGCCACAGTGCCACTTCCTCTTATATCTGCTTATGTGGTGCTGAGGAATCAAACCCAGAGCCTCATGTAGGCAAGGCCAGCACTCTGCCACTGAGCCACCTTCCCAGCCCTTCTCCTGTTATTCTTATTGTATGTAATCCAACGTTGTTTATAACTATGCATTCAATGTGGGAAATCCAGCTTCAAAGATGTCTAAGTTTTTTATTTCCTTTTCAATCACAACATCGTCATTATCAGGCTACACTGTGGTCATCATCCTCTTGATCAAAATTATTATTAGCATTATAAGTGCTTATTATTGAACGTCAGATATATGTCTATTATTTTATTATTATTTATCTTTTGATTAATAATTTTAATGTTACCACTGTGCATGCATCCATATTGAAATTTTGAACAAATGAACAAAAAAATTAAACCATATCAGGTAGCTTGACTATGTGCTTATAACAAATTATGGAATAGATTTTTTGAAACATTGCAAATTCCTATTCAGTATGATTTAACTTCCTCTCTCCCCCTAATTACAATCAAATATTTAAGAGTTTGGGCAGAACCCTATCAATAATATACTGTAAATGTTACTAAAATATCATATGTATATCTAAAACTCCCTTGAAAGTAATAAAATCTACTTTCTATAGAAATATTAATTATTTTAATCTAGGAAACTTTTAGAAAAATATACTGTATATCTTTGAAATGAAAAAGGTCAAAAAGAGTAGCATAAATATTTTACAGGGAGTTTGTCTCATATATATATATATATATATATATATATATATATATGTGTCTTCTATATATATGTAAATGTTATGTGTAGAATAGTACATTTTTAGAGATTATTTGTCCTCAGAAATATATACATATATCTAAATTTATGTGTAGAATGATATACATTATAGTGAAACAAGCATCTTAAAATATAATTTTAACAAAACTTCATGAAACCAAGTGCCGGTAACTCACCCTTATAATAAGAGCTATTCTGGGTTCTGAGATCTTAGAATTGTTTTGGAAACTAGCCCAGACAGAAAAGTACTTGTTAGATTCTTATCTCCAATTAACCACTGAAAACAACACCCACAACAACAAAATATATCACATTAATTTCACAAAAGCATCTTTTAACTGCTGTAAACATTTCCTAGAAACATGAATACATACCCCTGGAAAATGTTAAGTAAAAAGTATAGAATATGTATGTCTATGTTAAAGACTTGACTATTTAGATTGTTTAAGATTTAGGAAATGATTAGAAGTTAAGAATAATGATAGGTAGGTCATATATTGGGACTGGTATTTTTTATTCTATTTTACAATAGTAATAAAATGATATTTATAATGATTATATAAAATTAATCTGGCTTGGTATTTGAATTATCATAAGTGATAAATACTTTTAAATGAGTATCAAAGGAGTATCAATTTTTTTGTAATTTCAAAACAAGTAAGAAAATGATTTCAAGGCTGGTTCACTCTAAGTCTATATTTGTTTTCTTGTTCTAGTTTTCATGTTAATAGAAATTAAAATTCCAAAAATTTAATGGATATTGGCATTCAGGAACATCTTCACATACACTAATATTGGAGTCCCTTAAGTGGAATAGTTTTATTTCATTTGTTACTTTCACAAATAAATCAAGATGATTGTGTATTTTGTTCTTTTCACTGCTTTTGGCTCTTATCTTGAGAATACGTTTTTCATAGCAAAGTAGAGATAAGCAATTGGATTGAGTAATTAGCATATGACTCTCAAAAAGTGCAGATGGATAGATTTGTGTCTTCTGTCATTTCCTAAAAGTTTCTTCCAGAAAAGTTTCTCAATTACTTAGAAGATTTTCCCCTTCCCCTCCACAAATTATATTGACATCAAATACAATGAAAGCAGGGGTTATACTGTGGGGGAAGGACATACAATGCAACAAATAAATAATCTTATAAATGTGTTAGAAACAATCTCATGAAAGAAAGAAAACATTTGAATACATATCTTAGGGTTCATTTCTGTAACATCACCTTATCTGATCTTTTCTGCTTGACTCAGACATATAGTAGATATTGTAAATAAGGGAAAGCATTGAGGAAAAAATAGGGATACGGGTGGACCCATTGCAACAATGAGATGTACAAGTCCTTATGTCAAAAAGAACTTTACAACTTTGGTGGGGGAGGTAGAGGAGAAGATTGGGTGGGAAGGTGGGGGAGGTTGGGAAGGGATGGGAAGGGGAAACAAAGGAGGAGGCTACAAAGCTTGATAAGAAATATACTCATTATCTTGTCCATATAATTGTAACACCTCTGTACAGTATTTTCACAATAAAAAAATAAAAATAATAAAAAAATAACTTAGAATTGATGCGTAATTCCTAGGTATTCCAGTTATCACATATACTTTTGGATTGAGTTATCGATGTATAAACTTAAACGGACAAAATACCCTCAAAATAAACAGAAAACATCTTTGTTTTAAATGCAGTAGTTTACAAAGAGTTTTTCACCAACACCAAAAACATCTTTTTAGCTATTCTGCATTTTGTGTGAAAGAAGTTTTAACATTAGTTTTTTATTTCCTGACATGCAATTCACTTACAATATATTATCTCCTTTTATTGTATACATTTTAGTGCTTTGGAAGTGAATTGTACCTTCATAGGTTTTCAAAGCCTAATTTTCACAAACTTGCATTTCTTCAAATAGAAATGCTGTAAATTTTAGAACAGACATTAATATAGATATAAAATTCAGATACAGGAATTTGTCCAGCATACATCCTCTATAGTGAGTCTTTTCAAAATATGTTTTTTGGTATCATTTCCAGGGTCTCACACATACTATTCAAGTTCACTGTCAATTAACTACATTCTCTGTCCAAAAAGTTTTTTACTTCTGTTTAATTCATTCATAGAAGTGTAATGCCTGCATCCTTTCACCTTTTGAAGACTTGAAAACTTGTTTGCTAAAATGATTGCAGTATTCTACAAATCGATCACTATGAGAAGTATATCAATTTCTCCACAAATGCATTACTATATTCTGCATCCTCTTTTTATATTATGGTCATACTAGTGAGTTTTCTATTTATTATTTCTTAGACACTAAAGAGGAGCTTATTTAATATGCTCCTCCTATTGACTATTAATTTACATATGTTATTTAAAGAAATGTCCTATTCAGGAAAAAATTTTATATAGAATTTGAAGATATAAAAATACTTAAGTTTCAGCCAGGCGCTGGTGGCTCACGCCTGTAATCCTAGCTACTCAGGAGGCTGAGATCTGAGGATCGTGGTTAAAAGCCAGCCTGGGCATGAGAGACCGTGAGACTCCTATCTCCAATAAAACCACCAGAATGCCGGAAGTGGCACTGTAGCTCAAGTGGTAGAGAACTTGCCTTGAGCTGAAGAGCTTAGGGACATCGCTCAGGCCCAGAGTTCAAGCCCCACAGCCGACCAAAAAAAAAAACATACTTAAGTTTCAGAATCACTGTAGCATTAACATTGTAGCATTAACAAATATATGTGCTCTATCTTTTGGATATGGTTTCACTTCTGTTATAGTGGCCTTTGAATTACGAAAAGTTATCACTTGATATAATCCCGTTCTTTCTTTTCTTTAGCCACTAATGTTTTCCATGTCAAATTTTTAGAAACCTTTACTGATCCAATGTCATGAATTTTTACATTTAGGTTTTATAGGTTTTTACATCTCACATTTAGTTTGATAATCATTCTTTATAAGGTTTGAGGTAGACCAGGTGCCGGTGTCTCACCCCTGTAATCCAAGCTACTCAGGAGGCTGAGATCTGAGGATCATGGTTTAAAGCCAGCCCGGGTAAGAAAGTCCATGACATACTTATGTCAGATAAAGCACTATAAAATCGGAAGTTTTGCTGTTGCTCAAGCGGTAGAGTGCTCATCTTGAGCTGAATAGCACATGGACAGTGCCCATGCCCAGAGTTCAAACCCTATGACCAACATACAAAGAAACAAAGGATTGAGGTAGTAGTCTAAGAACATTCTTTAAATCTAGAGAGGCAATAGTGCCAATACAACCATTTAAGATTCTGTTTTTATTTCATAAAGTCATAGCATCCTTTTCAAAATCTGTGGACCATAAAATTAAGAAATTATTTTTGAAAAATCTGTTACCTTCTTCTATGTGTTTGTTCTTATAGTACAACTATGTTATCTTCACTAAACATGGTAATATGATTCAAAGCTACTATGAAGGCTCAAGCTACACCATTTTACGAGATTGTTCTGATTGACCTTGAATGTAAATTCCTTGAATTTACATACGAGATTATCGAGCAGGTGGATCAATATTCTCCAGAGATATCTAGACGTTTGAAAGTCACTCATATTTCGCACCTTGTGAAAACACAAACCCTGATATTATATATAGAAAAATGTCTTTAGAGATTGCTCAAAGCAACTAAAATTAATTTAGGAATAAGTTAAGATTTAGATAACATTATAGCATAACAAAGTTGAATGATAACGACTTGAACTGTACTGCAGAAGAGAGAGAGAGGGGGAAGAATGGTGGACCACATAGGAGCTGTATTTCATTGGTATTGTTTCAAAAAACAGAAAGACTTTAGAGAAGAGAAGGAGAAAAATAAAGTGTCTTGATTCTAGTTTCTTTTTAATCCACCTGATAGTTTGGACTGAAAGTCAGATAACATGGAAAAAATAAAATAGAAAATAATGCATTGAATAGAGCTGTTACAATGTAAAAAAGTTGTAATAGGAATATAATTAATTTCCAAAGAAATAAGAGAAAGAATAACGATAACAATTGCTAACGTGAATAGAAGATGAATCACATTTTATCATATATAATTTGAAAAAGCATACTAGGAATGACAATTTAAAAATCATAACGTAAAACACAATTTGTATTATTACTAGACAGTATAGTTCAGTGGTAAAACATTGGCCTAACATATGTGAAGCTATTGTGTGATCTCCCAAGCTTTACAAAGTACACACAAAGCACACACACAAAAAATCCACATAAACACACACACACACACCAAATACACACATTTGGAATATTGTTATTATCATATTAAACAGAGGAAATTATCACAAATAATAAAATTATTTTAATATATGAAATCATAACATTGCATACAATTTAAAAGTTTAGTAGAAATAAAATAGTCACAAGATACTTGGATCCTTATAGATTAAGTAAATTGAAAATTAAGAAATAAAAGACATGTGAAATTTGCAAACGAGATTTAAATAATAAACATTTTGAAACATGTATCCTTTTATTTTAACCAAAGATTGATGTTACTGGTTTTTTAACTCAAGATTTAGAATATGATAACCAGGTGCTCTATATCTCGCTAGGGATGGCTATATCTCTAATCATTTCACTCTGGAAATGTTATGATAAGGTCTTATAGTTTCCCAGTTTCTCCCGAATTACAAACCCTATTTATACTTCCCACCATAGTTAAAAAATGGAAACCACAAATCACTATGCACAGCTCAAACATTTTTTTAAATTCAAGTACAAATATTTCCAAAAACTCACTATGTAATGAAGCCTTTTTTAATAAAGTATGTGATTCTTGACAATACAGTATTTATTACCTGGAAAAATATGTTTAGAACTATAAGAAAATAAATTTATTTAAATTCACCAACCATATAATATTTAAGAAAATAATCTTTAAATATTCACATGTTAACTATTTTGAAAGCAAAATATATGTCTGAATAATTTACATGTGTTAAAATTATGAAAAACTAAATTAATCCTACAACTCTGAAAAAAGAATTACCCTAAAGAAACGAAAGAAAATAATAAAGTTCAAAATTTGAAGCTGATATTAGAGCAAAGAGCAGATTGTACTAAGTTTTTGCATGTTAAAGTATATACTTATATTGGTTGTGGGAAATTTTGTTCAAATTGGGGTATTGTTTTTTGTAGACTGGTGTCATATCAGTGTTTAATTTTAGGATAGGGGTTCCCTTTCCACAAGAACATGCACCTGATCTGTCTTTTTAGGTTTCCCATTATCAAAGGCATAGGAGTTGCACACCAACTTGTCTAGATTCCTACCTTGGCTGGCCTGGATTCTGCAGTCCTTCCAATCTTAACCTGTAGTTAGTGCAGGGTGGTGAAAATGATCCAATGCACCAAGCTATAGATTGAGAAGGAAGTCCACTAAACTTTTGGCCTGGGTTCTGTTCTCAAGCCTCCTCAGTAGGTAAGAGTTCAGATGGGATTCCCTGGTGCCAAGCAGTAACAGTATTTCTTAAAGCAACTAGACATATATATGACTTAGGCATGTGAACACCTCAGGACAAGAATAAAAGAGCAGTGAAGCATAGAGGATAGCCCCAATTTTAACTAGCTACTTGGAAGCTGAATAAGCTTAGCTAGCTACTCTGGAGGCTTAGATATGAAGACCACTATTCAAAGCCAGTCCAATCATGAAAATACATGAGATTATCTCCAAAAAACCTGAAAGAGAACAATAGCTCAAGTGGTAAACCCCTATCCTTGGTCACAGAAACTTAAGGATGATGAATAAATGAATGAGCACTTGCACATGTGTGTGTGTGTATACACATGCATGTACACACACACACACACACACACACATGAGTGTTTCAATGTGAAGTTCTTTTTTTACCTTGCTGTACTCTATTTCCCTGTATTAGTTTACAAACTAACAAAATCAACTAAGCATCTATTTACATACAACGCATCATGTTTCTCTAAGTCAACTCTCTTTTTGGAAGCATGCTTTTATTTGACCCAATATAAACTATTCAGGAGTTTGATTATTCTCCCTCAATTCTATAGAATTAGGTGATTGCTTAGCTTCCTCCAAGCTATATAATTTTATGAAATCATGCATCAAGCAACGTATTTCTTCAACTAAAAGGGAAGCCTCTGTCAAACAATTAATAATAGGGTTTTCTTCTCTTTGCTTGCATCTGTAGTTTCATTATCTTCATATATTTCATGATCTGTCTGTGTATTGCAAAGACTGCTGTGAAAATAAAAAGACCCTTCGCAGCACTTATCATTATATACCACCCATAGATATGAAGGTGTTTAAATATTACTGAAATTGCTTTGGAAGAAATCATGTTCACCTTGACTATCATGAAAAAGAAGAATTGATTTCTCAGCACTTTAGGTAAGAACTTGATTGAAAGAAACAAAAGGAAAAGTGAGGAACAACTCAACACATACATTCAAATGGAACAAAACAACCCAAGAAAACAAATTAATTCAGTACTCAAGAACTGCAAAGACTTAAAAAAATACATCAGCTATGACAAGCTTATGAAAATCCTGTCTACATGGGAGTCTACTGTTGTGAGAATAGAGGTTAAAACCCAGACTGGACAGAAATATCTGTAAACAATGCCATGCACCTATTATTCTAAATTCCAGGAAAAATAGCATAACGTGATCTGAGCCCAAGGTCATACACAATTATATGAAAAATAATCAGGAGAATTTAGGGCTACGGACATGACAAAATGGTAAGAATACCCATTTAGGAGGCACAAGACACTCAATTTAAACTTTAATATTTGGGCATTGAAGTAAAAAGCTATGATTTTAAGTAATTGGAATAATTGTAAGATTTGAGTATTTGAGTGGAAAAATGCATGAGAGAGATAGAATGAACCCATGGTGCAATGCTTTCAAGTTAAGTGAAATTGTTTTATGGTATTTCAGACAAAACAGAGTTACCTTGCAAATGAGCATGGTTGTGCATTTGGGTGATAGAAATACTTTACTTACACAGATGTAAATTAAATAGATTTTATTTGGGTAGATTGTACTTCTTGAACTAAGAGCCTAGATAATGTCCCTGAGATTTTTCTCTCAAGGCTACCACTCTACTACTTTGAGCCACAGTTCCAATTCTGATTTTCTGTTGGTTGTTTGGTGATAAGAGGCTACTGGTCATTCTTGCCCAGGATGGCTTCAAACCATGATTGTCAGATCTCAGCCTCCCGAGTAACCAGGATGCCAGGCAATAGCCTCCAATAGTTTTAATAATATTATTTGAGACTATGAATTAGAGCTGAAAATGATTTTAAATATGATAATACCTAATTAAATTGCATATTTCTTACTTTTACTCTGTCATGTCCCTCATTCTCACATGAGGAAAGTATATAGAAGGTTCTCACTTAATTATATGTACAATTATGAAAAACTTGTATTGAAAGAATATGGGCACAGTGTGGTTTTAGCTTATTAAGACCTGTAGGGGGAAGTGTGTTTTTGAGGACTTGCAATACATTGTGATGAAAATGAAGGGAGGCATGTGCTTATTCTGGAAAACTGGCTAGAGGATTGCTCCCATAAAGGTAGTGATGAATTCTTTCAAATGTTTACAATAAAATGCACTATTCACCGTAGCCAAGTTATGGAAACAGCCCAGATGCCCTTTGGCGGAGTGATGGTTGGAGAAAGTGTGGCACATACACAGAATTGGATTGCACCCATCCATTTTGAAGACTTACATTATTTGCAATGAAATGGATAGATCTAAAAATATATTAAGTGAACTAAGTCAGAGCAAGACACACAAAGGACCCATGTTCTATCTCATATTTGGAAGCTAGAAATTTATACAAGTTTACACAAAAATATTAATCAAAGCATGCTATTTGCAGAGGAGTATTTCAAAGGTGTAATTTCTTATAAAATTGAATTTTACTCCAAGAAAATGAATACCAGAAAACTATCACTTGGAAGATGTGAATGGAAGTCAAAAGGAAGGAATAAAGAGAGTTATGGAGGAAGAGAGTGAAGGTATAATATTCAATGCAGATGTATGAAACTAGAAAAAATTAAAGTGGGGTGAGGTTTGGAAGGGTGTGGAAAAGTTATATAAAATCCATTATATTTAAAAAACTGATTTATTGAATGGAAATTCTCTTGTACAAGTATTTAAGATAATAAAAGTACAATTAAAAGCAATGGAGACATCAGATGTTAAATTCTATTTCCATCTCCTTTAAAAAATAAAATTATTTGCTCTATAATTTGATCAGAGGGATGGATTTTTTGTCTAGCTAGATCATTGAACATCTGTATCTCTCTTCCTCTCTCCAACTCATGGTTCTCATAGGTAATATGATTGCTCCATAATTATCCTAATTTATTTTTCTTATATATTCTTTGGTTGCATCATTTCATTTTCTGCTCTGTCATTTCTCAATTCATTAAAATATAAATCATTATTTCCTATTTTCTATTTCCTAGAATAAGCTGCACATGAAGACACCACTGGTCCTCATTTTCAGTCTGTACCTTTGAATACGGAGGAAAATCTTTCCTCTGCTCACTACCAAATCCCTACTCTCCAGTTAGAATAGTTTAGCATAGTAAAAATAAAAAAAGAGAAAATAAATAATAGTGAAAAAACAGATGCAGAAAATTCAGCGGATTTTTTCTGACTATTTCATCCAATGTGAACTATTGGGGATATACATGGAGAGCTCATTCTCACTGGCACTCAAAGTCTCTGGTTAGGCAATTCTGATGAAGTTGAGGAACAAGATGAAAAAGTGAGAAATGGTATCAATTACAAGAAAAAAATGGAATAGGATCAAGCAAATTTCTTCTTTGGTCTGCTGAAAATAATCGCCTTACTACAGTGCAGAAACTACTTTCCAAAAAGGCCACTCATGTGAATACTGGGGATAACGATGAGCATACCTCTCTTTATCGAGAAGCCTACAGTGGACACTTAGACATTGTCCATGAGTTGGTGGCTCAAAGCAGATATTCATGTAATAACTGTGAATGGCTGGACACCCCTGCACAGTATTTATACATGGAATAACACCAGAGTGGCTTCTTTATTTCATCATGATGCAGACACCAATGGCCAAACTAAAGGCCTCTTGACCCCCTTGTATCTTGCTGCTGGGAATAGATATAGCAAAGATACTCTGGATCTCCTTCTGTTGAACCATTATGTCAAACGAGATCTGAAGCACAACTTGGAAGAAACTGCATTTGATCTTGCCAAAAGAATAAGTATGTATCACTACCTCTTTGAAGTTGTGGAAAGCTGTACAAATTGTTCTCCTAAGTCCTAATGGTTGGGTTAAGTTTCTTAAATTTCAAAATTGAAAGTCCATTCCATGTGTCCATACAAAATACTTTCACAATACAAACAACAGCAATATTTACTTAAAAAATTCATGGATTCCATGATATTCTTCCAAGTGAATTTCCTGACTTTGATGAAAAAAAAATATTCGATTTGTTTGTATACATCTATAATGATTTCTATAGTGTATGTGATTTTTTTAATCAGAAATAATTTTAACTCATCTGTTAAAATGAGTAGTACAGAAACTAAAGATATTTCTGGTGCTTGTCTGAAAAAAAGTATATTTAAAAATATTTAGTATTCTGTTTGTATAATGTTCATAATCTCTTCTTTATCTCCTAGATATAATACTTTGAATTCATCATTGTTTTATAATATATAGGTTCATTAATAAATGTGCCCTTTCAGATTGCATTCGATATAGAAACAGTTTAATATTCCTTTCATTACTAGCTCCTTATAGAATTCTATTTCTTTTGGATCAAATGACAATGTTATCTCATTTCAAAAGTTTTATAAAGGTAATGCTATGTAAAGGCCTTTCTAAAAAGGTGATGATTGAATACACTGATATCAAAATAATTTTTATTTCTGTGAATTACATGTATAATTACACTTGTATATTTGTAATCAACTTTTTAATAACTGTTTTCATTTCTTGCATCTGAAGAATGAAAATATGGAATACTTCACAAATTTTCATATCATCCTTGTGCAAAGCCAAGTTAATCTCTATATTGTAATTCAGGTAGATGTGTTGCTGAAGCATGCAGTATCCTCTAAATTTAAGTAGTTAATAATGCAATCTTAAGACAGGAATATATCCTTGGTTGCCTATTTGTAACAAGGAAAACTTATAGTTCCCAAATTTGCTACATCTTATTTCTGTAAAATTCTTTGTATGGTGGAAAAAAATTATATTGTTTGTTCTATTGCTCACATTTGCAATTTTTTGTCAATAACTATTTTAAGTCTTTTTCACTTGAAATTTGGTCATACTTTGAAGCCTTTATAGCTAGGTCCAAAGATGATGGATTTTCAAGTACTTATTTATTAACTGATTTACCTTTGTGGAGCTAACGGATTCAAAGTAAGCCTTGCTTAAGAGCTACTTCTAAACTTCTGCAGCTTAAAATTTCCCAAATGAGGTCTTACTTGCACAAATGTCTCCCTGACCCTTTACCCTTGCTCCATGTAGGAACAGACCAACCAGAATATCTTACCCTGACAGCATAGATTGTCTTATAGGAACAAAATTAATCTTAGTTACAAAGGATCATAGAGAGACGAACAGTTCAGACAGAACTGTTCACACTAAAAGGTATTTTTTCAAAATATAATTGTTTATTACACCCTACAATTTCAAAAATAGCTAAAGCCAAGAAGGTGAAAAAATTGTTCATATGCATGATTACCTCATGTCCTGGCCTCTCTACCATCCAACCAGGCAGGAACTTGCACCACTGATTTTCTATCACCAAATATATTCCATAGCTTCAGGAGAAGTCCATATGTTTCTCCTCGTTATTAGGCCTTAAATTGGTAATGTTTTAATCACAGTGTTTCCTCTTGCCTCTAGGCTGTACATCCCCGAATGGTAAAGCTTTAGGTCTAATCCTACCAAACACTGAGGTAGAGGTAATGGAAAAATACTTTAAAACAGTTGCCTTTGATACCCTTACCACAAGAGAAAAATGCAAATCATTTTCTTATATTATATGTAATTATATATTTTATATTTATGTGTACTGATTTTATATTTCACACAGTGAATCTTACTGGAATTAATTGATAATTTGACAAATTAATTGATATTTATTACAATAAATAGATTGGAATATAAATAATCAGGATTAGAATATATATTAGAATATAAAAAGTATCAATGCAATGTTTTTGGTATAAACTTTTGATACCTTCTAAGTGTTCTTGGTCTTCTGAATTCACATGGTAAAAAAAAACAATATGTTTTCCTCTAATTTATAAGGGATTTTACTCTGCTGCTCTGTTTATTGTTTTAACTCGCTGGTCCCAAACTGTTTTTCTCCATATTTCTGAAGCATTCCTACTGATTATACTCAAATTTTGCTGATATGATGTCTAAAAGGCATTATTCTTCTACAGGTTCCACGGGTCCAAGATCCCAAGTCCCAGTTATCTGCATGATCATATAACTAGGGCAAGAGATCTCACCTAGGCCCATGCAACATGCCAACAGAAAGTAATTGAAAACCCATTTCAATTTCTCATTTCCTATATTTCAGGGCCCCAATTTCTTGAAATGCAGGAATTAACAGTAAGTAATTGGGAAATGCAAGGCAACTTAAAATGCAAGATGAAATCACAAAATGTGAAAGTACAGTAATTCAAAATTTCAATTTTCAGGTGACCACTCCATATGACTGAACAAGACCACAAATGTCACAAGATTATTTGTAATACCCCTCTCCTAATGATAAATGAATGATTTCAGTCCAGCATCAGCAGGCCAAAAAATAGTTCCTGTAATGATAGATACATAATTGGTCTACCAATGCTAGGAATACTTGACATAGAGGTCAAATATAATTCAGAAAAAAAAACATTAATTGAGAAGATCCTTAGTGCTTCAAAACACTGGTACTTCAGGAAACCTTAATTCTGTAGTGTAAAAATGTTGTCATTCTCAAACAAATGATAACCTACATTTAATCTCCTGAAAGTATACCCCTTTTCAAATAAACTTTTTAAAATCACATTTACCAAAATAACACTTTACAAGTATATGATATTTAGTGACTTTACTAGCTTTTCAAGTGTAGGGACAAGTTACAATAGAGTTGAGTTATTTACCCAGCAATAATGCCAAACAGGTTCAACCATTCATTAAAGTGTAGAAATAGGACCCCACCCCCCCTCACCATTTGTGTTTTTCAGTAGGTGCCTTTGAAAATTCGTTAAATAGATCAGCCTCCCATATTTCAAACCAAAACATTAGCTAATAAAGTAAATTTCATCACATAATAACTACATTTATAAAAGTCATGAATAGTTGCCTTATCATATGGTTTTTTATGTTTTCCCTATCTGTCTAACATAGTAAGAAATATGACTTTAAGTCTTGAAAATGGGTACTCATCACAGATTTGACTAACATAAACTCTGTCTTCTATTTCTATCATAATCTTCTTCAGTAGTAAATTTCAGTTTTCTTCTTTTTCCAAAACTTATAGGTAGTAGAAAATTTTATCCCATGTAAAATAAAATAATCACAAACCACTGTACAAAGCCATTTATAAAACTGATAGGAATACGTTCTAAGCCATTTTTAAACTTTCTTGTTGACTTCAGATTAATCTTCCAAATAGAGGAGAATAAAATCATGTCTAGATGCTTCATGTCTCCAGTCTTGCAAATTGTTACTTCAGATGAATGAATTATGGAAATATAAACTGACATCAGTTTAAGTATATGCAGAATTGAAACTCCATGGAATGTGTATAAACCTTTCAAAGGACTAACAGACACTTTAAAAGAATGACTATCAGGAAGTTGAAACCAGAGGGGAATAATAGTCAAGTCATAGAATGAATGAAAAATGGAACAAGGGGCAAGTACAGTTAGAATACTCATTGTACACATGTGAGAAAGGAAGTGGTAAATCAGAAATAAATCTTGTAGAACAGGTTGGTTGAAAATGATAGAAGGAGTGACTCTGATCCAGGAACATTGAACAATTAGATGGACATATTTAATTGTAACACACTAGAACACTTTTTGAAATTCAGTGAAAAAATCACAACAAAAAACAAAAACTCAAAAAAAGCACAACAAAACAGCAATCTCTATAGAGTATTATTATGACCTCTCAAAATTTTAAATAGTTAATGAAGGACAATCTTGAGAAAAGCATACAAAGTTGTTTAAAGTGGGCAGTTTGGGGTAGAGGAGAAATTTTAACAGATTTAAATAGATTGTCTAAATCACCTACATTTGCTGCAAATATTTTCCTCTGCGAGTTCTCTTGGTCTGAACTGGATTCTCCAGTCCTGAGCCACACTTGATAGCGTGTGAAGATAGAATGGAAGAAACAAGATCAAGAACCCATTACTCCACTGGAGACGAAACAGTTCTCTATGTTTTCTCTCATTTCTATTGACTACTTTTATTCATAAGTTTAAGTCAAGTGATTTGAATTATATTTTTCCTCCTTTGTTCTGGCAAAGTAATTGTTCAAAATAATTCACTAAATATTATTTGACTTTTTTTTTATTATGCTGTTTACTTATCCAAGCGAGTCGATTAAACTTCCCCTTGCATTTGTTTGCCACGGAAACCCAGCATCAATATTAATGAGGACAATCTCTAATGTAAAACTTTGTCTCCAAAATACCAGTCCAACAAGCTGTGATCACAAATATTTAGCTATATTTTTTTTCATTTTTCTTTTACCTTGAAAGTCTTCTTGTGTCTAAAGTGCCCTCAAAAATAAGTACTCCACCAATTTTTGGTTCAATCACTTATAACCTCAAAGATATATTTTGCTAACAAGATGCTTAGAGGAAACCGAAGAATACTGCACTTTTATCTTCTCTCTTAAGACTCTCCTTAGATACAATATCAGGAATAGTGAAGTTATTTTTGCAAAATTCTTTCAATAGATTATTTTTCTCTTCGTCTTGCATTTGCTCAACAAGATGTATGGAGAAGAATAGAGTTAAATCACCCATAACTTGGATGACAGTGTCTGTTACAAAAGTACAATGCTCCTATGTCCTATTTCTCTGTCCTCCTCTTAGGTCTTGCCTGATTTCCAACTTATCACAGATTCTTGGATTCAAGTCTAGTGAAGGTGAAGGATTATAAGTCCTCCCCCATTGCTACATTGTAGGGCTAGATCTCCTGCAGGAGGTAAGCATGAACGATGCACACAAGGAACACATGTTGGGAGAACAAGCTTAAGCATGTCTGTTTATTTCTGCACAAGGGTTGGGATTTTAGAGCCCCAGCTTTTCCAACCTCCTGAGTCCTTCCCAGCCAATTACTTAGTGGGGAGTTGATGATGGGCACTGTTGGTGACAGGCACTGTTTGGTCCTCAGGGGGCATGTAGGGAGCGTAGACAGCTCATTGGATGGCAAGCTAGGCAGACATGCCTGTGGGTCACGTCTCTATGAGCAGGAAGTGTGCTTCAACTGCTACTCTAGCTGACTCAACCAGATGTGACCGGTTCTACCCACAAATTTCCCCTTTTATTTTAAAAGGACCATCATTATGGTGATCCGTCATTGGAGGCATTTTTGCCAGGAGTGCAAGCATTTAATAATTCCTAGGAGAGTAAGCCCTACAAGTGCAAGGCCTCCCCAGATGACCAGAGAGGATGGCAAAAACCATTGCTGTAACTTTTTAAGCACATCATCTAAAAAGGAGGGACCAGGAACAAGCTGTATGGTGGTCTGGTTTAGGCAGGTAACATCATGCAGCAGGTTTTGGGTGAAGTTTAAGTACTTAAGGGACCAAGGGCCTTTGATGTAGTTACTAAGTTCAGTGACATTGGGTGCGGGAGTGGAAAGCTGACAGAAGTAGTCATAGCATTATATAGTCCTCCTTGTTTTAATCAAAGAAACGTAATCTGTTCTTGGAGCAAGTCTATTTGTTGTTGGAGCACAAGGAGGCCTCCCCTAAGATGATTGGCAAGTTGCAAATGTTGAAATTCAATGGATGACAGTTGAGGGATGAGCTGGTTTATCTGTTGCACGATGAGCATGCTTTGGGACAGCAATATAGCGACGGTGGTAGCTGAAGTCACTGTAGCAATGATTGCAGACCTGATTGCAATGATCAATCCTACTGCTCTTTTAGTGCGCAGATGAATCAATTGAACCTGGGAAAACTGAGAGTCATTAGTAGCCAGAGCAATAAATGGGGGAACACGTACCAAACCTGCAATAGGATATGAGTCATTGGGTTGCCAGTGATTGCTGAGAGTGCAAGTAGTGGAGGAGTTGTCTCCTAGACAAAAAAAGAACGGTGCTCTAACCACTACCATTCCTGACACCTGGTCATATCCAGATTTGTTACAGCAACAAGTATTGGCCAATAGGAAAGGGATCAAATCTAGACAGGAATGTGATGAGCAAACAACGGGCATGGTGGGGGGGCGTCCTAGGTCTCCCAATCGTCCTCTTGAAGAGTCATAAAACTCATTTAGATTTTGAGGTTTGGGTTCTTTTTCAGATTGGTTGTATATAGCTGAGTAGAGAGACAATGTGGGGTTCCCAAATACTTTGCCTTGCCAGGAATTGGCACAAAGGCTAATCACTAATTCCTCAAGAGGAGTGGAAATAGTGCCAAAGCTATTAAACTCCCTGCGTGTGCACAACTGCATATGAAAATGTATGTCAGTAGCCTGATTTCAATTTTTTCCAGTGGGACAAATGGGGTAGGGTCATGTGTAGTTCCACCATCCCATCCTATCCGTTACTGTTGCAAGGGGGATGATACAGCCATTAAATTGCTTTATCATCTCGTTTGAAAAACAAAAAGAGATGGCTCCCTTCTATCTAAAAGTAAGGTTGTTTTTTGATGCCATAAGGCATCTGCTGATAAAGGAAGGCCAACCGTGCCATTGGAAAACAGCATTGGAGGGAAGATGGTGGTAACTTCCCCTACCATCATTAAGATTTGGGGGCTGGGCACTAAGGTTATCTTACACTGCCCTGCAGCTGATTGAGAATTGGCTGTAATAATGGCACACAATAGGGAGAATAGAGTACCATGCCCCGGGTCAGTGTCTGGGGCCATAGTCTGGGCTTGTTCTACCAATCCCTTTAGGTCTCCCCAAGTGATGGCATGGGCTCGAGGTTTGTGTCTCCTCCTCCTCGCGCTGTTCAAGCATAGCTGACACATCTTGTTTGTATGTGGAGACGGTTGGTCACACAACTCCAGGTGGGATCCAAACAGGTTTATCACTCGTGTCTGGAAAGATACAAGCAAATCCTCTCCCTTGTCCCATTAAGGGAGCAGGGCCCTCCCATTTTCTTGTGATGGGGTCCCTCTATCTAACCAAAAGGAACAGAGTAGGTGTTTTCATGAGTCCCCAATGCAGGGACACTGGCGTCCCACATGTGGTGGGTGTGAACGTTAAAAAAGTTTTTTACTATAAGGCAATAATTTAATTGTGTTTGGGGATCTTTAAGCCCTAGCCCCTCCAGTTCCCCCTTTTCTTTTAAAAGAATGGTCTTGATTTCTTTATGACTGTGTTCAACAATGGCTTGGTCTTGTGGGTTATATGGAATACCTGTCTGGTGTGTAATGTTACAAAAGGTACAGAATTCACAAAAATGTTTGGAGGTGTAAGCAGGGCCATTGTCTGTTTTAAAGGTTCAAGGAACGCCCATAATTGTAGTGGCATCTAGAAGTGACTTAATAGTGTGCCTTTTTGTTTCACCTGTTAAGGCTAAGACTTTTATAAAGCCTGAGAATGTATCTATGCATACATGGACGTATTTTTGTTTACCGAATTGGGGGATATGGGTTTTGTCCATTTGCCATGAGCTATTGGGTCTAAGGACTCGTGGAATTGTTCCCATGGGTTGAAGTGGTCCTAAGGGTAAAAGAGTTGCACAAGAGGAGCACGACTGAATCATGTGCTTGCATTGCTGGTGTGTTAAATCAGGAAATAACTGCTTGATAGTAGCTGCCGATAAATGAAAATGACCATGTAATGTTAGGGCTTGGTCCATGCACATATTGGTGAGTAGTATATTTGGTGTGACAGCGAAATCAATGGCTTCATTACCAGCAGCTATGGGTTCAGGGAGGTTTGTCTGAGATCTAATGTGTTGAATGTACCAGGGTTGGACACGATTGTCTAATACATTTTGTAGTTTACACATTATTTGTGTTACATCATGAGCATCATCTTTTAATAAAGCTTCAGGACGAATGGCAACAGTGTACAGTATATAAACTATCAGAAAAAATATTAAGAGGTTCTTTGGGAAAAGATGTAACGGCGAGCAAAATGGCCAGTAATTCAGCAGCTTGACCAGACAGGGAATGTTGTTGAAGCATATATTTTTTAGTATTGGCATTGTAAAATCCATAAACAGTTTGTTAGCATCGGTAAAAAGTACAATGGCTTGATGGATAGGTTGCCTATTGGAACAAGTACAACATTTCCATGAAAGTGGGAGTTCTTGGGTAACTTTTAAAAGGGGGGGTTGGGGCATATGATTATCAATGTTAAAATAGTAGTGAGTGACTTGTAAGGCTAATGCCTCTTCGGATGTTAGGAAATCAAAGATTGTTTTTGTAATGGGCCATATAAGAATGTCAGGGAATCCGCCATAAGTTTGAGGGCATCCTTCCGTGTCTTTGATGGCCAGGTTGCATAGCATGGTAATGGGTGTGCTAATTTTTGGTAATTGGGAAGTGGCAAGTTGTACCCATTGTAACACACCATGGGTTTGCGTCAGTGCTGCCATTAGGCCATTATTATTTAATATAATTAGGATGATTCTTAGGGTGGTACCTAAAAACACCAAGGGTATTGACCATAATTGATCAGCGACTTGTTGTGAAACTTGTTGAGCATCAGGTGAAAGTATACGAAGGGAAGTTGGGTCAGAGGGTCCCTGAAGCAATTGAAATAACAGTTGGAGTTGTTGGGTGAGGTGACGCATACAATCACATCCCCAGTTGATAAGTCCACATAATTGTTATAATTCAGTTAAAGTATATTCGGATTTAATGACGAGATGAGGCCCATTTGGGTAATTGTTTGATTTAGATGGTATCCAAGATAGGCATAAGGAGCTTTGAGTTGAATTTTTCGGGGTCAATATGAAGGCCCAGCACTGTATGGCTCTCCTTGAGTTGTGTTAAACAGGTTTGCGTGGTTGTAGCATCTTTATGTGCAATTAAAATGTCATCCATGTATTGGACACAAAAGCATTTGGAAAGCAAAGGCCTCATAGCATGGGCAACATACATCTGACATATAGTAGGGCTATTTTTCATACCTTTAGGGAGAACTTTCCATAGATATTTATGAGTGCGTAATTGGCAATTAAGTTCTCATACTGAGAAGGGAAAATATTCTTTATCTTTGGGATGTAGGGGGGTGGAAAAAAGCAGTCCTTGATGTCAATAATGGCAATGTGACAATAATTGGGTATTGCAGAATGGTATGGAAGTCCGGGTTGAAGCATTCCTATCTTTTTCATATGACTATGGAACATAGATCATGGAGAAATCTCCACTTTCCTTGAGCACTTTTTTGGATAATAAAAATGGGGAATTGTGGGGACTGATGCTAGGTTCTATGTGTCCCTTTTTTAGTTGCTCCTCCACTAGAGCCTGGAGATGAGGGAGCTTTTCAGAGGAAATAGGCCACTACTCGACCCAAATGGGTTTGGTGGTGTCCCATTGGAGTGAAACTGGCTCTGGTCACGCAACAGTGACAATTAGAATTGGGGGTACTGTGGGTGATTAATGGCTTGATCGGTTATGATGTCTTCATAAAAAGCCTTATCCTCTGTTGTTATCAGAGTACCCATATTAGTGAGGACATTTCTTTCCCAAAGATTGCATGGAAGGCCAGGGTCAACAAGATGTTTAAAAACCCCGGTGGCCCCATCACAGTCTTCACATCTTACAGGCCATTGGACATGGAGGGAATCTGTTTTTCCACCGACACCTTGTATGCAGGGACCAGGAATTAGGTTCAATCCCAACCCTTCTACTTCATCTTTCCTAAGGACTGTACAGTCAGCTTCTGTATCAATGATGCCCTTAAATTCTGTTCCATTGATTTTAAGTTTCATTCTAGCTTTTCCATTTTGGATAGGAATAACACTTGAGGTGGTGGCTGTTGCCTTTTTCCTATTGGGGTCAGGGCTGAGGACTGCCCCTTATTTAGTTGAAAGGCTGAGTCATAGAGCAGCATTCAGAGGCCCAATGAAAACCGTTTTTGCATTTAGGACATACAGAAGGAGGTTGTTTTCTTTTGGATGAGCCCCAGAGTGATGGGCAATCCTTTTTAAAATGACCAGTTCCTGCCACATCCCCAACAAGGTCGATTTCCCATTGTTCCATTAGGGGGTGCGTGAGCACTGGCAGTCATAGAGGCGAAAGGCAGCACAAGGGTACTCATAGCATGAGTTTATGTCCCCAAATCTTTGGTGGCTAGGATGCAATCAGTGATCACCCCATTTCGTTCACGGGCAATGGCTTTTCTGCATTCCTGTGTTGCCCCTTCCCATATTAGGGTCTTGGTTAGCGCATCTCTGGCTCCAGCGTGGGATATTTTCCTGGCCACTGCTTCTTGAACACTGGCAACGAAGTCAGTGAAAGGATCATTGGGACATTGTATGAGTGATTTTAGTTGTTTGTCCCTTTCTTTACAAGGGATTGAGGAGACAGCTCGAAATGCACAGAGGCTTACTTGGTCAAAGTACTGCGGAGGTGCCACTGCTTGTGCGGCAGGAGACACATAAGCTCCCTCCCCTTTTAAGCAATCAGGGTCTTCCATGGTGGCATCCTGCTCTCAGGCAGCGATAATGCTGTGCTCCTTAAGCTCTTCCAATTATGGGGGCAGTTAAGATCAATGCTAAGGGTTTCGAGCATCTGTTGAGCATTCAGGGAGTGTAACCCATCTTTGCTGACAGTGGCCCGCTATGTGGCCCGCTATTTGTCAAGTACTTTTGGGTCATGGGGGTACCATTGGTTAAGTTGTGCAGAGATTCAGTGGACGTTTACTGGGAACATGAACTGGGGTTCATTTATAGGCTTGGCTGTCGTTGCCATGGTAGTTGTGGGGCCCGTGAACAACTTTTGTATTACATGGGGAACAAGGGGTTTTTGTTCTTGGGCAAAGTTGGATATCTCTGCCCAAGGATACAAAGTTTTCAGAGGGGAGTTCCCAGGCTGGCATAAACAGCCAAAAGAAGTGATTGTGCAGGCTTCCTGGGACTGATAGTGTGGGGGAGGCGGTTGTACAAGTGTAGCTGGCTGCCGCCCTGGGTCACCTGATAGTGGAAGTTGTTGGTTATCTGTGTTCTTGCTGGAATTGTTTGCTGTGTCATAAGAAGATGGGAGTGCTTGAGCAGCTTGGCCATTTTCCTTTTGTTCTGTTTCTTCTTGTAGCGAGGTGTTAAATGCCTGCAGAGTTTCCCCTTCTTCTTTCCCTGAAAGACAGGCTTGAATATCTACTATGATGGGGTAAAAGTTTAGGGGCAGCTCAGTGCCTTCACGGACTTCCTTTTTATGAGCTGCCTGAAGGACGTGGGTCCACCTGTCTGGATTCCAATTGGCCCCAGAATCAATACAGAGACACAATTCACTCACTATTTCAAATATTAAACTAGTTTCCTTTTGTGATACTTTTATCTGCCTACTCCGGAGCAAGGCAACAAGTGCTCATTATTGAGGCTCTCATGCTGTGGGGGGAAGATTGCCCTTGGAGACACTAACCTTGCACTAGATCCTAAAACGTCCATTTGCCAAAAGTGATCGAGCCCCTCCTTGGGTGCCACTTGTAGGGTTAGATCTCCGGCAGGAGGTAAGCATGAATGACACACACAAGGAACACACATTGGGAGAACAGGCTTAATCAGGTCTCGTTTATTTCTGCACAAGGTGGGGATTTTATAGCCCCAGCTTTCCCAACCTCCTGAGTCCTTCCCAGTCAATTACTTAGTGGGGAGTTGATGATGGGCACTTGTGATGGGCACTGCTTGGTGACAGGCACTGATTGGTCCCCGGGGGGCATGTAGGGAGCATGGACAGCTCATGGCTGGCAAATTAGGCAGTGATGCCTGTGGGTCACGTCCCTATGAGCAGGAAATGTGCTTCAACTGCTACTCTAGCTGACTCAACCAGATCTGACCGGCTCTACTCACACTACATCTTCATGGTTTTCCTTTTAAAACTTTTTATTTGGATGTGGAATTTATTTTCATGCCTTCATTCAATCTGTTCTGCATTGCAGTGAGCTAAATAGGCTCTGTAAAATCAATTTAGGTAGCAAAAATATTAAGACAATATGTCAAAAATTTTGGCCTCCCTCCACTGCTGAAGCCAATATGCTTAGCTAGGGCTTCTAAGAACGTGTTTTGTTGTCTTTTCATTTTGCTCAATTCTTTTCTGATCCCAAAACTTTTTGGCTTATGTAATAAGAGAATTCTTCACTATCTCATGATAATGAGGATATTATATTTTGTGAGCTACTAAGAAATGTGAAATCATTTGTTTCAAGTATCCAATCAGATTTTTTTCTGTGGTTCAGTGTGTCATGTACAAAGACATTGTGGAAAGTATTACAAACAGAAAAATGTAAACCCAGTACCTTCTTTCATTGTTGAGGGCACTTTCTCCCTAAATATTTGGACCCAAATTATATTTTTCAGAGAATTACTGTTAGGTAATTAAAGTCAATTCACAATTTTGATGTCTTTTTTCTAAGAACTTTGAATTTAAATTCCACTACAACCTTGTTTCACACAGTAAGAGTAGATTTCCTGGGTAAAGACAATTCTCAAGGGAACCTACGGTATATATAGCAAGGTTTCTGAGGTTTGTTTGTTTAGTGTGAAAATGAGCCATCTTCACCCGCATTGCTCCCTCTCAGCTAAGTCTCCATGGATTACTTTGCATGAACGCCTATTTTCCCAGACAATTTAAAATTTTCATAATAGGCTAAGTTGTGAAAAATTTTGAACAAATTAAAATTTACCTGTTATAATTTTAAATTGAATTTTTAATTGAATTTCCTTTATTAGAACCGCGAATTCACCAATCTTAACTCCTCCTTTACCATCAAAAACAGTTAACATGTTGTTTTCATGATATAGTGCCCATGAAACCATTATTTTCAAGTGGCTTTGTTATGAATATATATAACCATATAAGCTGACTCTGAGCAAAATGAACTCCAAGATATGAAACCGAGAGTATTATTTGTGGTTGTTGTTTTTAATGTATTATGTGATTTCAATTTTCTTTTATGTTATTCCTCTATGCTTTATTCCCTGCTGTATTTGATTTTGGTAGCCTGTGTATTGTGCATATATTTAACTTAATTAGAGAAGGGAAGAGGAACAACAAAATGGTGAGACAAAGGACAAAAGCAAACCAATGCAATAGTAACACTCACAAGACAATATGTTGGAAATGTACATTACAACTTGTGAGGGGTATTGGGGTGAAGGAAAACTGAAGAAAATGAGGGAGGCGGTAACAAGTTTGAAAAGTTATGTATTCACTACCTTAAAATTGCTGTAACACCACTATACATCACTTTGACAATAAAATTAAAAAATAAGCTGCATGAAATAAAATTTCACTGTATTGGTAGAGTAAATATTATTCTTTATGTAGTAACTTTTTAAAAATCTATACTGTTTGGCGTGTAATTTGAATTAATTACCCCATTTTAATCAGAGGACCATTAACTTGAATGCTATCTGACTGGACAATATTTTCACAATATACTTACCAATATTTTGAAAAAAAGAATAAATATAGTACTAAAAGCGAAAACAGTTTAATTCTATGGAAACCTATAACTTTTAAAATTAAGTAAGTTGTTAAGAAAACAGAATATATGTGTTCTTCAACATTCCAATGACTAGTAACTACTCATTTTCAAATTCGGAAGATTCCATACCTGAGAGATTCAAAACAGTACCGGCTTGCATGTTCTGTAATTCTGCAATAGATGCATTTTCCAACATGGTGTTACAGATTGAGAGACAACAGAAAAATAACCAGATTCTGGTAGAGGATAAAACTATGTAGCATCGGTATTAATTCTTCAAGAGTAAGCAATTGTTTATCACATTAAGCTATTATTTTTATAACCACCAATCCTAATATTTATTATATACAGTCATCCTAGCCCAACAGTTTAGAACTTTTAGGGTACACCTCAAACTTCCCTTAATTCACATCATGGAAAGCTTATCTCTATTGTGAAAAAAATACAACTCTGCTAATGTGATGCCATACATGTTCTGGAAAGAACACCACAATAAACTGGGTTGCATCATTTTTACCCCACTGGTATTCTTGAGATCGGAACACTTGCAAATATTATTTATATTTATACTTTTTTAACGATCATATAAATTCTGGATGCTAAGATCGGAAGATTACAGTTCAAAGCCCACCCAGGCAGTAAGTTTCCCTAGATTCTTATCTCCAATAAACATAAACTTATCAGCAAAAGCCAGACACAGGTGGTACTGAGGTTGAAGTGGTAGAGCACGAGCCTTGAGCATACAGGCTCAGAGACAGTGTCCAGGCCCAGAGTTCAAGCCCTAGGACAAACCAATAAAACAAAAACAAAAATAAAAACAAACCGCACACCTAATATTTTTCTCATCGTATACAGTGGCAAATAATTAAGGAAATTGCTTCCTGTGTTACATACAGGTAGAAGAAAGATGTCCCTCTTTTTTTCTCTTCATACCATGTTATACCAAAGCCTCAAAAAATTGCTCTTATTCTAAATTTATAAGTTGATATCAATTTTCTGCAACTCTGTCTACAACACTCACATCATCATTTTATACATGAACTCTTGGAATTATCTATTAACTAATTTCTAAAAAAATTATAACTCTCTTGAAAGAATATTTTAGGCAAAAAGAATGCAAAATCATTTGTGAATTTGTCAATTAAACCCTCTACTTAAAAAGAGTTTTGTAGTATCCTATATGATATGAAATTAAAAACAAAATGAAAATATTTATTTTAAATGTAAATTCTAATTTAGAAAGATCTTCCAAATCCTACATTAAATGAACTTTGCTATTTTTTCAGGCTTAAGTTTGTGTAATCCTTCATCATTTCTTTGGGATACTACAGAGTGATGATTACTTACTTTTTAAAATTTTGGATGGGAATCATGAGTCATTTTGCATCTAGGAATGTTCTGTAATGAAGAGAGATTTTAAAACACAAGTGAGGATAAAATATGAGTTGCATTTCAACAGGAAATTTGACTTCTCAAAACTTAATGACGATTAGTTCAAACTTCCAACTATGTATTCCTTTCTTGTTTGTTTTGTTTTATTATGACAAAATTATACTACCTGGTCCAGGGAAGGTATCACTATTTAATTCCACTCTCTAATCTCCTGTCTTTATCTCAGTGCTAGAATTCTAGGCTTGTTTCACATTGCCCTGCCATAATTTCTTGGTTTATTTAATCTAGATACAGACTACCATTCTGAACTTCTCCAGGGATATTATTCACCATAGTGACTGTTCAGACTGCTTATCTACTATTTTCAAAGATGTTCTAACATTTGACACAGGATATAAATATTTTCAGATGCATCTGCGGGATCTCTGATTCATTCCTGCATGGATGCGATCCCTTTAATAATGATTAATTGACTCTCTGACTATCTCTTGTCCCTACCTATTCAATATTCTCAAACGTTTTTGAAAGAAGTTCACTTGAGGACTTTCTAATATTAAAAATTATCACTTGAAAACTGGGCGCTGGTGGCTCACGCCTGTAATCCTAGCTACTCAGTAGGCTGAGATCTGAGGATCGCAGTTCAAATCCAGCCCGGGCAGGAGAGACCGTGAGACTCCTATCTCCAATAAACCACCAGAAAACCGGAAGTGGCGCTGTAGCTCAAGTGGTAGAGCGCTCGCCTTGAGCTGAAGAGCTGAGGGACAGCGCCCAGGGCCTAGAGTTCAAGCCCCAATACCGACCAAAAAAAAAAAAATATCACTTGATTGTAGTCTTATTCAGGACATATATTTATTGTTTTTTAACTTTTCTACACATTCTGAGAGTTCTTTCATTTGTGCATTTGTGTGTGCACATATAAGTGCCTCTGTGTGTATGTGTATGTTTGTATGTATGTATGCAAAATCCTCAAACTCTATTCAGCAATCTTGCTAATAACTGGTATTCCATCACCTGGGCCATTCTTCCAATCCAGCTTTTGACTGATTTATTATATGTACTGCTGCAAAGACTTTTCTGCCAAGGCTGGATGCAAACTGAATTTCCCAGACTCCTTTACATTCTTAGGTTTTATTTCTCCAGGAGTATCAACTTTTAAACTACAAACATTTTTGTAAGGTTAATGTCTAAGCTGTAGCCCAGATTTTTAATTCAAGAATTCTCTGGGAAGTATACAATGGATTCTTGCCTACATTCTATCCTTTTCCCGTTCAATTTCCTACCACTCTCACATTGCCCCCCACTATCCTCTCTTTTTTTTTTTTTTTTTTTTTTTTTAAATTTTATTTTATTTTATTTGAGAACATACTGTACATAGGGGTTACAATTACATGGGCAGGATAATGGATACATTTCTTACCAAGCATTGCATCCTCCTCCTTTGTTTACCCTTCACCTCCCTTCCCAGCCTCCCCCCTCCCTCCCACCCAATCATACCCCCCCTCCACCCCCCCCCCCACCGACATTGTAAAGCTGGTTTTGACATGACATTTTGTACTTCTCATTGTTGCAACAGGTCCACCTGAATCCTTAAACGACTTGTTTGTCCCCGTCTCCTCCACATGTTATACTGACATCAAATATAGTGAAAGCAGGGGTTACACTGTGGGGGAGGGACACACAAAGCAACAAAGAAATAATCTTATAAATGCATTAGAAACACATGCATGAAAGAAACAAAAACATTAAAATACATATTTGAGGTTTTGTTTTCCTAACATCACATTATCTGACTTTTTCCGCTTGACTCATACCTATACTAGATATTGCAAATAAGGGAAACCATGGGACCTATGTTTCTTTGGGCCTGGCTTACTTCACTTAATATAATTTTTTCCAAGCCTTTCCATTTCCTAACAAATGGGGCAATGTCATTCTTTCTGATGGAGGCATAGAATTCCATTGTGTATATATACCACATCTTCTTGATCCATTCATCTACTGAGGGGCATCTGGGTTGGTTCCATGTCTTAGCTATGGTAAATAATGCTGCAATAAACATAGTTGTGCTGGTAGCTTTAGTGTGGCCTTGTTTGTGATCATTTGGGTAAATGCCCAAAAGTGGGATTGCTGGGTCGTTGGGGAGCTCTATGTGGAGTCTTTTGAGGAACCTCCATACTGCTTTCCAAAGTGGTTGAACAAGTTTACATTCCCACCAACAATGAAGTAAGGTTCCTTTTGCACTACACATTTACTGGTATTTCTTTTGTTGGGCTTCGACTTAGCCTTTTAAGAGAATTATAGTATTTTCACTCTCCATGGACTCTGACACTTCAGATAATGCATTTGTACCTCCTTGCATACCATCCAGTGTGTTTACTTTTACATTTATTGACACTACTATCTACCACAAGTGAGGAAATTCATGCAAACTAAGTTTCTCTGGGTCTGCGTTATTTCACTTAATATTATTTCTAATGTTTCATTTTTCCTTTAGAATGGTGCAATATTATTCTTTCTGATGGATGAACAGAATTCCATTATGAATTTATTTATATGACTTGGAACAAACTTATATTAAGTGAAGAAAGACAGACTCAAATAAATATAGGTTGCCTAATTTCACTCATTTGTTGTAGTAGAATGTGCCTCTAATTCTACAAGTAAACACAGTTGGATGGTAAAAGAGAAAACATTACACTTGGACATAATAAATTTTGTGGGATTGTAAACATTTATACAGTGAGATCAAAGGAGGATGCCCATTGGAGAGGATCACAAAGGAGTAATAGCTGTACAAATATTATCATATAAAATAATGTTCATTAAAATAATCTCCAAAAAATGATTATGAGAGTTTGTTTATTATTTTGCTTTTTCGTTCAGTGTTCTGATGCCATTTATTTAAATTTCTGCACATTTGTTCTTATATGTACGTTTGGATAGGGCAAGGGGAATACACAAATGGTGGGACAAAGGCTTAAATACAGCAGTGCTACTCAATAGACACTACATTGTAAATGAAATATACAACTTATGTGAGAGGGAGGTTGAAAGGGAAAAACTGGGAGAACATGAGTGAAGAGGTGACACGGTTCAAAAAGAAATGTGCTCATTATCTGACTTATGTAATTGTAACCCTTCTGTACATCATCTTTACAAATTAAAAATTGACCTCATAAATAGGCTAGCGTAGCTATACTAATATTAGATAAAATTGGCTTTAAAATATAGGTGGTATGAAAGTAAAAAGAGACAAAGAAGGACATTAAATATTGACAAAGAAAACTCCATCAGTGGGATATAACAATTCTAAATATCAATGTCCTGAATCCTAGAGCTCACAAATTCATCAAAGAAATGCTACTTACCCTAAAAACATGCATACATCCAAATAAATTTTTGGTTGCTTGAACAAATCATTCTTACCTCTGGACAGGCCACCCAGGTAAAAACTTAGCAAAAATCTTTAGAGCTAAATAAATGTATTGACAAGCTATACCTAACAGATATCTACAGAGTATTTCACCTACCAATGTCACAATATATATTCCACTCAGCAGCACATGTAATGTTCTCCAAAGTAGAACATATCTTAGGTCACAAGGAAAATCTTTCAAAATTCAAAAATAAAAATGAAATTACTCTTTGTATCCTGTCAGACCATGATGAAACCAAATTAGATCTAGACATCAAAAGGCATCACATAACATTCTGAAACTCACAGAGACTGAATAACACATTGCTAAATCATCAGTGAGTCACTGAAGAGATATGCAGGGAAGTTCCAACGTTTATGGAATTCAGTGGAAGTGAACACACAAAATACTACCTCCTCTGGGACACAGCAGCAGCACAGACAATACTCAGAGGAATATTTATAGCTTTGAGTATGTACATCAACAAATTAGAACAATCTTAAATCAACACTAATGATGCACCACTAAGTCTTTGACAAATCAGGAAAAACAAAACCAAAAACCAGTAGACAGAAATAATACAAATTAGATTAAAGAAATAAATGAATCAGTGTCAAAAAGCATACAATCATAATTGACTTTTATCTACTAGTAGCTCAAAAATTCGCCCAATGAATGTCAATGTAGCTATTTTCAGAGATAGACTCAACCAGCTCAAACCAGTGAACAAAACAAATTTCCAGGATTCTAAGAAACAACATTTTGTTTGTCTTTTTAACAGAAATTTACTCTGTTGTTCTTATTAAGGTGATTTACAGATGGATTACAGTTACAAGGGTCAGGTAATGAGAACATTTCCTTTTGTGAAATGTCTTCAGTTCCCTCACTTGTTCCCAGTCCCACCCTCCTGTCCCCACCCATGTGTTAAATAGTTCACTTTCATCAATGTTCAATGAACTCCAATGCTGCAATTTTTCACTCTTTTCTCTAAAGCTCTGTGCCTACCCCTCACCTTCCTGAAGACATACAATGAATATACCAGGCATAAGGTAAATAAGACAGAATTTTCACAAACTATAAACAACAACAAACACAAAACAAAAAAGAAGCTTTCTGTTCCGTATCTCATAGTTCGTTTGAGTATATATATCTTGTTATATAAATCTAATTGTTTTTTATCATGAAGTCAATTCAGGGATTAAGGTGTGATAACATAATTTTGCTTTCTATTTAATGGTGCTTTTTATTTTAATATTAAATTTGTAAGTAACACAATTCAAGTCCTAGTGAAATTTGAAAGTTCAGATTTAAATGTTCCAAATGTCTAATAATTCCATTTTGGCAACCAAAATGAAAAGCAGGCACGTTTTATCCTCAAGAATGTCATTATTTCATGTGTAAAAAATTAAAATAAATGTAATGTTAATTCAGTTGAGATAAGGAATCAAATACTTATGCAATGCATCAGTACCATAGATTATGACATCTATTAACAAAATTAATAAAAATTGTTTTAAGTAGATTACTTAAGACATGAAACAAGTGATAATTTTCTAAGTGAAGTTATATAGAAATCACAGTCGAAAGATTCCAGAATTCTGTGTGCTTTATCCATGTCAATTTACACATATGCTAGGCTCATCTCAACGTTATTTGAAGATAACTGAAAACAGGATTAGAATAAAAAAAATCACGCAAATGGTTAGCTGTATTTTGTGACCTAATAGGTCTCTTTTATAATTCTTTATTTTATTTGAAAAATCTGGAAAATTTAAGTCACATCAAAAATAATGAGAAATAAACACCCTAAGCTCCTTAAAAGACAATCAATAAAAAAAGAAATCAACATAGAAAAAATTGAACCTCATTTTGCACGTGGTCTTTGTATATTGTGGTGCTTTGTTTTTGTGGATTATGTGACTATCCCTTGAATCTGGGCTCAAATCACAAGGGCTACAGGAAGAAAATTTCAAAATCTAGAGCAGCTAAGACACCTGTGCAGTTGTTTGTAGGTTTCACTAAAGTCGCAGCTGGACTTCAACTGTACAAAGGAAATAATTCTACTGCTTTGCAGGCAAGAATGTTAAGAAAAGCATACTGGTTCCTTCTTAGATGAAATAAGAAGTCCACAATTTAAAAGCTTACTAAATGATCAGCCCTTTGAATAACAGTGCCATTTTTAATGCACTCTAGATAATTCAAATCCTTCATCCCTCCACAACCATTAATGACGTTCACAAATCATTGCCGAGGGGAATTTCCAGTTCTATTTGATATTTCATTTGGATTAGGAGTAACATAAACAATAATTCCAGTTGTTGAGAATATTTAATTTAGAATAAGCAAATAAATCAGATCCAACTCCATAGCATAACCTTTAGGAAAAATGAATTAAGATATATGGCATGTCCTTTGTAATTTAATTATAGACATTAGGGCAAAATGCGAGAAACCCTCTGCAAGAAGGAAACAGAAGTCTTTGATAAAATATATTATACATTACAAGTAATTTTACCTACAATTTCCATTATATGATAGCATATTTTTCTGCTAATCAGAGACAGAAATATTTTTATGATATGAAAATGCATCATCATGAATAAAAGAAATCAGGGAGTAGGTGGCACAAGGGCTGGTTGGTTCTGTTAAGTATTCTCATCATTTTGAATGATCTGGTGTTTATGTCTGTGTGAAATTATGAATGTATTTTATGTCTGGGCAGGAAAATTTGATTATTAGATAACTGCTGACACCCAATGTCAGGAATCTAACCTGAGTCAAAGTGGTATAATATATATGTATGCATTTGTGATTGTGTGTGTGTCTGCAAATCTGTATTTAGAAGGAAGTATCTTATTTCCCTCAGAGTATATACTTAATTCTATTAGTTATACTTCATTAATGACTACAGATAAAAGTAATTAACATTTTGAGAAGTATGTTTATGTTCCTATGTTTGCATGAACAAACTAAAAAGTTATATTTTGGGTATGAGTTTTGTGGAAGGTCAGCTGAAAGTATAAATATCTTGAGAAAGATGTCAATGGCTATCATTTCAGTGTAGATCAATTTTAGACAACACTTGGAAGGATATGTAATCATATATGAAAATGCAACATTTATTGATTTTCAAAAGCTACACTATTCGAGAAATATTTAGGAAAACAAGTTAAATTATGGAAACAAAAGTAATGTGATTATTTATTGCATACAATTTTATATTTTAGTTTGTCAAGTAAAAATGCCATTTATTTCTACTGTATAGGAAGGAAAACCCTAAATATTACAGTTTGTGCCATATTTCACATTGAGAAGCTTTGTCTATATCAATAAGTTTATTTCTTTTGTTTCTGCTTTCCTATTCATAATTCTGTTTCTCATAGTATTCTTCTAAGGACTTTTTCTTTCTGCCAGTTTGGGGCTTGAACATACATTATGCTCTCAGTTTTTTGTTTTTGTTTTTTTGCTAACAGTAGTAAGTCTACTATATGAACCATGCCCAGCCAGAAATTTTTGTAGTTAATTGGAGATAGAACCTCATGAACTTTCCTACCAGCCTGAAAACCATTATCCCCCAAGTCTCGTACTTCTTAATCACTAGCTTCTGATTCCTCTTTCCTTGGCATATTCAAGGCATTCTGCTTCTCTTGGAGTAGACTTCAACTTAAATGCTACCTTTGAGATTCTGTTTCCATATACAGTCACTTTGTAAGACAATGGGTTTTTTATCTTTAGTCTGATTTCAGTGGGACATAACATATTACTTAATAGATAGAAGAAAATCTCTAATATGAAATTATTTGTTTGAGGCAGGGAAGTTATGGTTATACTTTTAAAAAATAGCAAAAGAGGTAAAGGTTTTATTAGAGCTTGTAAGACAAGTATGAAATCTTGACCTTAGACATTCCACATTTAAATTCCCAGCACTACTGGAGGATTGAACTCAAAACCTATACTTGTGAAAAGGCATCTCTACTGCCACCATACCTGCAGATTATAATTTGATTGCTTATTTTGAGGTCGTACCACCATGCCTGGGTCTGCTTGGACTGAGGTCCTCCTAACACAAGCATAAAACATTTTGCCTGGAACTGGAATTCTCTAAGCTCTGTTTTCCAAGTAGATAATATTATAGATTTGACCCACTTTATCCAGTAAAATTATACCATCTCAAAATATCTTGATATTAGCTATATTTGTGCTTAACATATATAGCTAACCTTAATTTTCTCCCTCTTTTGTTTAGTACTCTGAGTTGAAAATATAGGCTTTCTTGATATACATGGCTTTGTTTGGGATGGAATACCATCACAATCAAAAAAGTCTCACAAGAGTTTATGTCAAAAATCATGGAAAAGAAGGCTTCAGGTTGGAAAAAACACTGATCTTTAAGTTATGATTGCAGTATTATTAATAGTGTTAGTCAATGATTGCTTAAGTATCAGGAGGAAGGCAAAAATGTGAAAGATGTCAGGTCTCTGTAGAAATTTTGTAGTTGTCACTTCATGTTATCTTCCTTCCTTAAAGCTTGTTTTATTAAAACCCTCTGGGTGTATATTGATTGGACTGATTGGTAATCATCTCTGAAAATAAAGTTAATTTTAAAAGGCTGATGGTGTGGTAAATAAAGGAATGAGCAGAGATATTGTCACAGATTGAGCCGACCAGGTTAACTGATAAACAGCAAAAAAAAAAAAAAAAAAAAAAAAGCAAAGGTTCAAGTTTGATGATCCACATTGGAACATATATAGATAGATAGATAGATACATATAAATATACATATACATATACACACATACATGAAAAAATAAATCTCCAGTAGAATATAGACAAACTTGGCATAACAGGTATTAAACTATATCAACTATATCAAAATGGTTGCAGGAAAGGTAGAGTAAAATATAGATAGTTTAGCATAGATTTTGCATATATTTTGTAAAGAATGAAAATTCTTCCTTCATTATATACTTTACAAATATCCTTATTATGTTTTAAGATTTTTTGTGAAAATACCATACAGAGGGGATACAAGTACAGGGACAATGTAATGAGTACAGTTCTATCCTTTTTATCCCTTTATCATCCCTTTCCATCTCCCCTTCCCGACCGTCTCCCCCATCTTGAGCCAAAATTGTAAATTTCATTTTCCTACATAGCATCTCATTGTTGCACTGAGTCCACCTGTATCCCTACTTAAACAACTTGGTTTTTCCCTTACCCCTCCACAAATTATACCAACAACAAATACAGTGAAAAGTATGTTAAGTATTTTTATATCGTAGTAGGAGCATCTATACAATGCTGAAAATTTGAATTACACCAAATATGCAACATGAGTAGGCACTGGTGGCTCAAGGATGTAATTTTAGCTAGTTAAGAGGCTAAGATCTGAAGATCTCAGTTCAAATCCAGCCTGCATAGGAAAGTTCATTAGATTCTTATTTCCAATTAACCACAAGGGCAAATGGAGTTCTAGTTCAGATTGTATGTCGAGCATTCCAGTTCAGATTTTATGTCGAGCACTGGCATAGAACACAAAAACACCAACCAGGCCCTGAGTTTAAGCCCTGCGATCAACAGAAACAAAAATATAAAATAAAACATGGAGTTAGATATTTTATAATGAAGCATAATTTAATATACTCTACATTGTTAGAAAGACTAGACTTCCGTGTTAGCTGTATAACCTACCATAATAAGTGATGTTGTCAATTTATCAAACAGAAATGCTTATTCAGTTTTACAAGTTTGAAGGTTTCAGTGTATGTTCAGTTGGTTTTATTGCTTTGGCAGCCTGTGACAAGGCAATGGTTAGGTGGGGAGTATGTCAAAGAGAAAAGTTTTTGACCTAGACTGATTAAAATATAAAATAAGAAAGCAGTTGAGAGTCTATGTTCTCATAGCTTTCACGCTGAAGAACTTAATCTCCAGAACTATTCAGATATTCTCCACAGTCTGGGAGGAAATAGAAAGTTATTTTTCTTTAACACATAGATCTTTCTGGGTCATTCTAAATTCAATTCGCAACACCTTCACAAATGACAATGACTTGTACTTGATATTTACAGAAATATCAAGTAGATATTTCTGTAAATTCTAATCAGAACTCAGTAGACTAAATATTTTATGGAATTCTTATTAAAATATTTTCTTGCAGACGGAGTGGGTCTTTACACTACAAATGTGTGTATCTGTGTGATTGTATGTGTGTATGTGTGTGTTTGAATAAACTAATATAACAATGTAGCAGAGAGAAGTATTAGTGGGGCTGGGAAGTGGCTTAGTTGTGGAGCCCTTGAGTTGCATTCATGAGGCCCTTGGTTCAATTCCTCAGCACCACATAAGCAAAAAGAAAAAAGCCAGAAGTGGCGCTGTGACTCAAGTGGTAGAGCGCTGACCTTGAGCTGAATAGCTGAGTGACAACGCCCAGGCCAGAGTTCAGGTCTCCCAATTGCCCCCCCAAAAAAAATATTAGTATGGCCTTTCGTTTTTCTTCTTATACTATGAAAGTCTGTCACAATTCCCAATCAAATCCTTGCCAAGATTCAAACATTAATGCTGTCCCAAAAGTTTTGCATGCATGAAAGGCTGGGAAGGTGGCTCAGTGGTATAGCACTTACCTTAGTTACCAAAAGTTTTGCATGCCAACCCAAGTACATCTACCTCATTTAAGATGGGCATGGTATATAAAATTTTAAATCCTCCAATTACGTTGTCACCAAGGAAACAACATATAATATTTCTTTAAAAATACCTAGATTGTAGAACACTTTACCCAGAAAATTGAAGGAATATACTTTATGGGATTTAATTTAAATATTTAGTCACTGAAATTGATGTTTTATATCCACAACTCAGAGCCCTATTAAACTTCATAATTGAAAAATTCATCTATTACCATCTTTCATGAACACAGTCCTTCCTGAAAACAAACCAGATGTGGTAAACAAATTAACATGTACGCCATTGTCAAATGCAGCTGTTCTAATGCATGGAACTGATAGAGC
Source organism: Dipodomys spectabilis (assembly GCF_019054845.1). NCBI lineage: Eukaryota > Metazoa > Chordata > Mammalia > Rodentia > Heteromyidae > Dipodomys > Dipodomys spectabilis. The sequence continues at coordinate 464,566 of NW_024871332.1, forward strand.
AATTAATGCCTGTAAACAGCTAGTTCTAAGGAGTAAGGAAAGCGATTTTTCCACTCTAAGTGGAAAAGTCCACAGATGTTTCAGATTGTGTTTCATTGTTGGCATTTGTGAGATATATTTTGGAAAGCACAATGAATGAAAGCATGCTGTTTTGTAAAACTTTGCTGGCTGACACACCAGGGAAGGAAAACTTTTGAAATGTTTCAAATGAAAAGACAGACAATAGGGTGGGTGAGTTGTGGTATGCAGTTTAAATAGAGACTGAAGCAAACCAAAGAATGGGAAAAATTCTTTTTCCTTAAGAAATGCTTTCTGGGTATATTGTGCTATAAACTATAATGATGAAATGATCATTTCTTTGGAAAAGTAAGGAAAAAACACTCACCCATTGAACTTCTTTTTAAAGTGAATCTTAAATGACAAGGATGAAGAAATTTAAATGGGTTCATGTTATCCAAGATTGTTTTAATTTTTTATTAAAAGTTAAAACAAACTGACAGGCTATTAGTCCATGAAGATTTACAGAGTAAGTCTCTGGCATATATTTTATCTTGTTCCTCTTTTTTGGGGGGTAATATAAATATTTTATTTCAAAAAAGCAACTTGCTTTTAACCATTACCCACAAAATTTATGCAGTCATAGAATAAGAAAATTTTTTTTGATAAATTTAATACAATAGTAGGCTCATTTTATGCCAACTGAAAATATAAAAACCAATGACATCTTCACTGAACAACCACTCATAAAAATCATGAAATAATATAGTAAAACTCCATGTCATTTTTTTTTTGTTGGTTGTGGGCCTTGATCTCTGGGACTGGGCAATGTCCCTTAGCTCTTCAGCTCAAGGCTACCACTGTACCACTTGAAGCACAGTGCCATTTCTGGTTTATTGGAGATAAGAGTCTCACAGAATTTCTGCCCAGGCTGGCTTTCAACCACTATCCTCAGATTTCAGACTCCTGAGTAGCGAGGATTCCAGGCATGAGTCACCAAAGTCCAGATCCAAGTCAATTTTTAAAAAGCAAGCTTATTGAAACTTCTAGCTTTTTCCAGTAAACAATCTTATTGTTTCAGAATTAATTTATAACTGAGTGATTTTTAGATGTAATCATCAATTTTTTATAGAACCAAATATAATTCTATTACTCAGTATTTCACAAAAATCCACTGTAATTGACTTTCCCCAAAATCAATTATTACATACTACCTGACACACTATAATCATTACATTCCAAATAGTTTGGACAATTTCATATAAATTCTAGGTGCTATTTTTCATTATAAATTCACATCTGTGTTTTTAAACTAAGGAGAAAAGATTTTAGAGGTAAAATCAAATATGAATGTGTAGTGTGGCCCAATTAAACAAAATCCCTTAGGTGCCTAGCAAGACAGCATGTGTTTCCAGACACTGCATATGGTGTGAGCAGTTTGCAACCCAAGAGACTGAGGAAGATATTGGACCCTAAACAAACCTGACAATTGCATAAACTCCACCCTCTATGACAGATTTAGCAAGGCCTATCTTAGAGATTCTTGTTAGGGACATGATGAAAAAATTTATATTTTAGTTGTGATTACAGAACTCTTTTACACATAACACTCAGCCATTAACTATATTTAACATAGTTCCTATTGCTCTAACTTATGTTTTCTTGGCTCAGTAAACTGTTTTTAGTTTGTGACAAATGAGCTGTTCAAAACATAGACATGGGTTTTTAATATTTTTGAAATTACTGTCTGCAGAGTGTTGTATGAGTTGAGCTTCTTTCTTTTTACCATATCATAGGAATAAACTTAATCTGATTCAAACTTGGAAACAGGTATCTTGTTCTCTCTCCTAGAAAACCATCTATATGGACTTCTTCACATGAAAACAGACCCTCATTTACTTGCAAAAGTCTGTCAGTGAGCCAAACCTAACTCACCCATATGAGATGAAATCTTCTCCCATGCATCCTTTACATTAAAAATGGTAAGAACTGTTCAGTAATGTGCATACTTTTTAATATGAAGTGTGACTCCTATTTTCCATAATATGAATCAAGCAGAGGAATCATTTTAACATGTGAAAGAGCCTTAAAAAGAGTCTTAGACCTTGAAAATTGTCCTAGGTATGAATTTTTGGAGAAATATCCCATTTCAAAGACAAAGGACTCATTTTTTTAATCTTGTGCTGGTACTGGGGTTTGAACTCCTGGCCTTGAGCTCTACCTGGGCTTTAATTCTCAGTGCTTGCTCTATACCAGCTGAGCCACACCTTCACTTACTCCATTTACCACAAGTGGAGAAAAGAATCTCTTAGGTTTATCCACTTGGAATAGCTTCGAATTGCAATTGTCAAATTTGAACCTACCGAATATCTAGGTGTAAGCCATTGGTGCTGTGCTAGAATTCACTTCTTAAGAATAAAAAATCACAAAAAGAGGAAAAAAATTGTTCAATTATTTATGTGTTGTCTGATAAACCAAAGCTCTTGCTACTGGAAGAGAAAAAGAGAGAAGATAGAGATGAATATGCAGGAGAGAGACACAAAGAAAGAAGAAATGAAGGGAGGTTAAATGAGGGGAGGGGAGTGGAAGGCAGGATATGAGAGGAGGGCGTAGCTGAGTAGAATTGTCTACTCCTCACTAAGGTTTTGTTGGACAATCAGTACCTTTGCTTTTATGTAGCCAAAGCTTTTTATTTTTGGTAGTAGTAAGCTGAGATATAAAATACCAATTTACGGGTAATAACCTGTTAGTGTACTTCCTTCTGCACCAAGGAAGCCACAGTTAGGTTACTGTCAGAGAGATGGCAAGAGTAAGCAATTTCAGTGATTCTGAGAAACAATAATTGACATGCCAGGAATGCCCCCTTGTATGGTGAAGTCAAGCATCACTCTTGTTCCCTGCTCCAGTCTTCTTCTTAACAAGAACAGCAGAAACAGAAGAGGAAGGAGATATCTGAGTAATGATCATCTCTCTGTTTACCCTCATTCCTTGGTCTCTCAAAAAATAAAGTGAAAGGAGACTTAAACTGAACTAGTGGGGAACATGGGAGGAAAAAGTTCAGTCTAACTTATTGTGAAACTTTTAAAATAATTGGAGCAGCATTTCAAATACTGAAATAAAACTTTTTAAATTATTAACAAAAGGTAACTCGAAATTTATCGAAAATTTAGAAGACTACAGGGCTCACTACATAGTGGAATCTGAAAATTAAAACTGATTCCTGCTTCTATCATAAGAAATTAAAGATCATCCCTAAACTTCCAATATTAGGTAAATTGCCATTGATATTCATTTATACTGTGTGAATATAATGCAGAAGATATGACTTTAAATTTAGACTGCTGTAGTGATAAGTGATGGGAATTCATGATGGATAACATGGAAATATGGATAACATGGAGAGCATGGAAATTATTTCCCTTCCATCTTCAATATGTGGAGAGTAAAAATGCTCTATTGGATGTCCCTGAAAGTCCAATTCTAAATTTAGGACAGAAGGTGAATAGTAAAGGAGATCTATCTTAGCCATTCAGAGATTAGAAATGTGGAGAAATATACTCATTTATGTAGGTCAAACATGGAAGAGAATATGTGGCAAACCCATCGCCAAATGCCAAAGTAGAGATATTTAACAAAATAACATGAAGTTGAAACAACTATTAAAAGAGGATCTGGGCAAAAATGTACATATGTGAGAATGTAAGTAGGAAACATGAAGGGATAGGTGGGGTTGGGGTAAGGGAAGGAAGAAAAATGTGAAATTTGACAATGATTCAGATGCACTGTATATTGAAATGCACATACATTCTCTTCAACACTGACTTGATGAAGCAAAACCCCTTTGCACAACTAGCTAAACATAAATTTTTTGAAGTTTTAATATTCAGAGACAAGAAGCATAAACCTTTAGAGATAAATAAGTAGAGAGAATTGACATATTGTTGAGGCTTGTTTCCCTTTCGATATACAAAATTTAATATGTCAAATCTGCTGCAAATGTAAATTTAATTTTGCCTATGCTTTTAAGCAAATCGCTTAAAATATAGAGAATCAAATTCCAATATCCCTTCATTTCCAATAAAAAAAAATCTTATGCACCTTTAAGTTTCTCAGTTATTTCTAAATACCTTAATGCAATGCATTATTGGAACTAATTTCATTCTATATGTAAATTTATTTTTCTTTGTTGTTGTGGAAATACTGTACAAAGGGGTTTCAATTACATGGGCAAGATAATAAGTACAGTTCTTATCAAGCATTGTAGCCTCCTCCTTTGTTTCACCTTCCCATAACTTCCCGTCCTCTCCCCGCACCCCACCTAATCCTCACCTCCCCCCCACCAAAATTTTAAAGTTTGTTTTTGGCATAATGACTTAGACATCTCATTGTTGTAATGGGTCCAACTGTATCCCTATTATTTAAACCATTTGTTTTTTCCCTTCCCCTCCACAAATTATACCAACATCAAGTACAATGATAGCAGGGAAGGTACAGTAGGGGAGCTACATACAAAGCAAAAAAGAAATAATCTTATAAATGTGTTAGAAACAATCGTATGAAAGGAAAAAAAAAACATTTGAATATATATCTTAAGGTTCATTTCCCTTACATCAACTTGTCTGAGAGTTTCTGTTTGTCTCAGACATATACTAGTTATTGAAAATAAGGGAAACTATGGCACTTATGTTTCTTTGGGCCTGGCTTACATCACTTAATATATTTTTTTCCAAGTCTTTCCATTTCCTAACAAATGGGTCAATGTCATTCTTTCTGATGGAGGCATAAAATTCCATTGTGTATATATACCACATTTTCTTGATCTACTCATCTACTAAGGTGCATCTGGGTTGGTTCCATATATTAGCTATGGTAAATAATGATGCAATAAACGTAGTTGTGCTGGAAGCTCTACTGTGGTCTTGTATGTGAACATTTGGTTAAATACCCAAAGTGGGATTGCTGGGTCATAGGGGAGCTCTATGTGGATTCTTTTGAGGAACCTCCATACTGCTTTCCAAACTGGTAGAACAAGTTTACACTCCCATCAACAATAAAGTAGTGTTCTTTTCTGTCCACATCCCCTCCAGCATCTGTTGTTATTAGAGTTCTTGATTATAGCCATTCTAACTGGGGTGATGTAGTATCTCAATATTATTTTGATTTACATTTCTTTTATGACTAGGGAGGTTGAGCATTTCTTCATGTGTCTATTGGCCATCCTTCTTTCCTCTACAGAGAATTTTCTCTTTAAGTCTTTAGCCCACTTATTTATTGGGCAGTTGTTTCTTTGAAGATTTGTTGGGGGATTTAAATTTTTGAGTTAAAGGTATATTTTCGATCTGTGACCCTTGTCCATTTTATGGCTAATGAAGATCTTCTCCCAATCCGTAGACTTTCTATTATTCTTGCTAGCTATGTCCTTTGCCATGCAGAAGCTCTGCAATTTTATGCAATCCCATTTGTCCAACCTTTCTTTGATTTGTTGTTTCCTGGTCTCTATTAAGAAAATTCTGGCCTGTGCCAACAAGGCCTAGGGTTTCTCCAATTCCATCCTGTAATGTTTTCAGAGTGTCTGCTTTGACTGCGAGGTCTTTGATCCATTTGTAGTTGATTCTGGTACAGGGTGATATATAAGGATCTAGCTTTAGTGTTCTACACGTTGTTAACCAATTTTGCCAGCACCATTTACTGAAGAGGCTGTCTTTCTTTCATTCTATTTTTTAGCTCCCTTACTGAAGAGGAGATGGCTATAGGTCTGTTAGTTCATTTCTGGGTTTTCAATTTTATTCCATTGGTCCTGAGGTCTGTTCTTGTGCCAGCACCAAGCTGTTTTGATTACTATGGCTTTGTAGTTGAATTTGAATTTGGTATTGATATTCTTCCAGCACTGTTCATTCTGTTAAGGATCATTTTTGCTATTCAGGGTCTTTTATTGTTCCATATGAATTTTTTGATTGCCTCTTCTATTTCCTTGAAGAATGAGGTTGGAATATTGATAGGTATCACATTTAATTTGTAGATAGCCTTGGGAAGTATTGCCATTTTCACGATGTTGATCTTTCCCAATTCAGGAGCCTGGGAGTTTTGCCACTTTCTAAGTTCAGTTTTGATTTCCTTTTTCAGTTTTTTAAAGTTTTCATCATAGAGGTCCTTCACTACTTTGGTTAAGTTAATTCCTAGGTATTTTATTTTTTGTGGGGCTATTACGAATGGAGTTGCTTTCCTAATTTCAGTCACACTTTTCTTATTGTTGGCATACAGAAAAGCCATTGATTTTTGAGGGTTAATTAATTAATTAATTTTTTTTTTGTCGGTCGTGGGGCTTGAACTTTGGGCCTGGACGCTGTCCCTCAGCTGTTCAGCTCAAGGCGAGCGCTCTACCACTTGAGCTACAGCGCCACTTTCGATTTTCTGGTGGTTTATTGGAGATAGGAATCTCACGGTCTTTCTTGCCCGGGCTGGCTTTGAACCGCGATCCTCAGATCTCAGCTTCCTGAGTAGCTAGGATTACAGGCATGAGCCACCAGCGCCCGGCTTTGAGGGTTAATTTAAACCCTGCTACTTTGCCAGAGTTTTGAATCAGCTTTAGCAATTTTGGAGTGGACTCTGTGCAATTCTTTAAATACAAGATCTTGTCATCTGCAAAGAGGGAGCGTTTTACTTCTTCTTTCCCTATTTGGATCCCTCTTACATTTGCATCTTATCTTATTGCTGTAGTTAGGGATTCCAATACTAGATTGAAGAGAAGTGGAGAGAGGAAATAAGAGTTAAGGAAAAAAGAGAGTTAAGAGGAAATAACTTTATTTTTTCACCATTAACTATAATACTGGCTATTGGTTTGTCAAATACAGCCTTTATTGTATTGAGGAATGTTCCATGGATTCCTCATTTTTCCAGAACCATCATAATAAAGGGGTGTTGGATCTTGTTGAATGCTTTATCTGCATCTATTGAGATAACCACGTGGTTCTTATCCTTGCTGCTGTTGATGTGCTAAAGTATATTAATTGATTTGCATATATTAAACCAGATTTGCATCCCTGAAATGAATCTGTTTGATCATGGTGCATGATTTTTTGGGTGAATTGTTAAAGTCGATTGGCCAAAATTTTGTTGAAAAACTTTGCATCAATGTTAATCTAAGAAATGGGTCTGTAGTTCTCTTTCCTTGATGAGTCCCTTCCTGGTTTGGGGATGTGTGTTATGATGGTCTCATAGAATGAGTTCAGTAGTGAACTTTCTTTTTCAGTTTCATTGAAGATTTGGAGGAGTATTGGTGTGATGTCTGCTTTGAAGGCCTTGTAGAATTCCTCTTTAAAAACATTTGGTCCTGTACTTTTCTTAGATGGGAGGTCTCTTATTGTTGTTTCTATTTGAATGCTTGATATAGGCCTTTTAAGATAGTTTGACTCATCTTTGCTTTGTTTTGTCATGTCAGTATTTGCTAGGATAAGGTCCTTTTCTTTCAAGTTCTCAAACTTATTAGTATGAAAGTTTTAGAAGCATTCCCTTATAATGTTCTGAATCTTAATTGATTCTGTGATGATGTTTCCATTCTCATCTGTGAGTTTATTTGGGTGCGTTCTCTTCTTTTTCTGATAAGATTTGCTAAGGGTCTCTCAATTTTGTTAATTTTTTCAAAGAATCAACTCTTCGGATTCTTGAATCTTTCTATTATTTTTTTACATTTCAATTCATTTAATTTTGATTAAATTTTAATTATTTATTTCCATCTACTGGATTGTGTTTATCTTGCTGCTCTTTTTCAAGGAGGCTCATTAAATTGGTTTCAGATCTCTCCAGTTTGTTGATGTAGGAACTCAGAGCTAGAAACTTGCCTCTGAATACTGCGTTTGCTGTGTCCCAGAGGAGCTAGTAATTCGTGTGTTCATTTTTGTTGAATATCATGAACATTTGAATTTCCTTTCTAATCTCTTCCATGACCCACTCATAATTCAGCAGTGTGTTGTTCAGGATCCATGTGTTACATGACGTTCTTTGGTGGCTTTTGGTGTTGAATTATAATTTTATTTCCTTGTGGTCTGTTAGAATGCAAGGTATAACTTCAGTGTTTCTGAATTTGGACAAGTTTGCTTTGTGGCCTAAAATGTGGTCTATTTTGGAAAATGTTCCATGTGTCTTCTGAGAAAAACGTGTATTCTGATGCTGCTGGGTGAAATATTTGATAGATGTCTGTTAAATCTAGTTGATCTATGCAGTTGTTTATATCTGCGGTTTCTCTGTTGAGTTCTTGCGAAGTTCATCTATGTAGTGTGGAAAGTTGTGTGTTAAAGCCCCCAACAATTAATGTCTTTGGATCTATGTGGGATTTGAGGGAAAGTAGTGTTTCTTGGATAAATTTGGGTGCTCCATTGTTTGGTAAATAGATATTCAGAATGATAATATCTTCCTGAAAGAGTGATCCCTTAATTAGTATGCACCATCCTTTTCACTAATTTTAATTAAAAGTCTATTTTATCTGATATTAGGATTGCAACTCCTTCCTGTTTATGGGGGCCGTTTGCTTGGTAGATTTTGTTCCAGTCTTTAAAATTGAAAATGTGTTTGTTTTTGTGGGCAAGATGTGACTCCTGAAGGCAGCAGATAGAAGGATCTTGCTTTTTAATCCAAGTAGACAGACTTTGTTGCTTAATTGGAGAGTTAAATCCGTTAATGTTGAGAGATAGAACTGAGAGGTATTTGAGAGTTCCTGCCATTTTATCCAACTTCTTCGGGGCTGCTGCAACTGTGTTCTTCCTATGGTTCTTGGATTCTCAGTTTGGCTGCTGTTTCTTGGCCTTTATTGTGGTCTTGTTGGTTTTCTCTGTGTAGGATATCTTTAAGATTCTTTTGTAGGGTTGGTGTGGTGGAGATATATAGTTTCAATTTTTCTTTGCCATGGAAGTGTTTTATTTGACCTTCGATTATTAAGGAGAGTATAGCTGGGTAAAGTATTCCTGGTTGATTGTTGTTTGTCTTTAGGGCATTGCTTACATCATTCTAGTCTCTTCTTGCTTTGATTGTCTCTGCTGAGAAATCTGAGGTGATTCTAATTGGTTTCCCTTTATAGGTGATTGAACTTTTCTTCATGACAACTTTAAGGATCTTTTCCTTGGTCTGAATTGATCCTGTGCATATAATGTGACAATGGGAAATCCTGTTCTGGTCTGGTCTATTGGGGAGTTCTAAAAGCTTCTTGTATCTGAATAGGCCTATCTTTTTGCATGTTTGGGAAGTTCTCTGCTAGGATCCTGTTAAACAAATTTGCTAGACCATGGACTTCTGGTTCTATGTGCTCCTCTACAACAATTATCCTCAGATTAGACCTACTAATGGTGTCTTCCAAGGGTTGAATGTTGAATAGATCTATCATATTTCTTAGATTTGTCTAGGATGGTTGTATGTCCTTTCTCTATAATATCTAGGATGTCTTCTATCCTCAGAATTCAATCTTCTTCATTGGCTATTCAACTATCCAGATTTTCTACTTTTTTTCTTTCTTTTCCTTCTAGTTGGTCGGCTTTTATGGCTTCAAATTCTTTGTTGGATCTTTATTTTAGAACTTGTATGAAATTCTTTACTTCCTTAATTTGGTGTTTAGTGTTTATTCTCAATTCACTTAGTTGATTGGTTATGATTTCCTTGGAATTCCATTCCTTCTGTTGGGATCCATTCAGCATTCCCTTTGTGGACTCCCTGACTTCTTTCAGCTCTCTGTTTATGGATTCCATGAATGCCTCTATTGATCTTTGTCTATGCTCATCCTGCTCTTGCAATTCTTGTATTACTCTTTGATTAGCTTCCTCATGTTCATGCAATTACTGTAGTTCTCTTTGACTGATCTCAGACTGCACACACAATTCTTTTATTTCTCTTTGAGTATTCTCAAGCTGCTCATGCAATTCCTTTATCTATCTTTGAGTAGCTTCCTCACACCCATGAGCTTCCTGTTTTGATCTTCGGTTTGCTTCCTCTCTCTCCCTATCATGCTCAGAGTCCTTTGCAGGTTTTCAATCTTTTTATTTACCATGTTTACCATTATTGTTTATAGAGCTTTTTGGGAGTTCTCCTCTGGATTATTCATTATCTGTTCTGTCCACTGATTATCATGAGTGGGAGTTGAGATACCCGGACGTGACATTTTTCTTGTGTTTTTCCGGCTTTTTTCTTTTTGCTTATGTGGTGCTGAGGAATAGATCCCAGGGCCTCATGCATGCAAGGCAAGCACTCTACCACTGAGCCACCTTCCCAGCCCTAAAACACTAAAATTTTAACAAACCTAAACACTTGCTGCAATGTTCATTTTGACAGGTGCCTTGTATAGAATAATTGAATTCCTCCTCCTACACATCTCTTGAACTACAAATATCTGGAATTATTTTGTTTTTGGCATGTCTATCTTGATTTTATTCTTAAATGTGTGCTTATGTAAGAAGTACATGATTCTAAAATTTCACAACAATTCTTTTGAACTTATTTTTGTTGAATTGTCTAGTTTAATAAAATCTATACAAATTATACTTTATATATAAAAAATGTTCTGTGCTCAATTTAGCATCACATACACTAACATTGGAACGATACAGAGAAGATTAGCATGCCCCCTGCGCAAGGATGACATGAAAATTCATGGAGCATTCCATATTTTTACAACAACAGATGCTGAAAGGTATGTAGCCACAGGGGAACCGTACTGCATTCTTGGTGGGAGTGTAAACTTGTTCAACTACTTTGGAAAGCAGTTTGCAGGTTCCTCAAAAACTCCACATAAAACTCCTCTATGACACATTAATCCCACTTTTGGGGATCTACCCAAATGATCATAAACAAGACCATACTAAAACTACCAGCACAACTATGGTTATTGCAACATTATTTACGATAGCTAGTATATGGAACCAACCCAGATGCCCCCACCAGATGAATGGATCAAGAAAATGTGGTATATATACACAATGGAATTCTATGCCTCCATCAGAAAAAATCATCGCCCACTTTGTTAGGAAATGGAAAGTCTCGGAAAAATTTTATTGAGTGAAGTAACCCAAGTCCAAAGAATCATAGGTCCCATGATTTCCCTTATTTTCAATAACGAATGTATGTCTGGGATAAGCAGAAAAGTTGAAAAGCTATGTACATAGAACCAGATAAGATGATGTTAAAGAAATTGAACCCCAAGATAGTGACACAAGTGGTTTTTTCTTTCTTGCTATTGTTTCTAACGTACTTATAATGAGCGATGGCATTTTTTTTTGTTTCTTTGTATGTTTCTCCCCACGCTATAACCCCTGTTTTCTCTGTATTTGAAGTTGGTGCACATACATCTAGAATGTATGCTTCTCTAATTTGGGGAGGGGAAGGGAAAAATTGCTCAAATAAGGATACAGGTTGACCCATTGTAACAATGAGATGCACAAGACACTATGTTGAAAAATGAACTTTACAATTTAGGTGGAGGAAGGAAGGGGAGGGGAGTGTACTTGTGGAGGTGGAAGGGAAGGGATGGTAGGGGAAATATAAAGGAGGAGGTAAGAATTCTTGTTAGAAAATGTACTAGTTTCCTTGTTCATGCACAGTATTATTACAATAAAAAACATGTAAAAATGTTCTGAGATGGACGAGTTTATTTCCTCTATTTTATTCATATAATATCGCTAACAAAGAAATTAATGCAGAACACTGATATGAAGGTAATTTGAATAAATGTATGTGAGTGTGAGTGCGGCAGCGTTCAAGCAAACACGCGTGTACCTGCTAACACACGTCATGCATGTATAACATCATGCTCAGAGTTTAAAATCAGGGCTTCAAGGTCGTGCTAGGCCTTTCCTATCTAGATTGGTGATCTACTATGTAAGCTACATCTCAATTCCTGGCTCTTTGCTAGTTCATTAAACATTTTCAAAAATAATTTCATGAATTTTTTTTTTTTTGGCCCTGATTGGCTCCCAAGTGTAATCCACAGATCTCAGTCTCCTGAGCAAATATTCAGAGT